>NC_041393.1:651530013-651547449 GCF_002162155.2 Triticum dicoccoides
GACGGGCAAGGGCGGGGCGGCGACGGCGTCGATCGGGACGGGGCGGGGCGGCGACGGCGACGGCGAGCCGGAGACGGACGGGCAACCTGGCGGCGTCGAGGCGGGGAAGAACGAACTAAACGAAATTTTGGCGAGTGCCAGATATATAGGCAGATCATTGGTCCCGATTCGTGAGATAAACCGGGACTAATGCGACCTTTAGTCCCGGTTGGTGGCACCAACCGGGATCAAAGGACTCTTATCAACAGCCCAAAGGGCGGGAAGCAGAGACCTTTGGTCCCGGTTGGTGCCGCAAACCGGGACAAAAGAGAAGCATTGGTCCGGTTGGTGCCACCAACAGGTACCAATGCACCCATTTAGTCCCGGTTCGAGCCAGCAACCGGGACTAAAGGCCTTGCGCTGGCACGGTGCAGTAGGATGTTTAGTCCCACCTCGCTAGCTGAAGAGCGGCCGCACCTGTTTATAAGTGCAGCTCTGCCCTTCCATTTGAACTCCTCACTATTGCAGGCCTACTGGCCTAAACTTGTGTCTCTGCCTGTGGGCCTACTGGGCTGTCTGCGGGCCTGAATCCTGGCCCAATAAGGTTTCTAGTCGTATTCAGGCCGTGGTGGCCCAGTAGGTGGCAATTTTTTTATCTTTTCCCTTTTTTTGTTTTCTTTTTTGCTTTATTTATTTTATGATAATTCTTTTTGCTATTAAAGTTTGTAACAAAATTCTAATTATTTATTTATTTTCTTTTATGATAATTCTTTTTGCTTTTAATATTTTGAACAGAATTCTAATTACTTATTTATTTTCTTTTATGATAATTCTTTTTGCCATTAAAGTTTGTAACAATATTCTAATTACTTATTTATTTTCTTTTATGATAATTCTTTTTGCTATTAAAGTTTGTAACAAAATTTTAATTACTTATTTATTTTCTTTTATGATAAATCTTTTTGCTTTTAATGTTTTGAACAGAATTCTAATTACTTATTTCTTTTCTTTTATGATAATTCTTTTTGCTATTAAAGTTTGTAATAAAATTCTAATTACCTATTTATTTTCTTTTATGATAATTCTTTTTGCTTTTAATGTTTTAAACAGAATTATAATTACTTAGCTTCAAGCCTTGAGGAATAGGGTAGACTGCACGGAGCTATGTGCAGTGCAGTTTACACTATTCCGAAAGGCTTGAAGCTAATTAACGAGCATTGTGCCTCTTTTTTATTTTTAATGACTTATTACAACTCAGAAATAAATAAAAAAATATAGCTGAAAAGAAAAAAACTATGTAAAAACTACTCTACGAGGACCAACCCTTTAGTCTCGGTTGGTGACACAAACCGGGACTAAAGGGCTGCCTTTGGTCCCGGTTCAAGCCACCAACCGGGACCAATGGTGGTGGGCCAGGAGCGAGGCCCATTGGTCCCGGTTCGTCCCACCAACCAGGACCAAAAGGTCCAGACGAACCGGGACCAATGGCCCACGTCGCCCGGCCGGCCCCCAGGGCTCACGAACCGGGTCCAATGCCACCATTGGTCCCGGTTCTGGACTGAACCGGGACTAATGGGCTGACCCGGCCTGGACCATTGCCCACTTTTCTACTAGTGTAGCCATGGGCTCTGCCAATGAGCACTGCGGAACCACCACCAGGGACACCGCCCCGTCACCCAAGACCTTGACACCACCTCACTCGAGATCCACCGCTACCCCAACCAAAGATATGGGCGGAAAGGACCCACCTTTCGCACCCCTGGGCAGCCCCCAACGCCGAAACCCAATAGACCAACCAAAACTGGCCTTCATGGACCCGTCCTGTGGCACCGGGCATGAGAGGAGGTCGGTTCTGCTGCTGGGCGCAAGACGAGGACGGTCCTGCTGCGGGGCGCGACACGAGCTTGATCCTGCTGCCGAGCACGAGACGAGCGATGGACCGTAGCGAGGGGAGGGCCGAACCTTCGATGATGGTAGCAATCCGACGACAAGGAGAGGGTCCGAAAGTCGAAACGGGCCGCCTACAAACGAGCCGACGTCGGGAAACAAGCCGCCGCTGCAGCCGACCCGCCAAACTGCCGTGATGCTGGCTCAGCGACTAGAAGCCGCCACGCCCAGAGGCCGAGCCACCTCGCCTCTGCCGCCAACAGCCTGAGCAGCCGCCACGCCGGGCCGCTGCTCCAACCCGTGCCGCCCGCCGGAAAAATACGTCAGATCCGGCTGGTACACATTCACCACCACCAGCCCCAGCCTTCCTCCAGCCCCCGATCGAAACCAGAGGAGAGGAAGGGCGAGACCCACACCGCTGCGCCGCCACCTCCACTAGTAGACCACCACCGTGAAGACAACCGCCCGTAGCCCAGGCTGCCCGTAGCACGCACCCATCGCGTTTGGATCTGGCAACCCGCCTTCATCACACCAGTCATGCACCACCGAGGCGTGGCCCGTCACGCCGCCACTGCACCCGCGCGCCACCACCAGCGCCGATGCGACGCCGCGCGGTGGAGCCCCATGGAAGTGTTGGAAATATGCCCTAGAGGCAATAATAAAAGCATTATTATTATATTTCCTTGTTCATGATAATTGTCTTTATTCATGCTATAATTGTGTTATCCGGAAATCGTAATACATGTGTGAATAACAGACACCGACATGTCCCTAGTGAGCCTCTAGTTGACTAGCTCGTTGATCAACAGATAGTCATGGTTTCCTGACTATGGACACTGGATGTCATTGATAACGAGATCACATCATTGGGAGAATGATGTGATGGACAAGACCCAATCCTAAACATAGCACAAGATCGTATAGTTCGTTTGCTAGAGTTTTCCAATGTCAAAGTATCTTTTCCTTAGACCATGAGATCGTGTAACTCCCGGATACCGTAGGAGTGCTTTGGGTATGCCAAACGTCACAACGTAACTGGGCAACTATAAAGGTAGACTACGGGTATCTCCGAAAGTGTCTGTTGGGTGACATGGATCAAGACTGGGATTTGTCACTCCGTGTGACGGAGAGGTATCACTGGGCCCACTCGGTAATGCATCATCATAATGAGCTCAGAGTGACCAAGTGTCTGGTCACGGGATCATGCATTACGGTACGAGTAAAGTGACTTGCCGGTAACGAGATTGAACGAGGTATTGGGATACCGACGATCGAATCTCGGGCAAGTAACATATCGATAGACAAAGGGAATAGCGTACGGGATTGATTAAATCCTCGACATTGTGGTTCATCCGATGAGATCATCGTGGAGCATGTGGGAGCCAACATGGGTATCCAGATCTCGCTGTTGGTTATTGACTGGAGAGTCGTCTCGGTCATGTCTGCTTGTCTCCCGAACCCGTAGGGTCTACACACTTAAGGTTCGGTGACGCTAGGGTTATGAAGATATGTATATGCAGAAACCTGAATGTTGTTCGGAGTCCCGGATGAGATCCCGGACGTCACGAGGAGTTCCGGAATGGTCCGGAGGTAAAGAATTATATATAGGAAGTGCTATTTCGGGCATCGGGACAAGTTTCGGGGTTATCGGTATTGTACCGGGACCACCGGAAGGGTCCCGGGGGTCCACCGGGTGGGGCCACCTGTCCCGGGGGGGCCACATGGGCTGTAGGGGGTGCGCCTTGGCCTAGATGGGCCCAGGGCACCAGCCCCTATAGGCCCATGCGCCTAGGGTTTCCACCATGGAAGAGTCCATGTGGTGGAAGGCACCCCTAGGTGCCTTGGGGGGGAGGGAAACCTCCCCTTGGCCGCCGCCCCCCCTAGTAGATGCCATCTACTAGGGCCGGCGCCCCCCCTTGGCACCCCTATATATAGTGGGGGGGAGAGGAGGGATTTTATACCAGCCCCTGGCGCCTCCACCTCCCCCCGTTACGTCTCTCCCTCGTAGTCTCGGCGAAGCCCTGCTGCTGTGATGCCCTGCATCCACCACCACGCCGTCGTGCTGCTGGATCTTCATCAACCTCTCCTTCCCCCTTGCTGGATCAAGAAGGAGGAGACGTCTCCCGTCCCGTACGTGTGTTGAACGCGGAGGTGTCGTCCGTTCGGCGCTGGTCTTCGGTGATTTGGATCACGTCGAGTACGACTACATCATCACCGTTCTTTTGAACGCTTCCGTGCGCGATCTACAAAGGTATGTAGATGCATCTAATCACTCGTTGCTAGATGAACTCCTAGATGATCTTGGTGAAACGAGTAGGAAAATTTTTGTTTTCTGCAACGTTCCCCAACAGTGGCATCATGAGCTAGGTCTATGCGTAGTTCTTCTTGCGCGAGTAGAACACAATTTGTTGTGGGCGTAGATTTGTCAACTTTCTTGCCGTTACTAGTCCTTTCTTGCTTCAGCGGTATTGTGGGATGAAGCGGCCCGGACCAACCTTACACGTACGCTTACGTGAGACCGGTTCCACCGACTAACATGCACTAGTTGCATAAGGTGGCTGGCGGGTGTCTGTCTCTCCTACTTTAGTTGGAGCGGAATCGATGAACAGGGTCCTTATGAAGGGTAAATAGAAGTTGACAAATCACGTTGTGGCTTTAACGTAGGTAAGAAAACGTTCTTGCTAGAACCCTAATTCAGCCACGTAAAACTTGCAACAACTATTAGAGGACGTCTAACTTGTTTTTGCAGCAAGTGGTTTGTGATATGATATGGCCAAAGTTGTGATGAATGATGAATGATCTATATGTGATGTATGAGATGTTCATGCTATTGTAATAGGAATCACGACTTGCATGTCGATGAGTATGACAACCGGCAGGAGCCATAGGAGTTGTCTTTATTCTTTTATATGACCTGCGTGTCATCAAGAAACGCCATGTAAATTACTTTGCTTTATTGCTAAACGCGTTAGCCATAGTAGTAGAAGTAATAGTTGGCGAGCAACTTCATGGAGACACGATGATGGAGATCATGATGATGGAGATCATGGTGTCAAGCCGGTGACAAGATGATCATGGAGCCCCAAGATGGAGATCAAAGGAGCTATGTGATATTGGCCATATCATGTCACGTTTATTATTTGATTGCATGTGATGTTTATCATGTTTTGCATCTTGTTTACTTAGAACGACGGTAGTAAATAAGGTGATCCCTCATACTAATTTCAAGAAGTGTTCCCCCTAACTGTGCACCGTTGCGACAGTTCGTTGTTTCAAAACACCACGTGATGATCGGGTGTTTTATTCAGACGTTCACATACAACGGGTGTAAGACAGATTTACACATGCAAACACTTAGGTTGACTTGACGAGCCTAGCATGTACAGACATGGCCTCGGAACACGGAAGACCGAAAGGTCGAGCATGAGTCGTATAGAAGATACGATCAACATGAAGATGTTCACCGATGTTGACTAGTCCGTCTCACGTGATGATCGGACACGGTCTAGTTTAACTCGGATCATGTAATACTTAGATGACTAGAGGGATGTCTAATCTAAGTGGGAGTTCATTAATAATTTGATTAGTTGAACTTAATTATCATGAACTTAGTCTAAATATTTTACAATATGTCTTGTAGATTAAATGGCCAACGTAGTCCTCAACTTCAACGCGTTCCTAGAGAAAACCAAGCTGAAAGACGATGGCAGCAACTATACGGACTGGGTCCGGAACCTGAGGGTCATACTCATAGCTGCCAAGAGAGATTATGTCCTACAAGCACCGCTTGGTGACGCACCCGTTCTCCCTGCAGAACAAGATGTTATGAACGCTTGGCAGGCACGTTTCGATGACTACTCCCTCGTTCAGTGCGGCATGCTTTACAGCCTAGAGCCGGGGCTCCAAAAGCGTTTTGAGAGACATGGAGCATATGAGATGTTCGAAGAGCTGAAAATGGTTTTCCAAGCTCATGCCCGGGTCGAGAGATATGAAGTCTCCGACAAATTCTTCAGCTGTAAGATGGAGGAAAACAGTTCTGTCAGTGAGCACATACTCACTATGTCTGGGTTGCATAACCGCTTGACTCAGCTGGGAGTTAATCTCCCGGATGATGCGGTCATTGACAGAATCCTCCAGTCGCTTCCACCAAGCTACAAGAGCTTTGTGATGAACTTCAATATGCAGGGGATGGAAAAGACCATTCCTGAAGTATTTGCTATGCTAAAATCAGCAGAGGTAGAAGTCAGGAAGGAACATCAAGTGTTGATGGTCAATAAAACCACTAAGTTCAAGAAAGGCAAGGGTAAAAAGAACTTCAAGAAGGACGGCAAGGAGGTTGCCGCGCCCGGCAAGCAAGCTGTCGGGAAGAAGCCAAAGAATGGACCCAAGCCCGAGACTGAGTGCTTTTATTGCAAGGGAAGCGGTCACTGGAAGCGGAACTGCCCTAAGTACTTAGCGGATAAGAAGGCCGGCAAAACAAAAGGTATATGTGATATACATGTAATTGATGTGTACCTTACTAGTGCCCGTAGTAGCTCCTGGGTATTTGATACCGGTGCAGTTGCTCACATTTGTAACTCAAAGCAGGGGCTGCGGAATAAGCGGAAACTGGCAAAGGACGAGGTGACGATGCGCGTCGGGAATGGTTCCAAGGTCAATGTGGTCGCCGTCGGCATGCTACCTCTGCATCTCCCTTCGGGATTAGTTTTAAACCTTAATAATTGTTATTTAGTGCCAGCTTTGAGCATGAACATTGTATCGGGATCTCGTTTAATTCGAGATGGCTACTCTTTTAAATCTGAGAATAATGGTTGTTTCATTTTATGAGAGATATGTTTTATGGTCATGCTCCTATGGTGAATGGTTTATTCTTTATGAATCTCGAACGTGATGCTACACATGTTCATAATGTGAGTACCAAAAGAAGTAAGGTTGATAATGATAGTCCCACATACCTGTGGCACTGCCGCCTTGGTCACATAGGTGTCAAACGCATGAAGAAGCTCCATGCTGATGGACTTTTAGAGTCTCTTGATTATGAATCATTTGACACATGCGAACCATGCCTTATGGGTAAAATGACCAAGACTCCGTTCTCAGGAACAATGGAGCGAGCAACCGACTTATTGGAAATCATACATACTGATGTGTGCGGTCCAATGAGTGTTGAGGCTCGCGGTGGCTATCGTTATGTTCTCACCCTCACTGATGATTTAAGTAGGTATGGGTATATCTACTTAATGAAACACAAGTCTGAAACCTTTGAAAAGTTCAAGGAATTTCAGAGTGAGGTTGAAAATCAACGTGACAGGAAAATCAAGTTTCTACGATCAAATCGTGGAGGAGAATACTTGAGTCACGAGTTTGGGGCACACTTAAGAAAATGTGGAATAGTTTCACAACTCACGCCGCCTGGAACACCTCAGCGTAATGGTGTGTCCGAACGTCGTAATCGCACTCTGTTAGATATGGTGCGATCTATGATGTCTCTTACCGATTTACCGCTTTCTTTTTGGGGCTGTGCTTTAGAGACTGCCGCATTCACTTTAAATAGGGCTCCGTCGAAATCCGTTGAGACGACACCATATGAATTGTGGTTTGGGAAGAAACCTAAGCTGTCGTTTCTAAAAGTTTGGGGATGCGATGCTTATGTCAAGAAACTTCAACCTGAAAAGCTCGAACCCAAGTCGGAAAAATGCGTCTTCATAGGATACCCAAAAGAAACTATTGGGTACACCTTCTACCTCAGATCCGAAGGCAAGATCTTTGTTGCCAAGAATGGGTCCTTTCTTGAGAAAGAGTTTCTCTCGAAAGAAGTAAGTGGGAGGAAAGTAGAGCTTGATGAAGTATTACCTCTTGAACCGGAAAATGGCGCAACTCAAGAAAATGTTCCTGAGGTGCCTGCACCGACTAGAGAGGAAGTTAATGACAATGATCAAGATACTTCTGATCAAGCCCCTACTGAAATTCGAAGGTCCACAAGGACACGTTCCGCACCAGAGTGGTACGGCAACCCTGTCTTGGAAATCATGCTGTTAGACAACGGTGAACCTTCGAACTATGAAGAAGCGATAGCGGGCCCGGATTCCGACAAATGGCTGGAAGCCATGAAATCCGAGATAGGATCCATGTATGAAAACAAAGTATAGACTTTGACTGACTTGCCCATTGAGCGGCGAGCCATAGAAAATAAATGGATCTTTAAGAAGAAGACATACGCGGATGGTAATGTGACCATCTATAAAGCTCGGCTTGTCGCTAAGGGTTATCGACAAGTTCAAGGGGTTGACTACGATGAGACTTTCTCGCCGGTAGCGAAGCTGAAGTCCGTCCGAATCATGTTAGCAATTGCCGCATTCTATGATTACGAAATATGGCAAATGGACGTCAAAATGGCATTCCTTAATGGTTTCCTTAAGGAAGAATTGTATATGATACAGCCGGAAGGTTTTGTCGATCCTAAGAATGCTGACAAAGTGTGCAAGCTCCAACGCTCGATTTATGGGCTGGTGCAAGCATCTCGGAGTTGGAACATTCGCTTTGATGAGATGATCAAAGCGTTTGGGTTTACACAGACTTATGGAGAAGCCTGCGTTTACAAGAAAGTGAGTGGGAGCTCTGTAGCATTTCTCATATTATATGTAGATGACATACTTTTGATGGGAAATGATATAGAACTCTTGGACAGCATCAAGGCCTACTTGAATAAAAGTTTTTCAATGAAGGACCTTGGAGAAGCTGCTTATATATTAGGCATCAAAATCTATAGAGATAGATCGAGACGCCTCATAGGTCTTTCACAAAGCACATACCTTGATAAGATATTGAAGAAGTTCAATATGGATCAATCCAAGAAGGGGTTCTTGCTTGTGTTGCAAGGTATGAAATTGAGCTCAGCTCAATGTCCGACCACGGCAAAAGATATAGAAGAGATGAGCGTCATCCCCTATGCCTCAGCCATAGGTTCTATTATGTATGCCATGCTGTGTACCAGACCTGATGTTAACCTTGCCGTCAGTTTGGTAGGAAGGTACCAAAGTAATCCCGGCAAGGAACACTGGACAACGGTCAAGAATATCCTGAAGTACCTGAAAAGGACTAAGGAAATGTTTCTCTTTTATGGAGGTGATGAAGAGCTCGTCGTAAAGGGTTACGTCGACGCTAGCTTCGACACAGATCTGGATGACTCTAAGTCACAAACCGGATACGTGTATATTTTGAATGGTGGGGCAGTAAGCTGGTGCAGTTGCAAGCAAAGCGTCGTGGTGGGATCTACATGTGAAGCGGAGTACATGGCAGCCTCGGAGGCAGCACATGAAGCAATATGGGTGAAGGAGTTCATCACCGACCTAGGAGTCATACCCAATGCGTCGGGGCCGATCAAGCTCTTCTGTGACAACACTGGAGCTATTGCACTTGCCAAGGAGCCCAGGTTTCACAAGAAGACAAGGCACATCAAGCGTCGCTTCAACTCCATTCGTGAAAATGTTCAAGATGGAGACATAGAGATTTGTAAAGTACATACGGACCTGAATATAGCAGATCCGTTGACTAAACCTCTCCCTAGAGCAAAACATGATCAACACCAGAATTCCATGGGTGTTCGATTCATCACAATGTAACTAGATTATTGACTCTAGTGCAAGTGGGAGAATGTTGGAAATATGCCCTAGACGCAATAATAAAAGCATTATTATTATATTTCCTTGTTCATGATAATTGTCTTTATTCATGCTATAATTGTGTTATCCGGAAATCGTAATACATGTGTGAATAACAGACACCAACATGTCCCTAGTGAGCCTCTAGTTGACTAGCTCGTTGATCAACAGATAGTCATGGTTTCCTGACTATGGACACTGGATGTCATTGATAACGAGATCACATCATTGGGAGAATGATGTGATGGACAAGACCCAATCCTAAACATAGCACAAGATCGTATAGTTCGTTTGCTAGAGTTTTCCAATGTCAAAGTATCTTTTCCTTAGACCATGAGATCGTGTAACTCCCGGATACCGTAGGAGTGCTTTGGGTATGCCAAACGTCACAACGTAACTGGGTGACTATAAAGGTAGACTACGGGTATCTCCGAAAGTGTCTGTTGGGCGACATGGATCAAGACTGGGATTTGTCACTCCGTATGACGGAGAGGTATCACTGGGCCCACTCGGTAATGCATCATCATAATGAGCTCAGAGTGACCAAGTGTCTGGTCACGGGATCATGCATTACGGTACGAGTAAAGTGACTTGCCGGTAACGAGATTGAACGAGGTATTGGGATACCGACGATCGAATCTCGGGCAAGTAACATATCGATAGACAAAGGGAATAGCGTACGGGGTTGATAGAATCCTCGACATCATGGTTCATCCGATGAGATCATCGTGGAGCATGTGGGAGCCAACATGGGTATCCAGATCCCGCTGTTGGTTATTGACCAGAGAGTCGTCTCGGTCATGTCTGCTTGTCTCCCGAACCCGTAGGGTCTACACACTTAAGGTTCGGTTACGCTAGGGTTGTAGGGATATGTATATGCAGTAACCCGAATGTTGTTCGGAGTCCCGTATGAGATCCCGGACGTCACGAGGAGTTCCGGAATGGTCCGGAGGTAAAGATTTATATATGGGAAGTCCTGTTTCGGGCATCGGGACAAGTTTCGGGGTTATCGGTATTGTACCGGGACCACCGGAGGGGTCCCGGGGGCCCACCGGGTGGGGCCACCCATCCCCGGGGGCCACATGGGCTGTAGGGGGTGCGCCTTGGCCTGCTTGGGCCAAGGGCACCAGCCCCACAAGGCCCATGCGCCTAGGGTTTCCAAGGGGGAGGAGTCCTACTAGTGGACACAAGGACACGTTCCGCACCAGAGTGGTACGGCAACCCTGTCTTGGAAATCATGTTGTTAGACAACGGTGAACCTTCGAACTATGAAGAAGCGATGGCGGGCCCGGATTCCGACAAATGGCTAGAAGCCATGAAATCCGAGATAGGATCCATGTATGAAAACGAAGTATGGACTTTGACTGACTTGCCCGTTGAACGGCGAGCCATAGAAAATAAATGGATCTTTAAGAAGAAGACAGACGCGGATGGTAATGTGACCATCTATAAAGCTCGGCTTGTCGCTAAGGGTTATCGACAAGTTCAAGGGGTTGACTACGATGAGACTTTCTCACCGGTAGCGAAGCTGAAGTCCGTCCGAATCATGTTAGCAATTGCCGCATTCTATGATTACGAAATATGGCAAATGGACGTCAAAACGGCATTCCTTAATGGTTTCCTTAAGGAAGAATTGTATATGATACAGCCGGAAGGTTTTGTCGATCCTAAGAATGCTGACAAAGTGTGCAAGCTCCAATGCTCGATTTATGGGCTGGTGCAAGCATCTCGGAGTTGGAACATTCGCTTTGATGAGATGATCAAAGCGTTTGGGTTTACACAGACTTATGGAGAAGCCTGCGTTTACAAGAAAGTGAGTGGGAGCTCTGTAGCATTTCTCATATTATATGTAGATGACATACTTTTGATGGGAAATGATATAGAACTCTTGGACATCATCAAGGCCTACTTGAATAAAAGTTTTTCAATGAAGGACCTTGGAGAAGCTGCTTATATATTAGGCATCAAAATCTATAGAGATAGATCAAGACGCCTCATAGGTCTTTCACAAAGCACATACCTTGATAAGATATTGAAGAAGTTCAATATGGATCAATCCAAGAAGGGGTTCTTGCCTGTGTTACAAGGTGTGAAATTGAGCTCAGCTCAATATCCGACCACGGCAGAAGATATAGAAGAGATGAGCGTCATCCCCTATGCCTCAGCCATAGGTTCTATTATGTATGCCATGCTGTGTACCAGACCTGATGTTAACCTTGCCGTCAGTTTGGTAGGAAGGTACCAAAGTAATCCCGGCAAGGAACACTGGACAGCGGTCAAGAATATCCTGAATTACCTGAAAAGGACTAATGAAATGTTTCTCGTTTATGGAGGTGACGAAGAGCTCGTCGTAAAGGGTTACGTCGACGCTAGCTTCGACACAGATCTGGATGACTCTAAGTCACAAACCGGATACGTGTATATTTTGAATGGTGGGGCAGTAAGCTGGTGCAGTTGCAAGCAAAGCGTCGTGGCGGGATCTACATGTGAAGCGGAGTACATGGCAGCCTCGGAGGCAGCACATGAAGCAATATGGGTGAAGGAGTTCATCACCGACCTAGGAGTCATACCCAATGCGTCGGGGCCGATCAAGCTCTTCTGTGACAACACTGGAGCTATTGCACTTGCCAAGGAGCCCAGGTTTCACAAGAAGACAAGGCACATCAAGCGTCACTTCAACTCCATTCGTGAAAATGTTCAAGATGGAGACATAGAGATTTGTAAAGTACATACGGACCTGAATATAGCAGATCCATTGACTAAACCTCTCCCTAGAGCAAAACATGATCAACACCAGAATTCCATGGGTGTTCAATTCATCACAATGTAACTAGATTATTGACTCTAGTGCAAGTGGGAGACTGTTGGAAATATGCCCTAGAGGCAATAATAAAAGCATTATTATTATATTTCCTTGTTCATGATAATTGTCTTTATTCATGCTATAATTGTGTTATCCGGAAATCGTAATACATGTGTGAATAACAGACACCGACATGTCCCTAGTGAGCCTCTAGTTGACTAGCTCGTTGATCAACAGATAGTCATGGTTTCCTGACTATGGACACTGGATGTCATTGATAACGAGATCACATCATTGGGAGAATGATGTGATGGACAAGACCCAATCCTAAACATAGCACAAGATCGTATAGTTCGTTTGCTAGAGTTTTCCAATGTCAAAGTATCTTTTCCTTAGACCATGAGATCGGGTAACTCCCGGATACCGTAGGAGTGCTTTGGGTATGCCAAACGTCACAACGTAACTGGGCGACTATAAAGGTAGACTACGGGTATCTCCGAAAGTGTCTGTTGGGTGACATGGATCAAGACTGGGATTTGTCACTCCGTGTGACGGAGAGGTATCACTGGGCCCACTCGGTAATGCATCATCATAATGAGCTCAGAGTGACCAAGTGTCTGGTCACGGGATCATGCATTACGGTACGAGTAAAGTGACTTGCCGGTAACGAGATTGAACGAGGTATTGGGATACCGACGATCGAATCTCGGGCAAGTAACATATCGATAGACAAAGGGAATAGCGTACGGGATTGATTAAATCCTCGACATCGTGGTTCATCCGATGAGATCATCGTGGAGCATGTGGGAGCCAACATGGGTATCCAGATCCCGCTGTTGGTTATTGACCGGAGAGTCGTCTCGGTCATGTCTGCTTGTCTCCCGAACCCGTAGAGTCTACACACTTAAGGTTCGGTGACGCTAGGGTTATGAAGATATGTATATGCAGAAACCCGAATGTTGTTCGGAGTCCCGGATGAGATCTCGGACGTCACGAGGAGTTCCGGAATGGTCCGGAGGTAAAGAATTATATATAGGAAGTGCTATTTCGGGCATCGGGACAAGTTTCGGGGTTATTGGTATTGTACCGGGACCACCGGAAGGGTCCCGGGGGTCCACCGGGTGGGGCCACCTGTCCCGGGGGGGCCACATGGGCTGTAGGGGGTGCGCCTTGGCCTAGATGGGCCAAGGGCACCAGCCCCTATAGGCCCATGCGCCTAGGGTTTCCACCATGGAAGAGTCCATGTGGTGGAAGGCACCCCTAGGTGCCTTGGGGGGGAGGGAAACCTCCCCTTGGCCGCCGCCCCCCCTAGTAGATGCCATCTACTAGGGCCGGCGCCCCCCCTTGGCACCCCTATATATAGTGGGGGGGAGAGGAGGGATTTTATACCAGCCCCTGGCGCCTCCACCTCCCCCCGTTACGTCTCTCCCTCGTAGTCTCGGCGAAGCCCTGCTGCTGTGACACCCTGCATCCACCACCACGCCGTCGTGCTGCTGGATCTTCATCAACCTCTCCTTCCCCCTTGCTGGATCAAGAAGGAGGAGACGTCTCCCGTCCCGTACGTGTGTTGAACGCGGAGGTGCCGTCCGTTCGGCGCTGGTCATCGGTGATTTGGATCACGTCGAGTACGACTACATCATCACCGTTCTTTTGAACGCTTCCGTGCGCGATCTACAAAGGTATGTAGATGTATCTAATCACTCGTTGCTAGATGAACTCCTAGATGATCTTGGTGAAACGAGTAGGAAAATTTTTGTTTTCTGCAACGTTCCCCAACAGGAAGCGCCACCACTAGGTGCGGGGCCGTTGGCCCATGCCGGCTACCCCGCACGAAGAAATGAGAGGCGCCCCGCCACCGCTGGCGGCGATCGAACATCGCCCGGCCCCGTCCTCTGGCGATGGCGAGGGAGGAGGGGGCGCTGGCGGCGATGGCACATTTGCCCTCCCCGTCACCCGCGGGAGCGACGCAGGAGGGGATAAGGTCGGGGTCCAGATGCATATTCCTTCTGATCCAATTATACATATTGCATGTGCTAACTTTTTTTGAGTGGATTATGTGTGCTAACACTAGTAAAAAACATGGCATTTGTCCCAGTTCGTAAGGGCCTTTAGTCCCGGTTCTTGAACCGGGACTAATAGGTCGTTACTAATGCCTCCCCCCTTTAGTCCCGGTTCTTACACGAACTGGGACAGATGGGCATCCACGTGGCCGCTGCGGGCAGCCCAGGCAGGGGGGGCTTTGGTCCCGGTTGGTGACATAAATCGGGACCAAAGGGCATCCACGCGTCAGAAGCTGGCTGCAGCTGAGGTTTTTTTTTAAGTGGCTGGTTTAGGGGTTTTGGGGGTTAATTTAGGTTGTTATTAGCTAGCTAATAGAGAGAAGTGTCCTCTCTTACCTTCGTGCTTGGTTTACCAACGCTACTGCTATGTTCATTTCACCCGCTGATATATAATAACTCTTCATGCTCGCATCATACATCATCATATATAATAACAAGTCCTACTAATCATGCGTCATCATATAACTTCTACTCGTTATTAATAACAAGTCATACGATCATCATACTCATAGTCATCGAACCCAACCCTACATAATTGTTCTTAGCTCATCATCAGTATCAGTATCAGGTAGACCTAAACACACTTAAGATAAAATAGCATAAAACAATATAGACCCTGACTTTCCATTATGAAGAATGGAGATCATCATGTCTCCAATTCTTGCACTTCACTTCCTTTTGCTTCCAAGAAGCTCCTTACAACTGTCCATACATTTTTTCCATTCTTTGATTGTCATGTCTCTACTTCTTTTAGAAATCCGGTATGGACAATTGAGATTCGTAGGACAACCTGGTTGTATGTTGAAAACATCAAGGCGACCATGCGTATACATCAGATGAGGCACACAATCATTCGGGATTATCTGTTGAAAAACATAGTAATAACTTCATAGTTAGCAATGATGTACTAGTTTTAGAAGTATGCAAAAAGATGCACGGATGTCGTAATAGTAAAAAATCTTACCAGGGTATCTCCATGGTAGTTACCATAGTTCAACACGTGCACTAGTGGCACGTATTGACCATAATGTTGAGGAGTTCGATTGTAGACATTGTAATTCTCAAGATTAGTATAAAATGCGATCAGATGATTTTTCTCCTTATAAGTTAATTTAGAGCCATCGGTGTGATGGGTTTTGTCTACCATCTTCCGCATATTCTTTGAAGAATGAAAATAAGCTGTCAACTATTTTGAAATAAACAATATAAATTACTTAATAACTATGTTAAGCTCACACGGAGGAAGAATTGGAGGTGTATCCACAAGGACCCAAATGTCCATATTATCTTGCTGGATTGTAGGATCACCAAGATCCATGGTTACAAGCATACCCTCATCAAAACCATACATCTTGCAAAGTGCTTCCCAATTTTTGCAACCAAAATGGGTTACACTCTCAGCATTGTACAACTTTACTTTAAAATCCACACCATGATGGGTCCTTAGGAATTTTTTTTGGTTTCCATACTTTCATGGTCTTCAAAACCCATCCTCTCGAAGATATAGCGTCTTTCATAGCATGGGATAAGCTAGTCGAATTGAAAAACATGAAAAATACACGTTAAAATAGTTGAAGTCGTGCTTAATTACGAAAAAAACTATTGTCGTCGTTGCGTACCGTATGAACATCGAAGGTCTCCTCGAGCTTAATGCTGAAGCGCCGATCTTTGTCCAGCTCAATGAACCTGTTGCACATACCTCGGTCGTCATGGCACCAGTCGCACTCCCCCGGGCGATTTTCGTTGTCCGAGTACGACATTTCTGGCCTATGTTCATAATTTAAATTTTAAACTTGTACAATTAAATATATATACTAAAAAACCTAAATTAGATCATTATTATTAATCACGGGTTGACTATCAGTGATGGTACATAGCTCCTCCTTTCATTCCCGAGTGCATTATTACACCAAATTGTCTAGCACACGGGAATGAAGGAGAAGCTACCCCCACGACGGCGTGGATGATGGAGGGGGCTCCTAGATTTCTGCATATATTGCTCTTCAGTTTTAGCATTCAAAGTAGGAGTACTTTTCCAATACAAGCATTCAATAAGCAAAACCAAATCGTAAAATAAAGTAGTATTCAAATTAGCATGCATTCAATTATAACCAAAACTACATCATCTCTTGTGCCGTATATCGTTGAATATTATCACTAATACTCCTCGAATACTATCATACATATAGCATCGCTAATCAATACAGGTAGAACCGTAGTGCCCGACAGGTATTGTCGCGGGCGGTGGACACCCAAAGATAAGGAACCATCACAGGATCATAGCTCCAGTGAGATCCCTGAAGAACCTGCCAAGTATTGTCGAACCTGCCCTCCAATGCAACCATGTAGCGACGGACGTGCTCGTCCTCCTCGCTGACACGGTGACGTACCACCTCCGCGGTGTCCGGCAGCCTCGGCACCGTCACTGGCCCACACGACCACCACCAAACAAGGATCGGGTCAACAACAGGCTGCCTCCTCACCAACCTACGTCCCCCGGAAGGTAGCACCTCCCAATACCAGCCCGGCAGAGCCTAGTCCCAAACATGGCCCTGATCAAGCAGGCCTCCACCACCGTGTCGGCGACGACGAGGATACGGGATAGGCATCATCAACGTTGATGCGGGAACTACTTTTATATATAGTTAAATAAAGTAGTTTTATTAATTAAATCAACTAGTTCAACTACTAAGCACTTACTATAAATAAATAAAGTAGTACTTACTAAAAACAAACTACTTCTGTATATAGTAAAATAAAGTAGTTTATTAAATCAACTATATAGTTCAACTATATATGAAGCACTTACTACAAATAAAATAAAGTAGTACTTACTAAAAATAAACTAGTTTAACTATAGTTCTATTATTTTCCTAACTAATTATATTAAACACTTTCTCTTCTTATTTTTCCTTTTTCCTCTATTCTAAATATTAACATATTCATAAATGACTTATATCATTCACAATTTTCCTATACATACACAATATGAACATATACATAAATTGACAAAGAAAATACTATGAACAAAAAAATCATTAAAATT
>NC_041393.1:651548098-651557537 GCF_002162155.2 Triticum dicoccoides
GAGACGGTGTCGGGGCGGCGCGGGACGGCGTCGGGGCGGTGCTTGACGGCGGGGGGCGACGACGGCGACGGCGAGGCGGAGACAGACGGGCAACCTGGCGGCGTCGGGCGGCGGGGAAGAACGAACTGAACCAAATTTTCGCGAGTGCTGCTTATATAGGCAAAGCATTGGTCCCGGTTCATAGCACCAACCGGGACCAAAAGCCTCTTTTCAGCAACCCAAAGGGCGGGAAACAGAGACCTTTGGTCCCGGTTGGTGCCACAAACCAATGCACCCCTTTAGTCCCGGTTGATGGCATCAACCGGGACCAAAGGTCGTGTGCTGGAACTGGCGCGATGCGGTGCTATGTTTAGTCCCACCTCGCTAGCCGAGAGGGGCTCGGAATGGTTTATAAGCCCTGCCGAACCAACCACTTCGAGCTCCTCTTTACTGCAGGCTTACGAGCCTAAAATCACTCTCTGTGCTTGTGGACCTATTGGGCCTACTGCGGGCCTGCATCCTGGCCCTAGTAATGGGTTTCTAGTTGTATGCACGCCGTGGTGGCCGTGTAGGTGTCACTTTTTTTAATTTTTTCCCAGGTTTTTTGCTTTCTTTTTTGTTTCTAATTACTTATTTATTTTCTTTTATGATAATTATTTTTGCTATTAAAGTTTGTAACAAAATTCTAATTACTTATTTATTTTCTTTTATGATAATTCTTTTTGCTTTTCATGTTTTAAACAAAATTCTAATTACTTATTTATTTTCTTTTATGATAATTCTTTTTGCTATTAAAGTTTGTAACAAAATTCTATATAATTTTAGTTTCAATAATACTAGAGGTTTATAAAAGCTTTATAGTTGATTCCTTTAGTACCAGTTATAAGGCTGTTACGAAGGCATTTTATTTGGTACAGGTTTTAAGGCTGGGGCCTCACGAGCACCTTTTAGTACCGGTTCATGACATGAACCGATAAAAGAGTTTTTTAGTTGATTCTTTCTGCAGTTCTTTTTTAGTCCCACCTCGCCAAGCGAGAGGCACTCGCAGCGGTTTATAAGCCCTGAGTGTAGAGGCGATAAAGGGAGAAGCGCATTGCTCACCTGCACGTTGGCCTGAGCTAAGCAACGTGCAGGTGAGCATTGCGCCTCTCTTTTATTTTGGCATGGTATCATCATTTCATCCACATAACATATGCAAGAAAGTTGAGAGGGTTACGGCAAAAACTGGATGCACCTCGTGTACAAAACGGACAATCTCTTTAGAAGTATCAGGATTTCATATGGAAACTTGTCTGTTACACCATGCATTTCAAAGGAACTACAAAAAGGTTGAAAGTTGGCATGGTATCATCATAATAGTTGTAGAGAAAGTCTTCACTTTTTCTACGCTTATGTCCTTTCCTTATTGCGTCGTAACCATGGATAATCTTCATCATTTATCAGGATGCTTGGGTCAGCCTTGACTTTGAAGGGAGGAATTTCATGAAACTTTTCATAATCTTCGGACATGTCTGTCTTGCCCTCCACTCCCATGATGTCCCTTTTTCCTAAAAGAACTATGTGGCGCTTTGGCTCATCGTATGATGTATTCGCTTCCTTATTTTTTCTTTTTCTCAGTTTGGTAGACATGTCCTTCACATAGATAACCTGTGCCACATCATTGGTTAGGATGAACGGTTCGTCAGTGTACCTAAGATTGTTCAGATCCACTGTTGTCATTCCGTACTGTGGGTCTACCTGTACCCGGCCTCCTGACAGATTGACCCATTTGAACTTAAACAAAGGGACCTTAAAATCTACTCCGTAGTCAAGTTCCCATATGTCCATTATGTAACCAAAATATGTGTCATTTCCCCTCTCGGTGGCTGCATCAAAGCGGACACCGCTATTTTGGTTGGTGCTCTTTGGATCTTGGGCGATCGTGTAAAATGTATTCCCATTTATCTCATATCCTTTCCGAATCGTAACAGGCAAAGGTGGTCCCCTGGACAATGAGTACAGCTCATCACAAACAGTGTTTTCATCTCTGAGACGTGTTTCCAACCAACTGCTGAAAGTCCTGATGTGTTCACATGTAATCCAGTCGTCGCACAGCTCCGGGTGTTTGGAGCGCAGACTGTTCTTGTGTTCATCGACATAAGGGGTCACCAAGGTAGAGTTCTGTAGAACTGTGCAGTGTGCTTGAGACCAAGAATATCCGTCCCTGCATATTATTGTCTCTCCTCCAAGCCTGCCTTTTCAGTCTCCCCTCATACCGCGATTTAGGGAGACCTATCTTCTTAAGGTCAGGAATGAAGTCAACAGAAAACCCAATGAAATCCTCTGTTTGATGGCCCATGGAGATGCTTCCTTCTGGCCTAGCACGGCTACGGACATATTTCTTTAGGACTCCCATGAACCTCTCAAAGGGGTACATATTGTGTAGAAATACGGGGCCCAGAATGACAATCTCGTCAACTAGATGAACTAGGACGTGCGTCATGATATTGAAGAAGGATGGTGGGAACACCATCTCGAAACTGACAAGACATTGCACCACATCACTCCTTAGCCTTGGTATGATTTCTGGATCGATCACCTTCTGAGAGATTGCATTGAGGAATGCACATAGCTTCACAATGGCTAATCGGTCGTTTTCTGGTAGAAGCCCCCTCAATGCAACCGAAAGCAGTTGCGTCATAATCACGTGGCAGTCATGAGACTTTAGGTTTTGAAACTTTTTCTCTGCCATATTTATTATTCCCTTTATATTTGACGAGAAGCCAGCCGGGACCTTCATACTAAGCAGGCATTCAAAGAAGATTTCCTTCTCTTCTTTGGTAAGAGCGTAGCTGGAAGGACCTTCATACTGCTTTGGAGGCATGCCGTCTTTTTCGTGCAAACGTTGCAGGTCCTCCCGTGCCTCAGCTGTATCTTTTGTCTTCCCATACACGCCCAAGAAGCCTAGAAGGTTGACGCAAAGGTTCTTCGTCACGTGCATCACGTCGATCGAAGAGCGGAGCTCTAGGTCTTTCCAGTAGGGTAGGTCCCAAAATATAGAATTCTTCTTCCACATGGGTGCGTGTCCCCCAGCGTTACTCGGAACAGCTAGTCCGCCGGGACCCTTTCCAAAGATTATGTGTAAATCATTGACCATAGCAAGTAAGTGATCACCGGTACGCATGGCGGGCTTCTTCCGGTGATCTGCCTCGCCTTTAAAATGCTTGCCTTTCTTTCGACATTGATGGTTGGTCGGAAGAAATCGACGATGGCCCAGGTACACATTCTTCCTGCAGCTTCCTAGGTATATACTTTCGGTGTCAGCTAAGCAGTGCGTGCATGCGTGGTATCCCTTGTTTGTGTGTCCTGAAAAGGTTAGTGAGAGCGTGCCAATCGTTGATGGTTACAAACAGCAACTCGTGCAGGTTAAATTCCTCCTGTTTGTGCTCATCCCACGCACATACACCGTTTCCATTCCACAGCTGTAAAAGCTCTTCAACTAATGGCCTTAGGTACACATCAATGTCGTTACCGGGTTGCTTAGGGCCTTGGATGAGAACTGGCATCATAATGAACTTCCGCTTCATGCACATCCAAGGAGGAAGGTTATACATACATAGTGTCACGGGCCAGGTGCTGTGATTGCTGCTCTGCTCCCCGAAAGGATTAATGTCATCCACGTTTAAACCAAACCATACGTTCCTTGGGTCACGTGCAAACTCAGCCCAGTACTCTCTCTCAATTTTTCTCCACTGCGACCCGTCAGCGGGTGCTCTCAACTTCTTGTCTTTCTTACGGTCATCACTGTGCCATCGCATCAACTTGGCAAGCTCTTTGTTTCTGAACAGTCGTTTCAATCATGGTATTATAGGAGCATACCACATCACCTTCGCAGGAACTCTCTTCCTGCGGGGCTCGCCGTCAACATCACCAGGGTCATCTCGTCTGATCTTATACCGCAATGCACCGCATACCGGGCATGCGTTCAAATCCTCGTACGCACCACGGTAGAGGATGCAGTCATTAGGGCGTGCATGTATCTTCTGCACCTCCAATCCTAGAGGGCATACGACCTTCTTTCTTGCGTACGTACTGTCGGGCAATTCATTATCCTTTGGAAGCTTCTTCTTCAATATTTTCAGTAGCTTCTCAAATCCTTTGTCAGGCACAACATTCTCTGCCTTCCACTGCAGCAATTCCAGTACGATACCCAGCTTTATGTTGCCATCTTCACAATTGGGGTACAACTTGTTTTGTGATCCTCTAACATGCGATCGAACTTCAGCTTCTCCTTTTGACTTTCGCATTGCGTCCTTGCATCGACAATGACCCGGCGGAGATCATCATCGGGCACATCATCTGGTTTCTCTTGATCTTCAGCAGCTTCCCCCGTTGCAGCATCATCGGGCACATCGTCTGGTTCCTCTTGATCTTCAGCAGCTCCCCCCGTTGCAGCATCACCGTATTCCGGGGGCACATAGTTGTCATCGTCCTCTTCTTCTTCGCCATCTTCCATCATAACCCCTATTTCTCCATGCCTCGTCCAAACATTATAGTGTGGCATGAAACCCTTGTAAAGCAGGTGGGTGTGAAGGATTTTCCGGTCAGAGTAAGACTTCGTATTGCCACATTTACTGCATGGACAACACATAAAACCATTCTGCTTGTTTGCCTCAGCCACTTCGAGAAAAATATGCACGCCCTTAATGTACTCGGGGGTGTGTCTGTCAACATACATCCATTGCCGGTTCATCTGCGTGCATTACATATAATTATGTATGTCAAAATTAAGAAAATCAGACAAATATCTATCTAAAGTAAGAAAAACAGACAAGTATCATAAAGAAGATAAGAACAAGAGGCTCGCCACGGTGGTGCCGGCGACGAGATCGGCGCGGGCGATCGACGGCGGTGAAAACGGGGCGTGACGGACCCCTAAATCTAGACAAATCTCGAAAAAAAATGGAGTTCCTAGGTCGAGCTTCGAGAGGAGAAAGCTTAACTAGTGTGGCTCGGACATTTCATCGAACACCTCATGTGCATAGGAGGTGAACTAGAGCACCCAAATGCCCTCTCCTCGCTGGATTGAAAAAGCATAGCACTGTGGAGTGCTCTGCCGCGGCGGTGGGTATATATAGGCAAGTTATTTGTCCCGGTTCGTGGCATGAACCGGGACTAAAGCCACCCCTTCTGTCCCGGTTCATGCCACGAACTGGGACCAATGGTTGTGGTCCAGCAGCGAGGACCATTGGTCCCGGTTCGTGTAGAACCATTCGGTTCGTGGCTCGAACCGGGACAAATGGTTCTACACGAACCGGGACCAATGCCCACAAGGCCCCGACTGGCCCCCTGGGTTCACGAACCGGGTCTAATACCCCTCATTGGTCCCGGTTCTTGAAGAACCGGGACTAATGGGCTGGCCAGGGCCGAACAGTAGCCCTGTTTTCTACTAGTGTAACTAGCCACCCTTGAAGATTAAGGAGAGTCCCTCTCTGACGTTGACAAGACAAGTTCGTCATGGATTAATTAGTTTGAAATTGAACAAAACCTAGCAACCGCAAGCAGAGGACGGTGCCGCATGCATGTCTGTTTGTGTTCTGCCCTACAAATTCTTCTTTTTCTTGGTGTGAGAGGTGGACTTCGAGGTTTCTGATTAACATATGCATGATGCAAAGTGGTATTCCGTGGTGGGCTAGGATTTGAAGTCGTCGACAGCGCTATCGAGCGGCACCGCGAATGATCTCTGTGTTAGCAGTAATCTTGATATTATTGTATCAGCATTTTAGTTTGCTTTCGTTATGCATGTAGCATAGTTTAGAGAGTAGCTAGTTCAGCAAACTTTCAGCGAAGATGCGCAGAGAAGGCGAGATGCCGGATGCCGTGCGATGCGGCGAGCGCGACGAGATGCCGACTGTGATGTGTGATGCGGTGATGCCATGAGAGTCGGCAAGACGCGACAAGGCTGGAGCATGATGGGTTGGTTTAGGTTGAGTCGAATGACACGGCAAGGTCGTGTGATACGGCAAGCGCGTGAAAGGGTTGAAGCAAGACCGGCTGGATGGATCAGTACGTTGGAGCCAAGAGAATTGGTGTGTTTGTGAGGATGTTAGCTGCATGCGTGTAGTTATCTAGTAGTCAGCTACATGCACGTACTAGTCTTTGGACCCTAGAGAGATTCTAGGAGAAGATAAGATCATGGGTTAGTGCATGTAGTTAGTTGGTTAGTGGAGCAACTAGTCTAGAGACGTGGTGGCCGGGTGTGATGGCCGGCGTGAGTGCGTGAGTCTTGGCTGAGTGCCAAACTTTATATAAATAGTCATCTCATTGAAGTAATAGAAAGACGAGGCCGTGAGGGCTAGAGAAAACAATGTAGCGTGTGTGTTTTCACCGGGAGCAACATATCAAAGCTGGCTTTCTCCACGGTGAGGTGTGTGTGTATGTGTGTGTGTGTGTGTGTGTGTTCATGTGTTCTTGTGAGAAAAACAAAGAAACAAGAGAGAGTTGGGAGGAAGAAGAAGCGGCGTTGCGAGAGGCGGCGCCAACACTCTGTATGATCAACCAACGAAATTGATCATCTTTTGCCAAGATATTGCACTCTGGAGACTCCATTGAGGACTAAATCGGACAAACGTGTGGCATTTTATTCCTGCAAGGGCATGAGTTTGAGTAACGTATCATAAAGAGTACGCCTGTGATCACCATAAGAGACATATACAGATGTCTTGCGGTGATAAAGAAAAGGTTGTGTGCATCATTCGATGCAAAAGGCCGAGGGATATTCCCTCTTTTAAAAAAAGTATGTATTGCAATATTGCACCAAAATTTCCAATAGAAATAAAACTAGAATTTTACTGTGATAGAATCTTGTGTCATGCCGACACGTTGCCCACGACCGTCCTCCGCCTCCATTGAGGCAACGCTGAAGAAAGAAAGGAGTGCTGCCATCGATCAATGGAGACAAGAGACGAGGACCCAGTGATGCCGGTGTTGAGAGAAGACAAGAGAATTGCCTGAGATTGCCTCTCTATGGAGCGGTTTCCAGGAGTCGAACGAAGCTGTGCGAGTTTGGGTTCTTATTGTTTTATAAAAATCTCTGTAGGGAACTCCCTTGCTGCTCTCCTTTCAAAAAAAGAGGCAGACGTGCAGGTAGAATAAGAGGCCGATTTGTTCATCGTTGCAGCACCATAGGTTTTGCAAACAATGGGCAACTTCCATAAAGACGACCGCATGAAGTACATGCAAAAACTTGTAGAGGAACAAAAATCCTTGAAGTGCCGTAATAGTATATACTGTCAAACGGCGGAGATAGCAATTTCACCAAGTAAGACGGCGAGGGAAATTACGCCGACCAAGCCAACAATCCTGCTCGCAAAGGACCCGAAGAAGACATTCAAGGAAGACGATCTTTCCGCCAGGGATGCACATGGAGTCTTGCCGACATGCAACACAAATTGTAAACCCGTTGTCCATGTGAATGACATGGGAGCCGGGGGACTTTCATTTGTGATAATCCCCTCATCGTCTCCGAAATAACGATGCGGGACACTAGCCAAAGGAGAGAGGAGATTGATCTTGATGCAGCTAGGATATCTTTCTTTATTAGTATCCGGTTGTTAACTATTAGAGCTACCTCCATTCCAAATTACTTAATGTTTTTGGTTTGTCCCTAGTCCAAATTATTTCAAGTTTGACCAGACCTACAGAAAAATATATTAGCAACTAGAAAACGAAATTAGTCTTCGAAGATTCATTATGAAATAAATTTCATACTATGTGTATTTAGTGTTTCAAATGATCGGTAGGTGAGTGTTTTGTCAATGAATGATAATACTCTCTTTGTCCCAAAGTGCTTAATTTTATACTGATTTTAGTATAAAATTAGTATAAAGTTGAGTCACTTATTTTAGGGCGAAGAAAATACATGCGTGTAAGTTGTTTACATGCACATGCCATAATTTGGAACCAGAAAAATGGCGCCCATGCACATGGCAGTTCTCCAGTGCACACAAGGCCCGTGTGCTTGCAAGTTGCAGCCATGAAAGGTTGGGTCTCCACCTGAGTTAATTACGGCTTTGCTACATCAACTGAGTTTTACGGGGCTTGGCACCCACCCCCACCAGTTCATATTGGGGGGGGGGGGGATTAATTATAGGGAGATGGTGACTTAGTCCAATTAAAAAAGAACAAGTCAGCAGGTCCGTAAAATCCCATTGCTTTAGTCCGTGTATCTAACATTTTTGATTAATTTAATCCAGTTACTACTAATCAAGCGAGGCGGCGGTGGCTCAGTCGGTAGTACGTTTGACGGTTGGAGTCACCGGCCGTAGTGCTGGTGTCGACCGGCGACTTGACCCGAGCGCGCAGTTTGGAGTTGAGGTACGGTTTCTAAACTCTCCAAAGAGTTCGAGGACTAAAAATATACTTATCCCAAAAAATGATCTCTATCTGAATTATTTTAATCCGGTTAATACTAATCAAGTGGGCGGCGGTGGGTTAGTCGGTGGTTCGTTCTGAGTCACCGGCTGAAGTGCTGGACGAGTCGAGTCGACCGGCGACTTGACCCGAGCGCGCGGCTGGATCACAGCACGGACCGCACCACATGTTGCCACCAACCCGTACATTCTACCGGACAAACGGCCGGTCGCGCAGGACTACGTACGTACAGTACATGACATGTCCTAGCAGTAGAATTTTCGTCAAGAGTTGCTCCATCTCACCATCTGGATCCATCGTACGATGCCCGTGTCGTGTTCGTGTCGTACATATGTCGTCGTCCTCGGTCGCCCCGCGAAGCTGCCGCCGAGCTTCCGATCCATGAGAGACAACACAGAGAAACAGTTCATTTGGACGAGGTACGTACACTCGTTTCATGTCCCTGCCCTGAGATTCTCCTTTGGCAGGTTTTACTGGTCCTACTTGCTTACGTCGCACAACGTGCTTAATTGCGTTACTGATTGACATTGAGATCGCTCTTGCACGTGAGACAAGGAGTATTCTCTTGGCATAATTAAGTACGTATACACTGCATCCGTTCAACTCTTCAAACTGAAGTAGCAGCACTGACCAGAATCATCAGGCCAACTTTTTCATGTACCTTGACCATGGAAACCGGGGAGCCTTAGGGCATTTTCAAGACAGGCCCGTAAACCGCCAGCACCTATTCGGACCGCGGAAACCATCCAACGCGGTCTTGTATAGGTCCGCGGCGAGGTCCGGACGCGTTTTCTTTCGCAAATTGGAGGTAAAATGGGGAAGGTTTGCGGGAGTCCGGACAACAGAAATGTAGGACTCCGACACCACCGGCCCACCCAAAACCCCCTTCCCGGTCCCATTTCTTTCCACTCATGCCCTTGCTTTGTGTCTGCACCCTCCACCTCCGTTGCCGCTGTTGTACGTCTCCGGCGGTCACAGATGCATTGCCGGTCGTCTGCAACTAGCACCAAAGTGCCCACCTGATGTTACGACAGAGCTGTCCACCTTG
>NC_041393.1:651557864-651576547 GCF_002162155.2 Triticum dicoccoides
GGACACCACGCTCGCCATGTGTTAGGTCAAATGCCATTGAAGTTATTTCCAAATGCTATGTCCT
Organism: Triticum dicoccoides; assembly: GCF_002162155.2. Taxonomy (NCBI): domain Eukaryota; kingdom Viridiplantae; phylum Streptophyta; class Magnoliopsida; order Poales; family Poaceae; genus Triticum; species Triticum dicoccoides. The sequence goes on from NC_041393.1 coordinate 651,557,929, forward strand.
ATGTCTTTTTTAGAGTACGAGGGATGGTGAGATGTTGTGCGATGCGTGGTTGGCCGTATCTGCAGATTTCATAGGCAGGAGCAAAGGGAGGTCTTCTGGCAGCAAGTGCATGAAACGTTTCATGCACCAAAGCACATTGCGCCTTAGGACATGTACACCGTTCAACATTGCAACGTGAGGTCATTGTAGTATCACTGGCACACTATTCAGACCAGCGTCACGAAGTTTTTGCGACGTGGTTTGTCAACTCGAAGCAAGGTGGCCATTGCACGTGGCAGAGGACGAGATGGTAAGTTTTGATTCCTTTTGCTCAAGTTGTTAATTGATTCATTCAGTCAATGTTGGTCCATACGTTATATGTAGCCCGCATGCGCTGCTATGATGTACCACAGGGCAGAGGGACGGCCATTTATGTGTACACACTGTTGGATGAAGCTGAAAGGCAAGTTTGTGTGGAACGACATGATCTATTGATGAAAAATTTGTTGGACATTCAAAATCTTGACGAATTTGAGACATTGTTGTACTAGACTTAATTTGCATGTTACGTACTTATGGATGATTTGTGCTATTTTGTATCCAAACTTTGATGAATATCATCCGGTTTATATGAATTTCATCCAGTTTGTTTAAGTGTTGGTCAAAATGTATGCGGCTACGGTTGGATTGCGTCCTCTCGCATCCGTGTACGAGGACTGCCCCCCCCCCCCCCTGTCCGCGGACGGATGCGGGAGGAAATTTGCAGGTTGCCACTAGAGATGCCCTTACAGACTACTCAATAGTGGGGATAAATTGGAAGAGGATTTGTAGCACCTGGTGCTCCACACCCCTATATAAACATTATGTTTAAAAATTTGGGATTTTGTTTTAAATTTTTGGGGTTTTGGGATATGAACCCTGGGTGTCCAATCTACTTTTGTGTGAAATTTTGTGAAATAATACGAAGAAACGTATCCGTGGGAAAAAAGGCAAACAAATTTGTACGTATAGAAAAAATTGTTTAGATGGATTTTAGTTCCGACTGTATTTTCTTCGCCATGGATACATTCACTAGTATTTTTCTATGAAACTTCATACGGGGGTAGATTGGGTACCCAGGTTTGAGATCTCAAGATTTCAGATTTTTTGAATTTTCCTGGTATTTTTTGAATTTAATTTTCATAAAGGGGGTGGTCCACCTAGGTGCTCCTGTGTATTGCCCGGAGTAACTTAGGCTTGTAACATGTCGTATATGTTTATTAGTCTTTGTCGGTTTCTTCCCATGGCATTGCGAATGAAGAACCTCGTTATGTTTGTGGAGTCAAGATATAGTTTGTGCCGATATGGTAGTTGTGACTTGTCGATCGTTGTTGCTAGCTCCAGAGGTAAAAAAACACGCTTATGCATTGCTTTGGTCTGGTATGATTTTGCTATTGGCCGGCGTGTTTCATGTGTGTTGTTGTTGGAATTGTGCATCCTAGCTATGCAGAGGTCGAGGGTGCGCTCATTATGTTTATATCCACTTGATGCTCCATTTGAGTTAATAAAGTCCACCATTTCTCGAAAGAAGTCCAGATAACCCCCCGAGTTTTCACAAATCGATCACATTACCCCCTGAATTTTAAAACCAGGTATTTAACCCCCTGGAGGTTCCAAAACCAGGTAAATTACCCCCTAAGGACTTTGTAGAGTGGTTTTAATAGTTGTTTTGTCCACGTGGCCCACTTCACACAAGCCTGCTATTTTCTGTTAGCAGCAAGCTTGACTTGCCTATTCCTGTCCGTCCGAAGCACCTGATGCAACTTGGAGTAGAGTATGTGAAGCTAGTTTCCCTGTTGCCCTTAAAAATCCTAGTTTCCTTGTGACGGATGCAACTTGGAACATGTAGAAGCTAAGCTCACGTACACGAAGCTTTTTGGAAAAGGACGTACACGAAGCTAGCTCGACTTGATCTCTGCCAGTCTGTGGCTGCTCGTCATCACCTGTTTGCCCCTACGCAGCTCCTCCGCACATTTTCAGCCGTGCCACACCTCCGTTCATCACCGGTAATGCCCAGGCCACGCCGCGGCCTGATGCTTTGCACAGTTGCACGTGTGTGGACTTTCCACGTATCTTGCCGAGCTTTACTTGGTCTGCAACTGGGCACTTAGCTTGCAGAGCACAACAGAAAATCAAAATCACCAAACTAAGTAGTTGATATCCCGTGTCTTGATCTCGTGGCTAGCACGACAGATACAGACAAGTACGCCTACATCTGAGGAGAAGGTCAATGCACAATGTGCCAGGATTGCATTGTGACAGATGTAGCTCTAGCGCTTGCTCGTAGCTTGTTGCTGGCCTCCAGTTCCACTCTGCGCTCGTCCCCTCAATACTCTGATGGGTGCATCAACTCGAATGTCGAATCAGCCACACAATACAACAGACTGCATGCTGCTACAGAACGCGCGCGCAATGGCGTGGGCACGTGGCACGGCGTCACAACCTGGCGTACTTGTCAGGCATGTGAGCACCGTCAACCAGGTGAGCAATGTGATGCATGCTGGCACTTTGAGTGCAACAGCAGCGTAGCATGCTCAGGAAGCAATCATCACTGGCCATAGACGAAATGCATGAGAATAGAGGAATGGATGATGAGTTGTGCATGTTGCAGGCTACGTGTTTAATGGAATACATGTGCGTAGGTGTGGTGATATTGAGTTGTTTAGAGGTGGGACAAGCAGCGGCTTGTGTAAAATGGGCCACTTGTTCAAAACCACTCTTAAAACCACCATCCAAAGCCCACAGGGGGTGTTTTATCTGGTTTTGGAAACTTCAGGGGGTTAAATACCCGGTTTTGAAGTTCAGGGGGTTATGTGTTTGTTTCGTGGAAGCTCGGGGGGTTATCTAGACTTCTTTCTTCTCGAAAAAAGTAGACATGTTTGGTGTGTTTGTTTACTCTCTGTTTTAACACGAGGAGGGGATGTGAAGGCCCCGAAAGCTGCTTTCATATATAAAAAATTATAGCACACTACAAAGACACTGAAAGAAAGTAAGATTACAATCATGTCCTTCCTAATTGCAAACAGGACCCTCAAAGAAGTGGAACAAGCAAACATGTCCTGCTGCAACCAATGACCTCGACGGAGCTGCGGCTGCCACCATCTCCAGCGTGATCCTTGCCATCTCTGGGCAAAGGAAGAAGGGCCACTCCATGGAGGTTGTAGAAGTGCTCGCCGGAACCATCTCCTTCTCTGATCTTCTGTTCTGGCAGCGGAGGTTGAAGTAGTGGGAAAACTCGACCGAGGAACTTCATGCAACACCCATCACCTGGATTTTCTTGACCAGAAGAGTAGCAAGCACAAAGCCCGCTTCACTCGACCAAGAAATCCACCGAGCTTATTTGGGAAGCTCCGGCTAGATCCACCCTGTACAGCCACCGCCCACCGAGAACAGTGAGAGGACTGAGGGATCCATCCGCTTCCGACGCTGCTCGAGCACACAGAACAGAAGCTTCTCATTGATAACGGCATAAAGCCAGTCCTAAAGACAACACTAGCTAGGCTAATTTATATATAAGGAGGACCCAATCACCTCTTCATAGCCTTCGCCATCTGGCAACGGCGTCGGACGAGGCGTAGGATTGGGCCAGGGAGCCCTGGACGGCTCTCAAGAGGGGGGGGCGATGGAAGAGAGGGGAGGAGAGTGCACGTGTTTGTTTACTCATTTCAATCCAGATATACTAGATATTGAAATATCCAAAATATCTTATATTTATGAACACAAAGAGTATATAGCAACTAAATAATCTTATGAGAGTTTGAGATCGATTTTTTAGTAGTCATCCTTTGTGTTGATAAAATAGTCATTTGGAATGAAAACATATTATACTAGACAATGCCCCGCGCGGTGCTGCGGAAACCTTGTAAGAATATGTATGGAGAAGTGGTAGAAGACTAAAATTAATGCAAAAACAAATATAAAAGTGTCTTACATGACTTAATTCCCCGAAATATAAGTCATGCATGAGGTGGTATGCTTTGCATGAAGAGATAAATGGAGAAAGTAACTTTGGAGTACATGCATGATTTGATGATGTGGCATTGTTGCATGGTGAGGAAAATTAGATAGTGGGTTGTGGCTATTTAAGAATAGAATATGTATGAACAAGGGGTAGAAGACTAAAACTAATGCAAAAACAAATGTAAGAGTGTCTTATTTGACTTAATTCCCCGGGAAAAAAGTCATGCATGAAGAGATAAATGGAAAACGTAACTTAGGACTACATGTATGATTCCATAATGTGGCATTGTCGCATGGACAGAAAAATCAGATAATAGGTTGTACCTATTTAAGAATAGAGGATACGGAAATAACATGTGATAGATCGATGAATCAAACGAGCGGGTGCAATCTCATCGATCGGGTGACCGTGAGATAACCAGTGCTACGAGAATAGACTTGACCAGCGGTTTCGTGTACTCCCTCCGTCCAAAAATACTTGTTATTAAAATGAATAAAAAGATGTATTTAGAACTAAAATACATCTAGATACATCCCTTTTTATCCATTTTAATGACAAGTAATTTCGAACGGAAGGAGTACGTTAGAAGCACGAAGACTTTACAAAATCTACCCAAGAGTTTTGACCAGGGCAACGGCAAAATGATCCCCGACGTCTCTTTTCCAGTGAAAAGACCCTCTTCAGCCGCTCCGGATCAAGCCTTCACCGGTTAGGTAAATTAAGGTGCAGTAGCCTTTTGCGGAGAAAGGTAAATTGATTAGCTAGCGACGTCAGTCTTCTGCAACCAGGTGAATCCGTCCAATTCACCGTTCTAGAAGCCATGTGACGAGCAGTAATGTTTAGTCGATTCTTTGGGTAAGACCGGATGCAAGCCAACAATATTGACCGGGACAAGTGGATCGTGATGCTATAGCACTCATGCTAGATTCTGTGATATCTCGGTCGATTGACGACTCAACGCTGCACGCATGGAAACATGTGAAGGAACATAAGTGAGAACACGTATAATGACCGAAACGGATACTTCTAATGGAAATTGCCAAAGAAACTCCATCAAGCTCGAAATTTTTAAAAAATATTTTAAATATTTTAAAGTTTTAAAAAATCTGAAAAAAATACAAACATATCTTATATGTATCAGGTTGTTTTACCAATTTATCCAAACGTCTCTTCACCAAGAACTCTTCGGCAACGATAGAGGAACTAGCCTCCCTGCAGCGGTGGGGCGGCTTTTTTCTTTTAAAGAATAAGACTTGGACGATTACAAAAGTACCCTTCTGAGCTATAGCTCGAACAAGCTCGGATAAATAGTAAAATTGACAAATGTTTTGACAAATGTTTGAAGTGTCTGCAAATTTTCATCTTGAGATCACATACATGGAAGGTGTGGCAAAGAAAATACAAAATCAGTGCTCCAAAATGCTTTAGGAAGTAGCATTTTTGGATCATCGGTTTTTTTGTCACGCCTTCCACAAATGTGGTCTCATGATGAAAATTTGCAAACACTTAGAAAATTTGTCAAAATTTACCACAAGTTTTAAGAAATTTTTAAATATGTTTCTCACTTTTTTTACGGTTTTACTGTTCATCCAAGCTCATTTCAGCTCGAGCTCAGATACTCCTCGTCTGGACAATTATTCCTACTCTCGGTAGCTTATGAGTTTACATTAATCATTGATCGGTTATATATTTCATTATTTTTATTCCTTGCAGCCATTACCCAAATTCACGCAAGTGTGGAAATACATTTTTATGAGAGCTACAAAAAAAATGTCTAGCACATGTACTACTGACTGTAAAAGTACATGATTTTTCATTTTTACAGCTCACATCCAAACGCATTTCATAATGAAGATTTACTACGTCTAGTATACATCTGTAAGTACTTGTGTATTTATTTTCAGATTTTTTTAACCAAAAAAGACTTAGTTATTAATTTTTGAAAATTTTGGGCTTCATGGAGCCCAACTTCCCAAGAGCCAAAAAGCCTTACTCCTTTTAACAGAAATTACTAATGGAGTTCGAAATTTGATATTTTAATAAACTATTGTTTTAGATGTTATACACATATATGTTCCAAAAAATAGCTCCAGTGCCCTATTTGGTCCATGTTTTTTCTTCAGAAATGCAGTCCATCCAAATTTCATAAACGGGTCATATGATCTGTACGGTTGCAATCTAAACGAGTTTTTTGGTAATTAATTCATCTACACAATGTTTTATCAAGGTTGGGTCCAACAGATTACAAGTTAACATAACATAGTGTGCATCACAAAAGTGTGTAGTTGATAATTGTTTACGTTCCAAACTCTAAAATTGTTAAAACATATACAATGAGGTAAATGCTCTAGGATGCAGTTGCGCATGACCAAAACACACCGACTCGGTCGGTGCCTTGTCGGTGGCACTGGCGCTACTTAACATTTGTGCGTGACTACTCACCTGTATTATTTGTGCGCATGATATATTGATTTTGACAAAAAAATTAACATGTGTTTTGAATTTACAATATTTCGGTATGACGTTCAAATTGTGAGGTGTACCTACATAATACGTACATATCTAAACTACTCGTCGTCAGAGATGTCCACTATCTCTGTGCCCGGCTCTGGGTAGATGGGCGCATGTGGCTACTCCACCACGTGCGGCAGCTCCGGCTCTTCGCCGTCTGAACTAGAGGCAAAGAGCCGGTCGATCTCCGCCCTCCACTGCCGGATGAAGTTTCAATTAGACTCCACATATGCCTCATCTTGGATGGATTCGAGGATGGTGGTCTACTCTCCGCCATCTTCGCCGTCTGAGCGGCCCCCGAACTCCGGCCATGGCGACGTGCATGCCGAAGCCCACAGCCGGCTCCTTCTTCGGCTCCGCCGCGTCATCCGCTTCTAGATCCTCCTCCTCCTCCTCCATGAGCTAGGTGTACTGCCCCACTTCCGTCTCCTCCTCCATCTCCTCCTCCTCCTCCAACTCACGCGAATCCAGAGACAAATCGACCGTGACACGAGAGGGGTGCCTTGCCCAGATCTCCTCCTCAATCTGAAACCGGCGCTCTGGCGTCAACATTGCATAGGTGGTGATCCTCTACCGGGCCATCGTTATGGGGTGGTGGGAGGAACAAGGAATTTGGCGGCGTGGTGGGAGGGAGAGGGAAGGAATGAGACGGTCTAGGGTTCCGCTACCGCCATCCGGCTTAAATAGACGGGCTTTCTGCCTCGGGCGGCGCACTAGAGCGGCGCCACGCGGCGTCATGAATGCATCTGCACCGAGAACCGTTGGTCTCTACGTGTGACCGTGCGGGCCCTTATGGTCAGTACATATCGTGGCGGGCGTGCCTGGGTGCGTCTAGGCCTCCCCATAGCCGCCCTAGATATGGGTCGGATATGGAAGTGCCGGTCAGTCCGGAAGTTTGGGCTAGCAATGGGAAGCTCGGTTGAGTGCGTTTTCTCTGTCCGGGCACTGACCAGGCGACCTGTCGGAAGTTTGGTGGGTCTCCGGCCGTAGATGCTCCTATCATTTTAAATGTTTTCGACGAAATGAAGCATGGATGCGCAATCCAATCAGCCACTTGGCTGGAAATAAATCCTATTCAACATCACTTGGTTGGAAAACAAACTCTGTTCATATTGCCATCGTTGACATGCGTATGAACACGCGCATATTCCGGTCAGTAGGTCAAGTGCCAATTTCTTTCGGGGAAACAACAATACAAGGCTCAAACATGTTTTGATGTCCAGTCGTTTCTCTCTACGTTTCTCTACTTCTGTTATTTTGAAAGTTAATAATTTGGCATCTGATTAATTGAATCACGCGCTGCATTTTCCATGCATGTCTTGATTTTGTACATCCGCTCTGCTTACAAAGTGTGCTAGGTTTGTTTCTTGTTATATTTTAAGTTTTTTTTTTCAAATGGAGGCAACTGATTAGTCTTGACCATTTATTACGCTGAAGAGTACCGCCCAGTTAGTCTATACTACTTATAAAAGAGCAAACATAATCTTTTTTAAGTGCACCCCACAAAACGTACACGGATACATTACCACCGCATGATTAGTCCCACTAAACTTAATCTAACGGCTAGCCTTAACCTAATATGTTCTCTGTGTGCACTTAGCAATTTACATTGACTGACCGTACTCCATGTATTTGTATTATCCAGTGCAGCTAAGCATATCTAGCAAATGAGTGCGACTGGGTTATTGAAGGCGGCCGAAGAAGCACATCCACCTTACACCTCGGCTCCGGCTGCCTTGGCTATCTTGTGAAGTATGGATTTGTATCCTTATAAGACTTCTTTCTATATTGCTTTTCTTGGTTTGATTTTTGTGGTGTCCATCTTGCAAGGTATCAGATGCAACTAGGAAAAATAAATGTCGCTCCATGCTTGAAAACGCTGGCATCAAGAAGCTCAATTAGGATATAAAATAACATACTAATCAGTCGTGCGTTGCACGTGCATGCTTACTAGTACTTATAAAAGAGCAAACATAATCTTTTTTAAGTGCACCCCACAAAACGTACACGGATACATTACCACCGCATGATTAGTCCCACTAAACTTAATCTAACGGCTAGCCTTAACCTAATATGTTCTCTGTGTGCACTTAGCAATTTACATTGACTGACCGTACTCCACCGTGAAGGAAAATATGAAGTCCACGCCTGATCAATTAGGAAACTATAATCACGGACACATCCTATTAAGAAACTAATCACAGACGCATCTAATTATTAGGAAACTAATCACAAACGCATCCTATTATTAGGAAACTAATCACGGGTGCATCCTATTATTAGGAAAATAATCACGAGCGCATCCTATTAGGAAATTAATCATGAACACATCTAATTATTAGGAAACTAATCACGGACGCATCCTATTAGATAACTAATCACGAACACATCTAATTATTAGGAAACTAATTGCGAGCGCATCCTATCGTCTCCTATCAGGGAATCGCGATCGCGAGTCGCCTGTCGTCACCAGCCCACCACCCACGCGAGCCACAACGGGAGACATGCGAAGAGGAGCTGCGGCTTCCTCCGAACACGCACACGTGTCGTCGCCGCCTTCGTCTTCTGCCTGGAGGGCAGGTCACTCTTCTACTGACTGCAACAACTTCGCATCATACAGAGAGACCAACCATGTTTCTCCGAATATCTTGAATCATGATCCTTATGACTTCATCTCTACTACTTATAAGAAGTACATTTTTTCATTTGACTATTTTCCTGACTTGGGAGGTAAGGTATGTTTTATCCACTAGAGTTGTTAAAATTGGAAGCATATCTGCAGTTTTTTCTTTCTAAACCGGCATTTGTTGGCCCTTTTTTGCCACTGTTATTCTTACAAGTGGTAGCCTACGTATCATTATTACTACGAACTTAGAGGATATTTGTTATATTGTCAAAATTTTAGAATGTTGAGCCCTTAAAGAAATGTGTAGTACTCAAGTAACTGTTCCAAGTTGTCATATTAATGCTTTTGTCCAGTGATTAACAAGTATAATTACACAATTTATCAATGTAATTTTTATTTGGTTGACATGTTCTATTTTCATAATAAAGTAAGTCACTTTTCTTGCTTCCAGACATTACAACACTTGTGGTGTAATAGTAGAATCGGATGGTCCAACTAGCATTTTTTTGTCTTGTTTCACAGCTGATTCTATGGAGTCAAGACATCTCTACACTTCTCTATGTGACAATGGCTTCCTCTTTTCAACAAACCATAGAGGTCTCTTCCTACTATTGTGTGGTTGACACTCAATTGTAACAATAATTCTTGACTGGAGTTTGTTGGCACTGAAACGGTTCCTTAGCTTGTCCTAAGTGACATTTTCATGTGTGATTATACTTGCATAAATGTGTGCATATGGAGAATCATGATGAATCTTCTAAATAATTTTGAGTTTTATACATTGGAAAAAGTGGGTGGTCTTTTAATACAAGAGACATGTTGATTAAGGAGAAACGATATTTCAAATTATTTGTATGAGTTGGGAATAAGAGATTGTGTACTTTATAGGGAAATTTCAAATTTATGAATAAATTGTCTTGTATTAAGTATAGTATAATGTGTTAATCCAAATAGACGCGTGTTGCACGTGCACACTTATTAGTCCAAATAGACGTGTGTTGCACGTGCATATTTACTAGTTAGAATAAACCGGACAGAAATCGTTACAAAATTGTTCCAAAAAGACAAACAAGCGAAACCCTACGAGTCATGCGGACTAATCTCAAACCATGAAGCCACAGATTTTTTGTTGAAAAAGACCCCCGGCGAACGCAATTGGCAGAAAAGACCCCCTTCAAATAAAAGTGACAAAAAAGACCCCCTGGGTCGTGGTGGCAGGCGCGCCAGGCGACACGTGGCACCTGCCGCCACGGCGTGAGGCGGCCAGCCCTGCCGCCACTGGGCCAGGCGGCAGGCTGTGTGCAACGGCTTTTGGCACTGCGAACCGAACAGAGACGTATGTGGGCCATGCCGCCACGGGCCAGGCGTACTGTCTCATCAGTCGCAGCAGCAACAACACGGTTGTTGTTCCCTAAAAAAAACTGCATGGCTGTTGGGCGTGCGGCAGCAACAGCGCTGGCAGAACATGAGCAAATTACGCATCGGAGAGGGAATCAAGTCTGTAGCAATCAGTGAGTGTCACGTAAAAATACGAAACACACGGAAATCAGTGCCAGAGCAAAAAGACGAGATGAAACGTGCGGGAATCAGACGAATTGACTGCGGAGAACTCGTGTGAGGCTGTCCGGTGGCCAGCAGCAGCAACAATGGTGCCGCCCCACCCGGTGGCGGCATGGCCCATATCGACTTCCCGTTTCCTCGCCCAGCGCCAGAAGCTGTTGCACACGGCCTGCCGCCTGGCCCGGTGGCGACAGGGCTGGCCGCCTCACGCCGTGGCGGCAGGTGCCACGTATCGCCCGGCGCGATTGCCGCCACGGCCCAGGGGATCTTTTTTGTCAATTTTGTCCAGAGGGAGTCTTTTCTGTCAATTGTGTTCCCGAGCGGGTCCTTTTCAACAAAAAATTGAAGCCACACGGCCACACAGGCATACCAAGAAACACTTCCATGTTCCAACCTGCTACTCTTTAAAACCCCAAGCACATGGGGGTCTCAACCTTGCAGAGGTACCCGCATCGATTGGCTAGGACTAGAGGAAAACACATCAAGAAAGATAATATGCACAAATCAAATCCACCATTAAATTGAGAGCCAACAACAATGATGAACTGTCTTTATCCATGAAGATAAGATAATTGGATTTTCCCAGCAAGAACTAAGTTGTTGTATGCAAAATAAAAGTAAATTCAGCATTCAAAGTTTATATTTAGAGATTATTAAAGTAAAAAAAAATACTTAATGACCATTTCATGTTTTGATTTTGTTTTTGCATGGATAATTTTAAATATTTCCAGTAATGTCTTGCAAAAAATGGTATAAAGTGCCACCTTCCAAAACGACTCTCGTAAATGGATGTATCTAGAATTAAAATACGTGTAGATACATCCATTTCTCCGACAAGTATTTCAGACCGAGGGAGTATAATTTAAGAAAGCAAGATAGATGGAACATTATGAGCAAGAAATTTCAGACAAAGAGACCTTTTTTTCTTCTTCTTTTTTCTACAAGAAACCAAAGCATTTGTTAGCTGCGCAGACAAAATGGCAAAAAATTATAGAACAACAAAAAACCTGGGTTAGTTGTGTCCAGCATAGAGCTAGCCACCTTTTTTTTTTGCTTAAAAACATGAATTTCTGTTTGTATTTTTTTTAAAAAAGGTGTTCTGGTCAGGCTCGGACTTGATTAACATATGCCTTCCCATGGAAATAACCCTAAAAAAAATCCATGGACACAGAAATGAAGAAGCAAAAAATAATAATTAAAAAACAAATGGGCTTATATCTCATGAGGAGTAAACATGGGTTCACTAAATTAATTGGGCAGTCATAGGCGCCGGCGCCCCGGCCCAAATTTCGGCCGGTCGCATCCGGGATGTCTGAGACACCCCTTTTAACCGTCAGATACATGACCCTTTCGTCCCACCACACTGTTTCCTTCTCTTTTCCCCTGCAAGTCACGGGAGCACGTACAGGGGCGCGAGCACCATGGATGGGCGACATGACCCGTCGAATCTCCGCCGCTCAACGGATCACCGCTGCATGCTTGATCATCGCCGCTCGCCGCTCTCTCCGCAGCCCTAATTCGCCATCATCACACGCCTTCCTCATCTCGCCGTCGTTCCAACCGCTCCCTGCCGGATGCAACTCTGCCAAACGCCGGTTCCAGCAACTCATGCCGCTCAATATAGCACGGCTCCGCTGCCCCTGGCTCGCCGTCATCGTGGACCTGCACCAACGAATAGCAGCAGGAAAACGCATCTCAGCATAAAAAATGACTCCGGTGGTCGGTTGCAGCAAAATCAAAAACTGGTTCCAGCAAAAAAAATGCAGTTTCCAGCAAAACAACTTGAGCAACTAGTAAACCCAGTAAATGGCTTGAAGCAAAAAATTACCCTGATTCCAGCAAAAAATAACTAAGGTTCCAGCAAAAACAACCTATGCAACTCCCACGTCGTGCTGAATCCATCGTCCGTTCCAGCAAAACAATTGCATGGTTGTAGCAAAATCAACTGATGTTTCCAGCAAAAATACCTCTCTCTCCCGCCGCCCTCTGTTGGTAGTAGCACCGCAGATTGCTGGTTGCAGCTCCCCGGAGTGCCGGTTCTAGCAAACAGCGATGTGCCGTCGCAGCTCTGGCATAACCAGTTCCAACTCCCCGCGGTGCTGGTAGTAGCACCACATAATGCCGGTTGTAGCAGCCCATGAAACCGGTCGAATCACCGGTGTCCCCTGGCTCGCCGTTCATAGGGATGGTTGCCTGGGCGCAGCATCCACTAGTAGAAAAGGGGGCGATGGTCCAGGCTGGGTCAGCCCATTAGTCCCGATTCAGTCCAAAACCGGGTCCAATGCCACCGGGACCCATGGGGGCATTGGACCCGGTTCGTGAGCCCCCGGGACCGGCCGGGCCACGTGGGCCATTGGTCCCGGTTCGTCTGGACCTTTTGGTCCCGGTTGGTGGGACGAACCGGGACCAATGGGCCTCGCTCCTGGACCACCACCATTGGTCCCGGTTGGTGGCTTGAACCGGGACCAAAGGCTGCCCTTTAGTCCCGGTTCATGCCATGAACCGGGACCAATGAATTGCCTATATATACCCCTCGCCCGCGAGCAGAGCACTTCACTGCTCTGTTTTTCTGCCCGGCCGTTGGAGAGCTTTGTGGTGCTCTAGCTCACCTCCTATGCACACGAGGTGTTCGATGGAATGCCCGAGCCACACTACTTAACTTTCTCCTCTCCAAGCTCGACCTCCAAACTCCATTTTCCTCAATATTTGTTTAGGTTGAGCGGTCTGTCACGTCCGGTCTTCGTCTTCACCGCCGTCGATCGCCCGCGCCGATCTCATTGCCGGCACCACCGTGGTGAGCCTCTTGTTCTTATCTTCTTTCTGAAAGAAAAAATATTCTTACTTGTATGTTTAGATAGATACTTGTACTGTTTTCTTACTTTTATTATTGCATCTTATATAGTGCGATGGTTTTGGTATCCACCCCCGTCGGCCCTCGCCCTGTCTATGATTCGGATGTGATATATATTATCTTTTCATAACTATTGGTTCATTTATTATTTATGAAAATTATGCCGACCAACGTGACATAGATTTTATTTATCTAGGAGGTTGTTGAACCGGAAATTCCAACCGACCCTATTGTCGAGAGGTTAAATTTAGTTGAAGAAAAAAACAATTTCTTGAAGGAAAAAATAAGAAAAATTGAGGAGGAGAAGATGATATTGGAGTTGCATGTTGCGGATGTCGTCGATGATCACAAGATCAAGATGGATGCAATGCGCTTGAAGATTAGAAAAATTAAAAAATATGCCATTCATACCGAGGCTTGGTATCATTATGCCGTTGGATCAGTTGTTACCTTGGTTGCGATTATGATCTCATTTGTTTTCGCATTGAAATGTTTTACATAGTTTCAATGCATGGTTTAATTAATTTAGATGCTCTGCAGAGCTTTATGTTGTTAGATGAGAACTATGTATGTACTTTGGTTTTAATGTGATGATGCACTTTTATTAATTTGGTCACTTAATTATCTATTCATGATGTTCTGTAATGATTTTTGACACACTTAATTATATATAATGCACGCAGATGAACCGACAATGGATGTACGGTGAAAGACACACCTCCGAGTACATTAAGGGCGTGCATGATTTTCTCGAAGTGGCTGAGGCAAACAAGCAGAATGGTTTTATTTGTTGTCCATGCCCTATATGTGGGAATACGAAGTCTTACTCTGACCGGAAAATCCTTCACACTCACCTGCTTTACAAGGATTTCATGCCACACTATAATGTTTGGACGAGGCACGGAGAAATAGGGGTTATGATGGAAGACGACGAAGAAGAAGAGTACGATGACAACTATGTGCCCCCTGAATACGGTGATGCTACTGAAGATCAAGAGGAACCAGACGATGTGCACGATGATACTGCGACGGGCGAAGCTGCTGAAGATCAAGAGGAACCAGATGATGTGCTCGATGATGATGATCTCCGCCGGGTCATTGTCGATGCAAGGACGCAATGCGAAAGTCAAAAGGAGAAGCTGAAGTTAGATCGCATGTTAGAGGACCACAAAAAAGGGTTGTACCCCAATTACGAAGATGGCAACACAAAGCTCGGTACCGTACTGGAATTGCTGCAGTGGAAGGCAGAGAATATTGTGCCTGACAAAAGATTTGAGAAGCTACTGAAAATATTGAAGAAGAAGCTTCCAAAGGATAACAAATTGCCCGATAGTACATACGCAGCAAAGAAGGTCGTATGCCTTCTAGGATTGGAGGTGCAGAAGATACATGCATGCCCTAATGACTGCAGCCTCTACCGCGGTGCGTACAAGGATCTGAACTCATGCCCGGTATGCGGTGCATTACGGTATAAGATCAGACGAGATGACCCTGGTGATGTTGACAGCCAGCCCCCCAGGAAGAGGGTTCCTGCGAAGGTGATGTGGTATGCTCCTATAATACCACGGTTGAAATGTCTGTTTAGAAACAGAGAGCATGCCAAGTTGATGCGATGGCACAGTGAGGACCGTAAGAAATACGGGAAGTTGAGAGCACCCACTGACGGGTCGCAGTGGAGAAAAATTGAGAGAAAGTACTAGGATGAGTTTGCAAGTGACCCAAGGAACGTATGGTTTGCTTTAAGCGCGGATGGCATTAATCCTTCCGGGGAGCAGAGCAGCAATCACAACACCTGGCCCGTGACTCTATGTATGTATAACCTTCCTCCTTGGATGTGCATGAAGCGGAAGTTCATTATGATGCCAGTTCTCATCCAAGGCCCTAAGCAACCCGGCAACGACATTCATGTGTACCTAAGGCCATTAGTTGAAGAACTTTTACAGCTGTGGAATGGAAACGGTGTACGTACGTGGGATGAGCACAAACAGGAGGAATTTGACCTAAAGGCGTTGCTGTTCGTGACCATCAACGATTGGCCCGCTCTTAGTAACCTTTCAGGACAGACAAACAAGGGATACCACGCATGCACGCACTGTTTACTTGACACCGATTGTATATACCTGGGAAGCTGCAGGAAGAATGTGTACCTGGGCCATCGTCGATTTCTTCCGACCAACCATCAATGTCGAAAGAAAGGAAATCATTTCAAAGGCGAGGCAGATCACCGGAAGAAGCCCGCCATGCGTACCGGTGATCATGTACTTGCTATGGTCAATGATTTACACATAATCTTTGGAAAGGGTACCGGCGCACTAGCTGTTCCGAATGACGCTGAGGGACACGCACCCATGTGGAAGAAGAAATCTATATTTTGAGACCTACCCTACTGGAAAGACATAGAGGTCCGCTCTTCAATCGACGTGATGCACGTGACGAAGAACCTTTGCGTGAACCTCCTAGGCTTCTTGGGCGTGTATGGAAAGACAAAAGATAGGGAGGACCTACAGCGTTTGCATGAAAAAGATGGCATGCCTCCGAAGCAGTATGAAGGTCCTTCCAGCTACGCTCTTACGAAAGAAGAGAATGAAATCTTCTTTGAATGCCTGCTCAGTATGAAGGTCCCGACTGGCTTCTCATCGAATATAAAGGGAATAATAAATATGCCAGAGAAAAACTTCCAGAACCAAAAGTCTCATGACTGCCACGTGATTATGACGCAACTGCTTCCGGTTGCATTGAGGGGGCTTCTACCGGAAAACGTCCGATTAGCCATTCTGAAGCTATGTGCATTCCTCAATGCAATCTCTCAGAAGGTGATCGATCCAGAAATTGTACCAAGTCTAAGGAGTGATGTGGCGCAATGTCTTGTCAGTTTCGAGCCGGTGTTCCCACCATCCTTCTTCAATATCATGACACACGTCCTAGTTCATCTAGTCGACGAGATTGTCATTCTAGGACCCGTATTTCTACACAATATGTTCCCCTTTGAGAGGTTCATGGGAGTCCTAAAGAAATATGTCCGTAACCGCACTAGGCCAGAAGGAAGCATCTCTATGGGCCATCAAACAGAGGATGTCATCAGGTATTGTGTTGACTTCATTCCTGGCCTTAAGAAGATAGGTCTCCCTAAATCACGGTATGAGGGGAGACTGACTGGAAAAGGCACACTTGGAAGGGACTCAATAATATGTAGGGACGGATATTCTTGGTCTCAAGCACACTACACAGTTCTATAGAGCTCTACCTTGGTGACCCCGTATGTCGATGAACACAAGAATAGTCTGCGCTCCAAACACCCGGAGCAGTGCAACGACTGGATTACATGTGAACACATCAGGACTTTCAGCAGTTGGTTGGAAACACATCTCAGAGGTGACAACACTGTTTGTGATGAGTTATACTTGTTGTCCAGGGGACCATCTTTCACTGTATTGATTTACAAAGGATACGGGATAAATGGGAATACATTTTACACGATTGACCAAGATGAAAAGAACACCAACCAAAACAGCGGTGTCCGCTTTGATGCAACAACCGAGAGGGGAAAGGACACATATTATGGTTACATAGTGGACATATGGGAACTTGACTACGGACATGATTTTAAGGTCCCTTTATTTAAGTGCAAATGGGTCAATCTGTCAGGAGGCGGGGTACAGGTAGACACACAGTACGGAATGACAACAGTGGATCTGAAAAATCTTGGGTACACTGACGAACCGTTCGTCCTAGCCAATGATGTGGCATAAGTTATCTATGTGAAGGACATGTCTACCAGACCGAGAAAAAGAAAAGATAAGGAAGCGAATACATCATACGATGAGGCAAAGCGCCACATAGTTCTTTCAGGAAGAAGGGGCATCGTGGGAGTGGAGCGCAAGACAGACATGTCCGAAGATTATGAAAAGTTTCATGAAATTCCTTCCTTCAAAGTCAAGGCTGACCCCAGCATCCTGATAAACGATGAAGATTATCCATGGTTACGGCGCAATAAGCAAATGACACAAGCGAAGAAAAAGTGAAGACTTTCTCCCGCAACTATTATGATGATACCATGCCAACTTTGTAACAGACGAGTATGATGCCATTGTCTGTCTGGACCTTTTGGCACTAACAGAAAGTTTATAATTTTGCTGACCTAAAAGCAAAAAGAATTAAAAAATAAAGCAAAAAACAAAAGAAAATAAATAATGCAGAAAACAAAAGATAAAAACTAGAAACAAAATAAAAATAGCAACAATAAGTATTTTGTTGTAAGTAGAAACAAAACAAAATAAATAAAGCAACAAAGAAAACAAAAAAACAAAAAAAATGTTTTCAAATTTAAAAACTAATGGCACTAACAGAAAGTTTATAATTTTTCTAAAACTAAAAGCAAAAAAGATTTAAAAAATAAAGCAAAAAACAAAATAAATCAATAATACAGAAAACAAAACAAGAAAACTAGAAAAAAATAAAAATAGCAACAATAAGTATTTTGTTGTAAGTAGAAACAAAATAAAATAAATAAAGCAAGAAAGAAAAAAAATTCAAAAAAAGTGTTTTCAAATTTGAAAACTAATGACACTAACAGAAAGTTTATAATTTTTCTAAAACTAAAAGCAAAAAGAATTAAAAAATAAAGCAAAAAACAAAGAAAAATAAATAATGCCAAAATCAAAACAAAAAAACTGGAAAAAACTAAAAAAAACTGCCACCTATTGGGCCACCACGGCTTGAATACGACTAGAAACCCAACCTGGGCCAGGATTCAGGCCCGCAGAAGGCCCAGTAGGCCCAGAACAGCATAGTGTGAGATTAGGCCCGAAAGCCTGCAGTTGAGAGAAGCTCGAGAGGGTGGGCGCAATAGCGCTTATAAACCACTCTCGAGCCCTCTCAACTAGCGAGGTGGGACTAAACTTTGGTCGTGACACGGGCAACACAGGGGCCTTTGGTCCCGGTTGGTGGCTCCAACCAGGACTAAAGGGGGGGGTATTGGTACCGGTTCGTGGCACCAACCGGGACCAATGCCCTACCTTTAGTCCCGGTTGGTGCCACCAACCGGGACCAAAGGCCTCTTTTCAGCAGCCCAAAGGGCGGGAAGCGGCGGCCT
>NC_041393.1:651576948-651587204 GCF_002162155.2 Triticum dicoccoides
CTAATTTAGTACATAAATTTTAGGTTAGTTTCATTTTTAGAAAAGTTTTATATATTTAGAAAGAAGGAAGAGAAGAAAGGAGGAAGAAGAAGAAAAAGTTTTATATATGCAAAAATTATATTTTTAGAAAAGTTTTATATATCTAGCTAGAAAGAAGGAAGAAGAAGAAAAAGAAGGAGAGGAAAAAGGAAAATAAGAAGAGGAAGAAAGGAGAAGAAGAGGAGAGGAAGAAGAGGAAAAATAAATAAGAAGAGGAAAAAAGAAGAAAAAGAAGAGGAGAAGAAGAAAGGAATAGAGGAGAAAGAAGAAAAAAATAGATCTATTTTTTTCTTCTTTCTCCTCTATTCCTTTCTTCTTCTCCTTTTTTTTCTTCTTTTTTTCTTTGATTGCTTCTCTTCTATTCCTTTCTTCTTCTCCTCTTTTTATTTCTTCTTTTGTCTTCTTATTTTTTATCGGGTATGTCGTTGTCGATATACCCCCTCCCGAGAAACTTCAACACGAGGGGTGTGGGGGGGTACCGATACCCCCTCCCCGATAACATTATTTTCCCATGTATATGTATGTCGCGTCATTGTCGATATAACCCCCTCCCGGATAACTTCGACGTGAGGGGCGGTCGATATATATACCCCCTCTCGACCGTGATAACTTATACCACGGCAGCACCCCCCTCAGCCCTCTCGCTCGACCAAAACTCTCGAGGACACCCAAACCCTAGAGAAAAAACGATGTTGGTCTCCTACCCCCTCCCGCCGCGCCCCTACCCGACAAACTCTCTCGAGGCCACCCAAATTTACTAAGTTAAAAGAGCATTGTCGTCGAGGACACCCCAAACCCTTGAAGCGTTGTGTCGAGGCCAGCCCAAACCCTTGAAGAGTTGTCTAGGCCACCCCAAATCCTAGAGAAGCAGCGTCGAGGCCACTAACATGATTCCTTATTGTGATTAGCTAGCTAGTTCTACATTTGCCACTAATATATATCCATCTGTACCATGTTTGAATAATAATTGACATGTTGTAAATATTTGCAGAAACTATGGAGCACTCCCGAGACGAAGCAACAGAAGCGATGTTGGGGGACATAATCACACAAGGAAGTGATGTCGTTGCGTCATTTCTTAACGACACCGATGGTCAGGAAGGACTGGGTGAAGAAGAGGGCTATGTTCGTGATGGATCCGGCCCATTAATGCCGGTAAAAGAAGAGGGCTATTTTCATGATGGCTCCGGTGACCCAATGGAGGTACAAGAAGGAGACCGTGCTGACTGCTCCGGTGACCGAACCAAGTCCGGCCAGGTATATATATATTAGTTAAGCCCGTGCTGACTAGTTAATTGATGCATTCATTGTTTTGGTATATGTACACATATTAATTAACTCTCGTCTTTCTTCCTTTTTTAGCCCTCCGGATCGAGCACAACTTCGGTAAGGAGACGAGGCCTGAAGAAAAAGTTGAGCTCGGATGAAAGGTTTGAGATCACAGCAATCGCGTCCGACGGCGAACCGATTGAACCCATCCGGACAAAGAACATATTTTCTGCTCAGTGTGGGGTTCTTGTTAGGGACAAGATCTCGATCAGCATCCAGCAATGGTATAAGCCTAAGGAGGAAGACCCTGAGGTGTCTGATGTCAATGATATGCAGAAAGATGATCTTCTGACTGAGCTGAAGGCAAATTTCACCCTACTGCCAGAGGAGGATCCAGAGAAGCCAGTTAAAGAGCAATTAATCAAGTCTTGTGCTCTTAAGAAGATGGCAAACCTATTCAGGACGTGGAGGAAAGAGCTGAACAAGTTTGTCGACAAAGAAGAGACACCAGAATTCATCAGCAAATATGAGAAGATCAAAGATCACTGGCCCACATTTGTGGCCCACAAGACATCGGAAAAGAGTAAGAAGATGCCGGTGACAAACAAGCAAAATGCTGTGAAGAAGCAGTTTCACCATCGCACGAGGTCAGGTGGCTACCTCAAAGCCCGGCCTAAGTGGTCCAAGGCTGAGAATGATCTGCTTGATAAAGGGATCGAACCAGAGACAATGAACTGGCCAGACCGTTGCCGGACTTGGTTCTTCGGGGCTGGCGGAACCTTGGACCCTGTATCAGGGAAGTGCCATTGGACAGACGAGCAACTGAAAATACCAGTCAACAAGCTTCGGCACTATATCGATGCAGCGCAGCAAGGGACGTTCATTCCAGACAGGAAGAAGGACGAGCTCACAATGGCCCTCGGGAATCCTGAGATCCCTGGACGGACACGAGGCCCGCCAGGCTCCATTCCGTGGAAGGTTGGTTTTCCGAACGCAGGGGGTTGCAAAACCCAGGAGAGGAGGAAGAAACTGGAGCAGAGCCAACTGCAGGCGCTGCACCAAAGGGTAATGGGGCTCGAGGAACGAGAAGCAGATCGCAGCAAATGACCTGCCGAAGCTTCCCCCGAAGCTACCCCGCCATCTCAGCGGAGAAGCAGCGTGGCTTCCACTGAGCTGCTTCATCCGAAGCATGTCTTGATGGCTTCTGCCAGCAATCCCGTGGATGCTCTAAAGGAGTCTCAAAATTGCCACATTATGACGCAATGGATGAATTTGAAGGTCAAGGCGGCTGTTTGCTCTATTTATCCAACTGAACCCGGCGCAACTTTTCACTGCCGGCCGATTTCAGAAAGATATGCTAGGGTGATGCTGGATGAAATAACAAAGGGGTTTGAGGACCTCCAGCTTGACCACCCTACCGGTGAAGGGGAGACTAGGTTGGGTTCTTCTCTGAAGGCTCCATGCCTATGGCGGAAGGAGCTCATCAACCTTCCGAACTGGACGCCTCCGCCTCCTCCTCCTCCTCCGGCGAGTCAGGGCACTCTGCCTCCTCCATCGCCTCCTCCTCCGGCGAGTGACGATCAGGGCACTGGGCCTCCTTCTCCGGCGCGTGGCGGCACTCCGCCTCCTTCACCGCCTGCGCCGGCGCGCCCGAGCAGCCAGCAGCCTCCTCCTTCTCCGCCTCGCCAGCAAGGGCGGAAGAGACCCGCCGCCGCCCCGGCTGCCCCAGCATGTCGTAGTACTTCTCCTCCGCCTCGTAAGCAAGCACAAAAGAAGACAGATGCTGCAGCCGCTCTGTCCGCTCCGGCGTCTAGCAGTACAGCCAGAGGCGGGAGGCAATACAGATACGGTCCTTCTCTCAAGCCTCTAGAGAAGTTACCGTAAGAGAGGACCGAGGATGAAAACGCGAAGATCGTGTGGGCCGAAGTGGACGACTTCTTTGAAGGGTTGAAAGCAAAGAGACATCCACCTTCGGAGGAGAAGGTAGATCCGGTGAAAGCAAAGTGCACTCTTGATGCCCTGAGGAAACCAGCAAAGTCTCTGCCGAGAACCAACTATGAGCGCATTACTGAACAGACATATCTCCAAGCGGAGCGGTCAGGAAGTACTGTCAGACATCAAAGGTCAAAAGAACGAGCAGCTGCAAAAAAAATTGCCCAGCTCGGCGAACAAGCAAACCAATCGTGCCCCCCGCTCAATGTGTCTAGCGGCGACATCGTCGCTAATGCTCCGGGGACGATGACCGGTTATGGCAATCTTGCAGATTACCTGCCTGACGATCAACTTCCTGATTTCATGGAGGTGGACGAACACGGATACGAGTACGGGAAGCCTCCCGTCAAAGATGAAAAATCTCTAACAACGATGATGCGAAGATTCCATAATTGATACATGAAAACCTGCAGACAGTCTGGGGGGACGAATAGTTTGTATCTGAGAATTAAAGAGGAGCACGACCTCGTTGGAACTGATCTGTTGCCTGTTCCATTTGAGGAGTTCTTCGCGTTCTTCAATCAAAAGGTCCTCTATAAATTAACGATCTTTTGCTACTGTCTGTAAGTACTATTTCTGTCATTAAGTCTCTATATATACCTGGGCTCTTTCATTGCATGTATTTATAATTAATTATCCTCAATATATTATGCAGATTGAAGATCGTCGAGTGCAGAAAATAAGAAATGTATTATATTGGGTTCATTAACACAAATATCATAGATGAAATTCAGGTTAAAAAGCACGCCGAAGTGGCCGAGGCCAACTTGCTAGAATCGTTGATCAAAAATCAAAACAAAGATACCATACTCTTTCCTTACATCTTCGAGTGAGTGTTACTGTCGTGTGCATATTCGGTTTTCCTTATTACTCGAGCGAGGTTATAGTAGTGTAATTGATGAGTTATGCATGCGTGCGCAGCTTCCACTATGTTCTTCTGGAGATTAAGCTTGAGTGGGGACTAGTAATTGTCTTAGACTCGAGACGAAAAGCTCCCGAAACCTATGCGGACATGACTAAAATGCTCAACAAGTAAGTTCAATCGATCATTATCACACCATATCTGCAACTTTTTGTTCATTTCCTGATATCTCAAGTAATAATAATTATTTTCTTTGTCTTGCAGGGTTTGGAAACAGTTCACCGCACAAGCTCCGGGACTGCCGAATGAGCTGCGATATACATCCCTGAAAGTAAGTACTACTGGCTAGCTAGTTGCGCGCATCTCCCGTTGATTCTATAGCTATACTTTCATCAATGCCATTTATAATGCTTCATTATCAGTTTGATTGACCTCTATTTCTCGTAAAGTGCTTGTGGCAGGAACAAGGGAATAATTTCTGTGGATACTACGTGTGTGAGTTCATCTACAACGCGACTTTGCAAAATAAGCGGGGCTACTCTAAAAGACAATATGAAGTGCGTAAGCAATAATATTCACAATTTCATTTTATTACACCATCATTTCTGTTGAGTTTCATTCATAAATGTATTAATTAAACCCCTTCTTCAAATTAGACGTGGATGCGGAATGAACTCCTAGAACAAGATCGCATGATGGCAATTCAAGAGGAATTGGCGGGATTCTTTCTTGACCACGTCATCAATAAAGCCGGAGAATACCATGTGGAAGTTGATTTCAATTGCTAGAGGATTGTAATTAAGAGATCTTACATATTGTATATGTATGTACCAGTAGCGTCGGATAGATAATACGAAAACTTGTTTTTCGACCAATCTATCGGAGAAGGAGAGGTCGATCAATCACTTCTCTCGGTATGCATGACGAACTTCTGTACTTAATGGTTCCCTTCATTTTCTTACTAGCTAGCGTGTCGAGGGCCTCTCTATGTATAGTACGTAGCGTCGACCAAGCATGGACATAAGAGAGGACACTTCTTTCTATTAATTAGCTAGCTAACACAATATATTAAACACCTAAATTAACCCTCCAAAACCCCCAACCCCCTCCCCCTCAAATAAAAATAAAAACCCCAGCCACTGAAATGCTGACGCGTGGATGCCTTTTGGTCACGGTTGGTGCCACCAACTGGGACCAAAAGCCCTCTTGCCTGGGCTCGGCGCACCGGCCATGTTGAGGCCCATCTGTCTCGGTTCGTGTTAGAACCGGGACTAAAGGTGTAGGGCATTAGTAACGACCCTTTAGTCCCGGTTCAAGAACCGGAACAAAAGGCCCTCACCAACCGGGACTAATAGGTGTTTTTCTACTAGTGATCTGCGCCTCCGGCCCTTGCAGCACGCTACAGAAAAAGAGGGCCGATGAGGTGGAAGGGAGGAAAGAGAATGGAGGAGCTCGCATTGGATAAGAGGTTATAGTGGGAGGGAAGCTCGCCGGAGAACCAAGCCGGTGGATCGAAAAGAGAGGTGTTCCATTGATGGCTTGAGAGAGATGGGGAACGATGGGAGAGAGAAAAAGAAAACAACGATGACAGAAGAGATAAGAACGGAAGCCAGAGAAGTGCGTGGCAGTTTGGGTGTGGGTCCACATGGAACGCGCGTCACGTGAGACCGGCCCAAAACTTGGCCGGTCGTCCGGCTGTAAACGTTTACCAAATTAATTTCTCACTCGCTAAAAAAACAGCCCAAAGAATGAGCCATATTTTTTTTGAAAGGGAAGCTAACCAGTATTAGAAAGGAGACAGCCGCATACCGAATAATCAATTGTTTCAATTGTAATTTTTTACAGTGCGCCTTATACATCGCACATGCATACAGGCAACCATTTCATGTCATTCCCCAACCAGAAGAAATCAAAATGGAAAGTTAAGAAAAGATGCGCAAGAGAGTCAACTCGCCAGGAGAATCAAAATGGACCAAAGAATCGCTCCTCAAGTACCCAGGAAGTCAATGGATCGATCGGGGGTCGGTCTGCTTGATTGATCAGCTGGAGAATTAATTTACTAATCAGTAGTTCTTGGAGACGGCGGCGGTAGTGAGCGCCTGCCTGAACTTGTTGACGGCGCAGGGGACGCGGAGGATGCCCTCCTGCTTGTACCCGAACTCCTGCGCCGCCATCTCCAGCAGCGCTGCCAGCGACGGGTGCCGCAGAGCCTCCACCCGCACCACGAACCGCTCGCACTTCTCGTCGCCGTCGCCCACAACCAGCACCGGCACGCACCCGCGCGGCACGCCGCCGCTGCCGTCGCTCACCCGGTCTGAGAAGCTCAGGCGCCGGATCAGCTCCCTCATCGTCGGTTGATCGCTGATGAACGAACTGATCACGAGGAAATAGTATATATGGTATATAGCTAGCTGCTAGCTAGAGCTTAGGTTTCGGTCGATGTGAATACATATGTCCCGTGTTTGTGATTCATGGCGTTGGCTTGGGGCTCTCCTTTTATAGCCAATGGAATTTTTGATTGGATCATGAGTACCCGAGCGTGTGGTGGGAGAGAGAGAGGAATGGAAGGTTTACTGTTCTGTGGTGGCGCTTGCAGTCGTGGCTGGGGTCAACCTCCACTGGGTTCAAACATGTTGGCTGTCGTATCATGAGCATCGCTGAAAGTTATGACCATGGAATTTGGTTAGCTACACGCATTATAATACAAAAATACTACTGTCCTCAATTACCCAGTTAGCTAATAAGACTCGGCTAGCTAGTGTCAGTGTCCTAGAATTGTAAAAGTTGAAACGCCTCGTGCATATGGGCATTGATTTTTTTTTCAAGGGCAGGATTTGACAACAAGAATTTATGCTTCTTTGAGATGCATGTATGTTCCTTATAGTGCAAATTAGACATGCACCAACTTTTTTCCACTCAAAATGAACACTATATTAATGCAAAGGATTGTGCTAACTTCCGATTTTCCGAAGTTAGCTACAGATCCATACGCCCATTTTTCTTTCTTAATAGTTAATCATATATCCAATTCTTCCTTTTTCCCTAATTAATACTCTCTTTCACGGCTCATGAAGGGCATGCGGGCGTTGATTTCTATTCCATGCATGCATACAAACTACAAGACAAAATATATGATGTCAGCAAAAAATTCTTCCTATTTCAAAACTTTAAAATGTTTTCTAGCTTGAACCATCGATCCAATTGAAAAACTGTTTTCATATGGAAAAATCATCGCAACGAGATCATCGAAACTAGATCCCACGTTGGTATGTTTCTATGAATTTTTTTTGGTTGTAAAAAGTTACCAGGTGTTGGGGATATACATAACAGGTAGGCCCACAAAGGGTCGAAATATCATGAAGCGTGGGGTCCACACAACATGTGGGTCCAGGTCAATTTCATACAGACACACTGTCCACTCGACCAAGCAACATACCATCCACTCGGATGACAGTTCACCACTCGACCGTACGACTCACTCGGATATACGAAGACCAGCAGGCAGCAAAGCAGTCGGCATCTTTCTAATAGTGAAGGCTTAATAGTGGGCTGTCATTATAGCATTCATACCCCACTTTGTAACATAGGAGGTGAGGAGGTGGCGCACTCTATATAAGCCACCCCCCACCACTAGACAAGGGGGGTCTTTTCTTCCACCTCTCTCTCTTTTCACCATTAGTCTCAGGACTTAGCTCAGGCATGGGGATCCGTTCCTCGTTTACACACACATTGTAATCTCCGGATATATACTCAGATAAAACAAAGCCTCTCCGGAGCACGAGACGTAGGGTTGTTATCTCCACCGTGAGAGGCCCGAACTCGCTAAAACCACTGTGTCACCCATATGCATCTCGATAGATCATGCTCCGTTATACTACCCCTATTCTACTGTCAGACTTAGAACCACGACAGTTGGCGCCCACCTTGGGGCATGGCGTCTATCGAGCCATGATGCAATGGTTTGTTATTCTTCTGTGTTTAATTTTCTTTGATATATCACATGTTGTTCATCTCCACAGCGAGCTTCTGAAGCATCACAAAAAGAGGGTATAGATACATCTTTTACTCAACACTGTGGGCATGCCGGATCGATCATGAATCAAGAGTAAGAAGAAGAGAGGGCACCAGGCGTGGAGGAAGACCGCCTCATCTTCCCGATGCCAGACGCGGCATGCTGCCGCGACTCCCTTCGGAACGACCTGCTCTTCTTCTTGCATGAAGTCTCGATCGACGATCTGGCTCCCGCATGAATATTCGGTGAAGTCTACGTCCGCTGCAACCGCTCCATCGACTCCATCATCGTCGGCCCGCTCCTTCCTCCGGTCGTCCGCTTGGCCATGGTCTCTGCGACCAACTGACCGGCTTCCCGCACGGCAGGGCGCCGCATGGACGGTGCCCCCCACACGGCGCATCTGTCGGAGGCCGGTCACACTACCCGCACAAGGCGAGTCCTCCTACAGGCGTCGCGGCCCCGCCGTGGCTTCCGCGGAGGTGGCACTGGCCCGACGCGGTGCAGGTCAGGGCTGGCCTCACCCCGCATATGCGGCGACTCCTCCCGCCGGCGTCCGCTACCCTGCTACCCTGCTGCAACGTCCGCAGTCGAGGCACAAGCACACGATCTGGCAATAAACCGGCAGCGAGATAAATGGCCCGTGGAAGAAGGAAATTTCCTTCACATGCACGAACGGTAACACATCTTACTTAATTACCGCTAACTAACGCCTCCTGCATGCAGATCCTGGTCAGGAGTAATTCCCTTCTTCAATGCGTTGGTTAGCTAGGCAATCAATTCTAATTACTAGGCATTTACTGCTAATTTTGATCCGTTTTGGAGCAAGAGTCCGTCTCTCTGCTCGGCCTTGATCTGCAGGTCAGACGCCCGCTGGATCCGGTCTGCTTGCAAGCAGGATAGAGCCAACCGCCTCCAGCAAATGGGTCAACGCTCGTGCGCTCATGGGCACATCTACACCGAACATCACCAACATCTCTCAGCCCAGCACTCCGCGTCGGCCTGCTCAACTAGCTCCACACCGACTGGATCACAACCCAGCTCGGGTTCCCTCGGACCAGCAGATGCACTTGGATGAGGCGTCCGCTCGGACGGCGCTCACTCGATCGTGCAGCCCCTGGGTCCACCTGGCCGGTCCACCTTTTTTCACTCGGCCAGCTAACATTCAGAATATCATCGACATCAGCACTCGGCCGTGGGCCGGGCGTCCTCAAATTGGCAGGCGGCCTGGCTCCCTCGAGCAACAAAGCATGATGGTCGGCAGTGTTGCTGCTCCCTTCGGCGTGAATTGCCGGATGCACTGCAGCTGCTGCACCCTTTCGCTTACCTCTGGGCACAAGCTATTCTGTTTTAAGTTTCTTACTCTGTTTTTCTTGGCTCCACAGGCCCGACGCGGCAGAAATCTAGAGGCTGGCTACGCCCCAATCGCGCGGCGGCTCCTCCCTTTGCGAGCTGGTGGCATCCGTTTCCATGACGATAAACTCGAGGGAACAAGTCCCCAGCTACTCGGCACATGATTGAGGACCTTATCCTCTCCGATCATTTTTACTATTTAGCTCATAAATTACTCGACAGTCGCTTAACAGTCCCTTTTCTGTTCGAATCCAGATTCACTCGGACGGGACTTAAGCTCACTGGAACGCATGTTCGGATGAATTTGCTTGGATGGTTAACAGATCGCTGTGGTACTCAGACACAGACGTTTTGTTCCAGCAATCACTCGGATGGGCTAGTTCACTCGAACCGAACAGGATCACTGATGCTCAGCCGCGCGTGCGCCGCCACTCAGCCGCCCCGCGCGGCGCCATTGGTTGGTCACCTCATAACCACTCGGCCGCTCCGCGCGTCGCCACTCGGTTGGTCACCTCATCACCATTCGGCCGCTCCGCACGTCGCCACGGTTGGTCACCTCATCACCACTCGGCCGCTCCGCGCGTTGCCACTCGGTTGGTCACCTCATCACCACTCGGCCGCCCCGCGCGTCGCCACACGGTTGGTCACCTCATCACCACTCGGCCGCTCCGCGCGTCGCCACTCGGTTGGTCACCTCATCACCACTGGGCCGCTCCGCGCGTCGCCACTCGG
>NC_041393.1:651588790-651593557 GCF_002162155.2 Triticum dicoccoides
GGTTGGTCACCTCATAACCACTCGGCCGCCCCGCGCGTCGCCATCGGTTGATCACCTCATCAGCACTCGGCCGCCCCGCGCGTCGCCAATCGGTTGGTCACCTCATCACCACTCGACCGCCCTGCGCGCCTTCAGACAGCTAAGTCATTTTACATTCTGTTATTTTCGTCTTCCCGAGTATTCCATAATTCACACATCAGGTTCACTCGGAGGCCACAGCACCGAGTGTACCTCTACGCTCGACTGCTTATTTTCACATACTTGCTTAGTATTGGTTATGTGACTCCGAAGTCCAACTTCCTTTTTTTCGCATATATCATTCACGAGCATCATGTGTCGTTCTTCATTTCGAGTTTGCATCGGTCCTCCGGGGCTGCAATTCAGTCAAAACACTACACTTCCGTTTTATTTTAGCCAGTATTCCAACAAGTTAAGTAGGATTTCTCGCTTCGACAAGTGCGAACGAATCCTTCGCTCTTTTAAACTTTTGCTGGTCAACCAGCAAGCCCCTTGCACTCCCAGCGGGTGTCTATGGGTGTTATTCACACAAATCATTTCAGCACACATCAAATTTCCTCAAGAAATTATTGTGTTGACTTGTGCCATTTTTTACACAAGTTACCGCGATCACTCGACGGCCCTACGCGCCAACTTCATCGCTGCTCGGACTCGGTCTCCATACTGGTCCTAGCGCACCACAACACTGACTTTGTCGCCCTGTTGATTTCAAACACGTCCGGCCAACCCCTCTATGGAATTCTCTTCATCGTATCAATGATATAGACCTCGTCGGGCATGAGACAGATAAGTCCCTTTCATAATTAAACTTCACACTTCACTCTTTTGCGAATTTGCTTCTTCCGAGCATCACTCGGAAGCTTCTCCTCATCTTTACCCAAATCTGACTCGATGAATTACAAATCATCCATTCAAAACTATATTTCTCATATTCCGACATGTCCGTTGTCGAAGCCTGTAGTATGCTCGGGGGCTACGCCGCACTCGGGGGCTGCATCTCATTTGGAATGACACTCTCCTAAGTGGTCGAGTACTTCATCACCAATCAGACCCTTCACTTCAACAAGTACATTCGATCCGTCACTTTGACAAATTTCATAATCACCCAGACACTCTGCGTGCCATCTTCGTTCCTACTCAAATTCAGTTGTCGCACCGGTCTTGTTGCGCCACAGCCACACTACACCGACCTTGTCGCTACATCAGCTTCAAAAGCATCTGGCTAACTCCTTCAAGGATCATTTTTGCCACTCAGCTGGACACTTAGTCCTTTACTCGGCCGCCCCGCGCGTCGCCACTCGGTTGTGCGCGTCTTCACCACTCGGCCGCCCCGCGCGGCGCCACTCGGTTTTGCACGTCTTCACCACTCGGCCGCCCCGCGCGTCGCCACTCGGTTATACACGTCCTCGCCCCTCGGCCGCCCCGCGCGTCACCATCAGTTGGACATGTCTTTACCTCTACACCCCCAGCACGGGAACGGCTAAGTTACTCATATGGTCAAACCTCATATCACACTCTGTAGCAAGCTTACCTCCTTCGAGCATCACTCGGGGGCTACGCGCGGCAGTTGGCCATGTCACCCTCAGGGGTTACGCCCATTTGGTCAACCTGTTGATCACATCAAGATATTCTTCTGACCATACATGCTCGGTTCGCCGAAGATCTATAAGTGAAGCACGTCCACTTGGATAAATACCCCTTTTCATGCAAAAGGGTAAAAATGAAGCGCCATCGCTGAATCGTACAGGCGACCTTACTCATCGTTCGTACAACCACCTCGTTACGCATCCATCCGATTGATTCAATTCCAGACAAAGACATTTGCCATGCCAACTGCATGAAGGTTTACCGAGAGACTTAAACCCTCTGCCAGACTCATCTAGTCCGACAGAGGCTCGGGGACTACACCCAGTGGGTGCACTCAGCGTGTCCCCACTGGAAGAGGACTCAGAAAGAAACATTTTGCTCGATGCAAACCCATCTCCAGTATTACTCGACCTCCGAGTCAGAGAAGAACAAGTTCGATCAGTACCAGCTAAGAAGAGTTTTAGTTCTCTCATACTCCCGCCGACTGCCCGCAGTCGACAGCAGTCTCGGGGACTACACCCAGTGGGTGCACTCAGCGTTCCCCCACTGGAATGGTATCCACTCGGAACGGTCCGCCCAACCCGAGTGACGGCCAAACAACAACAAAAAGACAGGCTCTAAGACTCCCACCGACTGCCCGCAGTCGACAGCAGTCTCGGGGACTACACCTAGTGGGTGCACTCAGCGTGCCCCCACTGGAATGGTATCCACTCGGAACGGTCCGCCCAACCCGAGTGACGGCCAAACAACAAAAAAGACACGTTCCAGGCGTGAAGAAATTCCGAGTAATCAGTTACTCGATGCAGGCCCAGCTCCAAATCACTCCAAAAAATATTCTATAAGGTGAGTTTAACGCTCCTCCGTGGACCTGTTTTGAGCCTTCTTCTAGGACTCAAAGTGTGAAACTCACAAGTGTGGATCTAAAACCGACTCGTATTGACGTTCCTCCGGGATAAGAATGGCATCTCTCTAAGAGAACAATCCATGTGTCAATCTGGTCGCACAGATTTAATGACACACCCATACTCAGATCACGAGTTAAACCTCTCCCGAGAGATGAACGAATGTCACCAAGTTGCTCCTCACAGACACATACCTCGATCAGTCGGGAAGCATGGTACCGGAATCCATTGAGATTTTGTTCAAACCTTGGTTGTCTGAAAGCGCGACGACATGTACCGAGTATTTCTGTAATCACTCGGACCAAACTGTGTCTCACACCAACTCGTTCTGCAAAATCGCAATCGATTCGGGGGCTAATGTTGGGGATATACATAACAGGTAGGCCCACGAAGGGTCGAAATATCATGAAGCGTGGGGTCCACACAACATGTGGGTCCAGGTCAATTTCATACAGACACACTGTCCACTCGACCAAGCAACATACCATCCACTCGGATGACAGTTCACCACTCGACCGTACGACTCACTCGGATATACGAAGACCAGCAGGCAGCAAAGCAGTCGGCATCTTTCTAATAGTGAAGGCTTAATAGTGGGCTGTCATTATAGCATTCATACCCCACTTTGTAACATAGGAGGTGAGGAGGTGGCGCACTCTATATAAGCCACCCCCCACCACTAGACAAGGGGGGTCTTTTCTTCCACCTCTCTCTCTTTTCACCATTAGTCTCAGGACTTAGCTCAGGCATGGGGATCCGTTCCTCGCTTACACACACATTGTAATCTCCGGATATATACTCAGATAAAACAAAGCCTCTCCGGAGCACGAGACGTAGGGTTGTTATCTCCACCGTGAGAGGCCCGAACTCGCTAAAACCACTGTGTCACCCATATGCATCTCGATAGATCATGGTCCGTTATACTACCCCTATTCTACTGTCAGACTTAGAACCACGACACCAGGCTCGGCTACGTAAGTTATCAGGCTATAACATATAAGTTACCAAGCTGTTTTCACAGAAATTATCAGGCGTAAAATATGAATTTTAAACCATTCTCCCTACGTGGACATGCATGCATGCATCAGAGGACAGAGTACTGATGCTATCCTAGATTCATCCCATTTTTAAAACTTTAAAATATTTTATAGTTCAAACCGTCGGTCCATTTGAAAATCGTTTTCAAGTAAAGAGTTCATCGTTATGAGACCTTCAAAACTAGATCTTATGTTGGTATGTTTCGACGACATTTTTCGGATAAAAAGTTATAAGGACTGGGCTATGTAAGTTATCACATATGTGACATGTGAGTTATCAAGCTGTTTTCATAGAATTACCAAGCATGAAAAAAATGTTATTTGAACCTGTCTCTAGTGCATGCATTAAGTTACTAGACCCGAGGTAAGTAAGCTATCAGCTCTGATATGTGTATTAGCATGCTATTTACACATGAGTTACCATGGTACGATTTCAACAAAAAAAATCGCAGGACAAAGTTACCGTGATGTTTGTGCATGAGTTACCACGCCCGCGGCCCGTATATTACCCCTTTTTCAAACAACTCCCCCCCCCCCTCCGTCGAAGTTCCCACAACGTTTGTTTGTGAGTTACCAAGTCTACTGTGTGTATATTACCGTGCTATTTATACGTAAGTTATCTGGTGGGGGGCTATTTTTCAAACAATTTCCTTCTCTCACCTCCACCCTAGTTCAACGTTACCATGGTGTTTGTCTGTGAGTTATCACATATACAGTGCATATAGTACCATGATATTTTCATGCAAATTATCAGTGGTATATTTCAAACAACTCCCTCCCCCGTCAAAGTAATCGTGGTGTTTATGCTTGAGTTATCAACTCTGTTGTGCGTATGTTACCATGCAATTTATGCATAACTTACTGTGGTTATGTCTTGATCAATTTTTTTGCAGCAGTCAAAAGTTACGACGGTGTTTGTGTGTAAGTCAGGTCTGCGATTCGTTTATCATTATATTATTTACACAGAGGTTACCGGAGCATGTTTCAACTACCCCCTGGGAGGGGGTTAAAAAGTTACCACGATGTTTGTACCTGAATCATCAACTCTACGATGCGTAAATTACCATGCTATTCCCCCAAATGTTATCGGGCTATGTTTTTAACAACTTTCACCCACCCGCCCACCCCGGTGAAAAAGTTACCGTGGCATTTGTACGTAACATATCAGGTCTGTTGTGCTTATATTACCATGTTGACACAGAGCTTATCGAGGCCTATTATCA
>NC_041393.1:651593797-651602817 GCF_002162155.2 Triticum dicoccoides
TGTACCTAAGTTATCAACACAGATGCTATTTACATGCCATGTTTTTACACAGAAGTTACCAGGCCATGTTTTTAAACAACTTCCACCCACCCACACACCTCGATGAAAAAGTTACCATGGCGTTTTTACGTAACTTATCAGATATGTGGCGTCTATATTATCATGCCATTTATACAGAGGTTAACGGGGTATGTTATGAACAACTCCCCCACCCCACCACCCCCACTCCCCGCAAAAAAAGTTATCAACTTGTTTGTGTGTACTTTATCCCCGGATGTGTTTCAACAACTTTTTTCTTCACCGGGAAACATTACCATTGTGTTTATACATCATTGCTTAAAAATTGGGACGTGGCATATTTTAGAAACCGAACCAGTAAGGCTATTATTCAAATTTCCATCGATCCAACCATTAATTATTCTAAAGTTGAATCAACGTCTGATACAGAGATAAACAACATTTAATTTCTCCATGTACACAACACTTTCAATTGGTTGTCAGCCATGAGGTTATAGCTCAATATAGAGCTGGTCGTGGGTTCAAATCTATCTACCAATAACTTTTTTGAACGGATTTTATGGAAGCCTAATCGGACATCAGGAAAATAGGCATTAATCCTTCTACACAGGAAATATTCACCAGGAAAATCAGAAATCCCTTCACCAAGCGTACGCTAGAAAAAAAAAGGAATCGGTTCCACCATGAACGAACCTCCAGTCGAGTCTATTCACTAGTAGAAAAGGGTCTAATGTGCAGCTCATTAGTTCTGGTTTGAAATTGAGCTGGCACTAATGTGACCATTAGTGCCGGTTCTAATGGCTAGGCGGGCTGCTCTCTTTAGTACCGGTTCGTGCGGAACCTTTAGCACCGGTTCGTGCCACGAACCGGTACTAAAGAGAGTGGTGGCAGGATGTTGTCAGACTGGGGCCCATCCAGCACCTTTAGTACCGGTTCTTGCCACGAACCGGTACTATATGTCATCCTACATATAAACCCTTCGTCCATCTCGCTCTGTTCTTCCCCCTTTCCCCTCTCCTCCTCTCTGTTCTTCCTCTCTTCCTCTCGAGCTCATCACATATTTTTCCCAAATTTTGTCAAGATTCGAAGGCCCCCATCCATTCAAGTGATCACAAAGGTTAGCAACTTTGTCCTTTCATCTCTCATTGCTAGATTAGCTCTTACAATGCTTTATATAATGATTAACTTGTGGGTTTTAGTAATTTGGGAGGAATTATATGTGGTAGTTTATTTGATTTATATGCAATTTAAGCTTAAAATAACTCTTAGTTTGCATATGTAGGTGTGGTTCACTTAGTACCTTCCCGTCTCCGTCGTAACCACTGTCGATCTCTGCACCGGCCCGTCGCCGGCACCACCTTGTGGTGAGCCTCTTGTTCTTATCTTTTTATATATAAAATCATCTTTGTGTGATTTAGATATATAGTTACTTGTATAATTATCTTACCCGTACGTTGTTTGTTATACATAGTGTCATGGTTTTGATATTCGTCCCCGTCAGCCCTCGTCCGTGTTATGATTCGGTTGTGGTATATTCTTTTTAAAACTATTTGTTGCATTTTGTGTTTATAACAAATTGTGCCCATCAAGTTGACATAGATATTTTTATCTAGGAGGTATGTAAACCGGAGATTCCAACCGTCCCTATTGTCGAGAGGTTAAATTTAGTTGAAAGAGAAAACGAGTATTTGAAAGAAAAATTGAAAAGAATTGAGGGGGAGAAGATGGAATTGGAGTTGCGTGTTGCCGATGTCGTCGATGATCACAAGATCAAGATGGAGAAAATGCGGTTGAAGATTAGAAAGATTAGAAAATATGCCATTGATAGTGTGGCTTGGTATCATTATACTGTTGGATCAATTGTTACCTTAGTTGCGATCTTGATCACATTTGTTGCATTTAAATGCTTTAGCTAGAGAGTTATTTGTATGTTGCATTTAAGTGTTGTATGAACTTGTATTAATTTGGTCTATTAGGTGGTGTGTAATGAAGATGCGCCGGCAATGGATGTACGATGACCGATGCTCTCCCTAGTTTCTTGATGGCGTGCATACTTTTCTGATTGCGGCTCAGGCAAACAAGCGGGCGGATGGTTTTATGCCTTGTCCATGTGCTGGCTGTAAGAATGATCACAATTATTCTAACTCAAGAACCATTCACGTCCACCTGTTTGAGTCCGGTTTCATGCCTCACTATAATGTTTGGACCAAGCACGGAGAAAGAGGGGTTATGATGGAAGACAATGAAGAAGAAGAGGACGACGATACCACGTGATTATGACGCAACTGCTTCCGGTTGCATTGAGGGGGCTTTTACCGGAAAACGTTCGATTAGCCATTGTGAAGCTATGTGCATTCCTCAATGCAATCTCTCAGAAGGTAATCGATCGAGAAATCATACCAAGGTTACAAAATGATTTGGTGCAATGTCTTGTCAGTTTCGAGTTGGTGTTCCCACCATCCTTCTTCAACATCATGACGCACGTCCTAGTTCACCTTTAGTACCGGTTGGAGCCATCACCCGGTACTAAAGGCATGCCCTTCCCGCCGCTTGGCCTGGCAAAAACAGGCCTTTAGTACCGGTTGGAGCCTCCAACCGGTATTAAAGGCGCCACCTATATAAGAAACACTTCAACAAAAATTCAGTTTCTCATCTCCCACTTCTCTCTGCCGCCGCCCCGTCCCACGCCGTTGCCGCCCCCATCCCCGCACCATCGCCGTCCCAAGTCGTCGCCATCCTCGTCGCGCTATCGCCCCATCCTGCGCCATCGCCGTCCCTTCACCCACTACTAGGAAAAGGGCTATAGCTAATATGGACATTAATGGCACACCACGTATGTGATGCGCCACTGCTATATAGCAGTGGCGCACCATGTCACTAGTCGAAAAGGGGGCATTTGTCCTGGTTTGTAAGGGCCTTTAGTCCCGGTTCATGAACCGGGACTAATGGGTCGTTACTAATATCTCCCCCCTTTACTCCTGGTTCTAACACGAACCGGGACAGATGGTCCTCCACGTGGCCGGTGCGCCGAGCCCAGGAAGGGGGGGCTTTGGTCCCGGTTGGTGGCACCAACCGGGACCAAAAGGCATCCACGCGTCAGCATTCCAGTGGTTGGGTTTTTTGTTTTTTTTGATGGGGGGGGGGTGGGGGTTTTGGGGGGTTAATTTAGGTGTTTCATGTATTGTGTTAGCTAGCTAATTAATAGAGAGAAGTGTCCTCTCTTATGTCCGTGCTTGGTCGACGCTACGTACTATACATAGAGAGGCCCTCGACACGCTAGCTAGTAAGAAAATGAAGGGAACCATTAAGTACAAAAGTTCGTCATGCATACCGAGAGAAGTGATCGATCGACCTCTCCTTCTCCGAGAGATTGGTCGAACAAGTTTTCACATTATCTATCCGACGCTACTGGCTACATACATATACAATATGTAAGATATCTTAATTACAATCCCCTAGCAATTGAAATCAACTTCCACATCGTATTCTCCGGCTTTATTGATGACGTGGTCAAGAAAGAATCCCTCCAATTCCTCTTGAATTGCTTTCATGCGATCTTGTTCTAGGAGTTCAATCCGCATCTGCCACGTCTAATTTGAAGAAGGGGGTTAATTAATACATATATATGAATGAAACTCAACAGAAATGATGTCGTAATAAAATGAAATTGTGAATATTATTGCTTACGCACTTCATATTGTCTTTTAGAGTATCCCCGCTTATTTTTCAAAGTCGCGTTGTAGATGAAATCGCACACGTAGTATCCACAGAAATCATTCCCTTGTTCCTGCCACAAGCACTTTACGAGAAATAGAGGTCAATCAAACTGATAATGAAGCATTATAAATGGCATTTATGAAAGTATAGCTATAGAATCAACGGGAGATGCGTGC
This sequence comes from Triticum dicoccoides, assembly GCF_002162155.2. NCBI lineage: Eukaryota > Viridiplantae > Streptophyta > Magnoliopsida > Poales > Poaceae > Triticum > Triticum dicoccoides. The sequence continues at coordinate 651,597,709 of NC_041393.1, forward strand.
AACTAGCTAGCCAGTAGTACTTACTTTCGGGTATGTATATCGCAGCTCCTTCGGCAGTCTCGGAGCTTCTACGGTGAACTGTTTCCAAACCCTGCAAGACAAAGAGAATAATTATTATTACTTAAGATATCAGGAAATTAACAAAAAGTTGCCGATATGGTGCGATAATGATCGATTGAACTTACTTGTTGAGCAATTTACTCATGTCCGCATAGGTTTTGGGATTTTTTTTGTCTCGAGTCTAAGATGGTTACTAGTCCCCGCTCAAGCTTAATCTCCAGAAGAACATAGTGGAAGCTGCGCACGCATGCATAACTCATCAATTACATTACTATAACCTCGCTCGAGTAATAAGGGAAACCGAATATGCACACGACAGTAACACTCACTTGAAGTTGTAAGGAAAGAGTATGGTATCTTTGTTTTGATTTTTGATCAACGATTGTAGCAAGTTGGCCTTGGCCTCTTCAGCATGCTTTTTAACGAGAAATTCATCTATGATATTTGTGTTAATGAACCCAATATCATAAATTTCTTGTTTTATGCACTCAACGATCTTCAATCTGCATAATATATTGAGGATAATTAATTATAAATACATGCAATGAAAGAGCCTTACAGAAATAGTACTTACAGGCAGTAGCAAAAGACCGTTAATTTATCGAGGTCCTTTTGATTGAAGAACGCGAAGAACTCCTCAAATGGAACACACAACAGATCAGTTCCAATGAGGTCGTGCTCCTCTTTAATGTTCAGATACAAACTATTCGTCCCCCCAGACTCTCTGCAGGTTTTCATGTACCAATTATGGAATCTTCGCATCATCGTTGTTAGAGATTTTTCATCTACGAGAGGCTTCCCATACTCGTATCTGTGTTCGTCCACCTCCATGAAATCAAGAAGTTGATCGTCAGGCAGGTAATCTTGTAGATTGCCATAACCGGCCACCATCCCCGGAGCATTAGCGACGATGTTGCCGCTAGACACATTGAGCAGGGGACACGATTGGTTTGCTTGTTCGCCGAGCTGGTCAATTTTTTCGCAGCTGCTCGTTCTCTTGACCTTTGATGTCTGACTGTCCTTCCCGACCGCTCCGCTTGGAGATATGTCTGTTCAGTAATGCGCTCATAGTTGGTTCTCGGCGGAGACTTTGCCAGTTTCCTCAGGGCATCGAGAGTGGGCTTTGCTTTCACCAGATCTACTTTCTCCTCCGGAGGTGGATGTCTCTTTGCTTTCACCCCTTCAAAGAAGTCCTTCACGTGGGTCCGCACGATCGTTGCATTTTCCTCCTCGGTCCTATCGTACGATAACTTCTCTAGAGGCTTGAGAGGTGGAACGTATCTGTATTGCCTCCCGCATCTGGCTGTGCTGCTAGACGCCGGAGCAGACGGAGCGGCTGCGGCGTCTATCTTCTTTTGTGCTTGCTTACGAGGCGGAGGAGAAGGACTACGACGCGCCGGAGTAGCCGGGGCGGCGGCAGGTCTCTTCCACCCTTGCTGGCAAGGCAGAGAAGGAGGAGGCTGCTGGCTGCTCGGGCGCGCCGGCGCAGGTGGAGAAGGAGGCAGAGTGCCGCCACACGCCGGAGAAGGAGGCCCAGTGCCCTGATCATCACTCGCCGGAGGAGGAGGAGGTGGAGGAGGCGGAGTGTCCTGACTCGCCGGAGGAGGAGGAGGAGGCGGAGGCATCTAGTTCGGAAGGTTGATGAGCTCCTTCCGCCATAGGCATGGAGTCTTCAGAGTAGAACCCAACCTAGTCTCCCCTTCACCGGTAGGGTGGTCAAGCTGGAGGTCCTCAAATCCCCCGTTATTTCATCGACCATCACCCTAGCATATCCTTCTGGAATCGGCCGGAAGTGAAAAGTTGCACCGCGTTCAGTAGGATAAACAGAGCCAAGAGCCGCCTTGACCTTCAAATTCATCCATCGCGTCATAATGTGGCAATTTTGATACTCCGTGATAGCATCCACGGGATAGCTGGCAGGAGCCATCATGACATGCTTCGGCTGAAGCGGCTCGGCGGAAGCCACACTGCTTCTCCGCTGAGATGGCGGGGTAGCTTCGGGGGAAGCTTCGGCAGGTCGTTTGCTGCGATTTGCTTCTCGTTCCTCTTCTCGTTCCTCTAGCGCCATTTCCCTTTCGTGCAGCGCCTGCAGTTGGCCCTACTCCAGTTTCTTCCTCCTCTCATGGGTTTTGTAACCCCCTGCGTCCGGAAAACCAACCTTCCACAGAATGGAGCCTGGCGTGCCTCGTGTCCGTCCAGGGTGCTCAGGATTCCCGAGGGCCATTGTGAGCTCGTCCTTCTCCCTGTCTGGAACGAACGTCCCTTGCTGCGCTGCATTGATATAGTGCCGAAACCTCTTGACTGGTATTTCCAGTTGCTCGTCCATCCAATGGCACTTCCCTGATACAGGGTCCAAGGTTCCGCCAGCCCCGAAGAACCAAGTCTGGCAATGGTCTGGCCAGTTCATTGTCTCTGGTTCGATCCCTTTTTCAATCAGATCATTCTCAGCCTTGGACCACTTAGGTCGGGCTTTCAGGTAGCCACCTGACCCCGTGTGATGGTGAAACTGCTTCTTGGCAGCATTTTGCTTGTTTGTCGCCGACATCTTCTTACTGTTTTCCGATGTCTTGTGGGCCACAAATGCGGGCCAGTGATCTTTGATCTTCTCATATTTGCCGATGAATTCTGGTGTCTCTTCTTTGTCGACAAACTTGTTCAGCTCTTTCCTCCACCTCCTGAATAGGGTTGCCATCTTCTTAAGAGCAGAAGACTTGATTAACTGCTCTTTAACTGGCTTCTCCGGATCCTCCTCTCGTGGTAGGGTGAAATTTGCCTTCAGCTGAGTCCAAAGATCATCTTTCTGCATATCATTGACATAAGACACCTCAGGGTCTTCCTCCTTAGGCTTATACCATTGCTGGATGCTGATCGGGATCTTGTCCCTAACAAGAACCCCGCACTGAGCAGAAAATGTGTTCTTTGTCCGGATGGGTTCAATTGGTTCGCCGTCGGGCGCGATTTCTATGATCTCAAACCTTTCATCCGAGCTCAACATTTTCTTCGGGCCTCGTCTCCTAACCGAAGTTTTGCTCGATCCGGAGGGCTAGAAAAAGGAAGAAAGACGAGAGTTAATTAATATGTGTACATATACCAAAACAATGGATGCATCAATTAACTAGTCAGCACAGGCTTAACTAATATATATATATGTATATATATATATATATATATATATATATATATATATATATATACCTGGCCGGACTCGGTTCGGTCACCGGAGCAGTCAGCACGGTCTCCTTCTTGTACCTCCATTGTGTCACCGGAGCCATCATGAACATAGCCCTCTTCTTGTACCGGCATTAATGGGCCCGGAGCCATCATGAACATAGCCCTCTTCTTCACCCAGTCCTTCCTGACCATCGGTGTCATTGAGAAATGACGCAACGACATCACTTCCTTGTGCGATTATGTCCCCCAACATCACTTCTGTTGCTTCGTCTCAGGAGTGCTCCATAGTTTCTGCAAATATTTACAACATGTCAATTATAATTCAAACATGGTATAGATGGATATATATTAGTGGCAAACGTAGAACTAGCTAGCTAATCATAATAAGGAATCATGTTAGTGGCCTCGACGCTGCTTCTCTAGGTGTTGGGGTGGCCTAGACAATGCTTCAAGGTTTTGGGGTGGCCTCGACACAACGCTTCAAGGGTTAGGGGTGGCCTCGACGAGAACGCTCTTTTAACTTGGTAAATTTGGGTGGCCTCGATAGAGTTTGTCGGGTAGGGGCGTGGCGGGAGGGGGTAGGAGACCAACATCGTTTTTCTCTCGGGTTTGGGTGTCCTCGAGAGATTTGGTCGAGCGAGAGGGCCGAGGGGGGTGCTGCCGTGGTATAAGTTATCACGGGCGAGAGGGGGTATATATATCGACCGCCCCTCATGTCGAAGTTATCCGGGAGGCGGTTATATCGACAACAACGCGACATACATATACATGGGAAAATAATGTTATCGGGGAGGGGGTATCGGTACCCCCCTCCCCCTCGTGTTGAAGTTTCTCGGGAGGGGGTATATCGACAACGACATACCCGATAAAAAATAAGAAGAAAAATAAGAAATAAAAAGAGGAGAAGAAGAAAGGAATAGAAGAGAAGCAATCGAAGAAAAAAAAGAAGAAGAAAAAGAAAAAAAGGAGAAGAAGAAAGGAATAGAGGAGAAAGAAGAAGAAAATAGAAAATTTCTATTTTTTTCTTCTTTCTCCTCTATTCCTTTCTTCTTCTCTATTTTTTTCTTCTTTCTCCTCTATTCCTCTCTTCTTCTTCTCCTCTTCCTTTTCTTCTTCTCCCTCGTGTTGAAGTTATCGGGAGGGGTATATCGACAACGACAGAGGAAGATCGTAGGAAAAAAAGAAGAAAAAAAAGAGGAGAAGAAGTTTCTATTTTTTCTTCTTCTCCTCTATTCTTTTCTTCTTCTCCTTTTCTTTTTCTTCTTTTTTTCTCTTCTTATTTATTTCTCCTCTTCTTCCTCTCCTCTTCTTCTCCTTTCTTCCTCTTCTTATTTTAGTTTTTCCTCTCCTTCTTTTTCTTCTTCTTCCTTCTTTCTACCTAGATATATAAAACTTTTCTAAAAATGTAACTTTTGCATATATAAAACTTTTTCTTGTTCTTCCTCCTTCCTTCTCTTCGTTCTTCCTAAATATATAAAACTTTTTAAAAAATGAGACTAACCTAAAATTAATGTACTAAATCAGAGAACATTGATGTACTAAATTAATGTATTTTTAAAACACCATGCATATTACAATTGAAAAAATACATACATTCATATAAAAAACATGTAAAAAATACATACATACATATATGAACATACATAAGAAATACATATATCTAAAAAATACATACATACATATATGAAAATATAAAAACATCTAAAAACATGTAAAAATAGTGTATATATATAACTAAAACAACGGCGGCGGCGGCGGGGCCGGCAGGGGCGCGCGGTGCTCACAAGGGCGGCGTCGGGGCAGGCAGGGGCGAGCGGCAGGCGGCGTCGGGGCGAGCAGGGGCGCGGGGAGTGGCGGCGACGGTGTCGGCGGGGCGGC
>NC_041393.1:651603367-651609803 GCF_002162155.2 Triticum dicoccoides
GTCGGTGGGGCGGCAACGGCGTCGGGGCGCGACGCGGGGCGGCGACGGCGTCGGGGTGGCACAGGGAGGTGACCGCGACGGCGTGGGGTGGCGCGCGGCGACGGCATCGGTGCGGTGACGGCGCGGGGCGCGGGCGGCGACGGCGTCGGCGGGGTATGAATCGGGCAGCCTGGCGGCGGTGTCAGCGCGGGCAACTGCAGTGATGAAGTGAAAAACGCTGAGTCTTTGCTTATATAGCAAAGCCATTGGTCCCGGTTCGTGGCACCAACCGGGACAATGCCGCGGCCTTTGGTCCCGGTTGGTGGCACCAACCGGGACTAAAGAGGGGGCATTGGTCCCGGTTGGTGCCACGAACCGGTACCAATGCCCCCATTTGTCCAGGTTGGTGCCATCAACTGGTACCAAAGGCCCATATGCTGCCCGCAGCGCGGCGAAAGTTTAGTCCCACCTCGCTAGTTGAGAGGGCTCAAGAGTGGTTTATAAGTGTTGTGGCGCCCACCGTCTCGAGCTACTCTCAACTGCAGGCTTTCGGGCCTAATCTCACACTATGCTGCTGTGGGCCTATTGGGCCTTCTGCGGGCCTGAATACTGGCCCAGGTTGGGTTTCTAGTCGTATTCAGGCCGTGGTGGCCCAATAGGTGGCAGTTTTTTTTTGTTTTTTTTCCAGTTTTTTTGCATTATTTATTTCATTTTGTTTCTACTTACAACAAAATACTTATTGTTGCTATTTTTATTTTTTTCTAGTTTTTTTGTTTTGTATTCTGCATTATTTATTTTCTTTTGTTTTTTGCTTTATTTTTTAATTCTTTTTTTCTTTTAGTTTTAGAAAAATTATAAACTTTTTGTTAGTGCCATTAGTTTTCAAATTTGAAAACATTTTTTTGTTTTCTTTCTTGCTTTATTTATTTTATTTTGTTTCTACTTAGAATAAAATACTTATTGTTGCTATTTTTATTTTTATTTCCTGTTTTTTTGTTTTCTGCATTATTTATTTTCTTTTGTTTTTTGCTCTATTTTTAATTATTTTTTGCTTTTAGTTTTAGAAAAATTATAAACTTTCTGTTAGTGCCATTAGTTTTCAAATGAACTCTGAAAAAGTTAAAAGTTGGCATGGTATCATAAATTCACCCACATAGCATGTGCATGTACAAAACGGATAATGGTATCATACTCGTCTGTTACAAAGTTGGCATGGTATCATCATAATAGTTGCGGGAGAAAGTCTTCACTTTTTCTTCACTTGTGTGATTTGCTTATTGCGCCGTAATCATGGATAATCTTCATCATTTATCAGGATGCTGGGGTCAGCCTTGATTTTGAAGGGAGGAATTTCATGAAAGTTTTCATAATCTTCAGACAAGTCTGTCTTGCCCTCCACTCCCACGATGTCCCTTTTTCCTGAAAGAAATATGTGGCGCTTTGGCTCATCGTATGTTGTATTCGGTTCCTTATCTTTTCTTTTTCTCGGTCTGGTAGACATGTCCTTAACATAGATAACATGTGCCGCATCATTGGCTAGGACGAACGGTTTGTCAGTGTACCCAAGATTTTTCAGATCCACTGTTGTCATTCTGTACTGTGGGTCTTCCTGTACCCTGCCTCCTGACAGATTGACCCATTTGCACTTAAACAAAGGGACCTTAAAATCATGTCCGTAGTCAAGTTCCCATATGTCGACTATGTAACCATAATATGTGTCCTTTCCCCTCTCGGTTGTTGCATCAAAGCAGACACCGCTGTTTTGGTTGGTGCTCTTTTGATCTTGGTCAATTGTGTAAAATGTATTCCCATTTATCTCGTATCCTTTCCAAATCGTAACAGTAGAAGATGGTTCCCTGGACAACAAGTACAGCTCATCACAAACAGTGTTGTCACCTCTGAGACGTGTTTCCAACCAACTGCTGAAAGTCCTGATGTGTTCACATGTAATCCAGTCGTCACACTGCTCCGGGGTGTTTGGAGCGCAGACTGTTCTTGTGTTCATCGACATATGGGGTCACCAAGGTAGAGTTATGTAGAACTGTGTAGTATGCTTGAGACCAAGAATATCCGTCCCTGCATATTATTGAGTCCCTTCCAAGCGTGCCTTTTCCAGTCAGTCTCCCCTTATATCACGATTTAGGGAGACCTATCTTCTTAAGGCCAGGAATGAAGTCAACACAAAACCCGATGACATCCTCTGTTTGATGGCCCATGGAGATGCTTCCTTCTGGCCTAGCGCGGTTACGGACATATTTCTTTAGGACTCCCATGAACCTCTCAAAGGGGTACGTATTGTGTAGAAATACGGGGCCCATAATGACAATCTCGTCAACTAGATGAACTAGGACGTGCGTCATGATATTGAAGAAGGATGGTGGGAACAACACTCCTTAGCCTTGGTATGATTTCTGGATCGATCACCTTCTGAGAGATTGCATTGAGCAATGCACATAGCTTCACAATGGCTAATCGGACGTTTTCCAGTAGAAGCCCCCTCAATGCAACCGGAAGCAGTTGCATCATAATCACGTGGCAGTCATGAGACTTTAGGTTTTGAAACTTTTTCTCTGCCATATTTATTATTCCCTTTATATTCGACGAGAAGCCAGTCAGGACCTTCATACTAAGCAGGCATTCAAAGAAGATTTCCTTCTCTTCTTTGGTAAGAGCATAGCTAGTAGGACCTTCATACTTCTTTGGAGGCATGCCGTCTTTTTTGTGCAAACGTTGCAGGTCCTCCCGTGCCTCAGTTGTATCTTTTGTCTTTCCATACACGCCCAAGAAGCCTAGCAGGTTCACGCAAAGGTTCTTCGTCACGTGCATCACGTCAATTGAAGAGAGGACCTCTAGGTCTTTCCAGTAGGGTAGGTCCCAAAATATATATTTCTTCTTCCACATGGGTGCGTGTCCCTAAGCGTCATTCAGAACAGCTAGTGCGCCGGGACCCTTTCCAAAGATTACGTGTAAATCATTGACCATAGCACGTACGTGATCACCGGTACGCATGGCGCACTTCTTCCAGTGATCTGCCTCGCCTTTGAAATGCTTGCCTTTCTTTTGACATTGATGGTTGGTCGGAAGAAATCGATGATGGCCCAGGTACACATTCTTCCTGCAGCTTCCCAGGTATATACTATAGGTGTCAAGTAAACAGTGCGTGCATGCGTGGTATCCCTTGTTTGTTTGTCTTGAAAGGTTACTGTGAGCGGGCCAATCGTTGATGGTCACAAACAACAACGCCTTTAGGTCAAATTCCTCCTGTTTGTGCTCATCCCACGTACGTACACCGTTTCCATTCCATAGTTGTAAAAGTTCTTCAACTAATGGCCTTAGGTACACATCAATGTCGTTGCCGGGTTGCTTAGGGCCTTGGATGAGAACTGGCATCATAATGAACTTCCGCTTCATGCACATCCAAGGAGGAAGGTTATACATACATAGAGTCACGGGCCAGGTGTTGTGATTGCTGCTCTGCTCCCCGAAAGGATTAATGCCATCCGCGCTTAAAGCAAACCATACGTTCCTTGGGTCACTTGCAAACTCATCCCAGTACTTTCTCTCGATTTTTCTCCACTGCGACCCATCAGCGGGTGCTCTCAACTTCCCGTCTTTCTTACGGTACTCACTGTGCCATCGCAACAACTTGGCATGCTCTCCGTTTCTGAACAGACGTTTCAACCGTGGTATTATAGGAGCATACCACATCACCTTCGCAGGAACCCTCTTCCTGGGGGGCTCGCCGTCAACATCACCAGGGTCATCTCGTCTGATCTTATACCGTAATGCACCGCATACCGAGCATGCGTTCAGATCCTTGTACGCACCGCGGTAGAGGATGCAGTCATTAGGGCATGCATGTATCTTCTGCACCTCCAGTCCTAGAGGGCATACGACCTTCTTTGCTGCGTATGTACTGCCGGGTAATTCGTTATCCGTTGGAAGCTTCTTCTTCAATATTTTCAGTAGCTTCTCAAATCCTTTGTCAGGCACATCATTCTCTGCCTTCCACTGCATCAATTCCAGTACGGTACCGAGCTTTGTGTTGCCATCTTCGCAATTGGGGTACAACCCTTTTTTGTGGTCCTCTAACATGCGATCGAACTTCACTTCTCCTTTTGACTTTCGCATTGCGTCCTTGCATCGACAATGACCCAGCGGAGATCATCATCATCGGGCACATCGTCTGGTTCCTCTTGATCTTCAGCAGCTTCACCCATTGCAGCAGCATCGTGCACATCGTCTGGTTCCTCTTGATCTTCAGTAGCATCACCGTATTCAGGGGGCACATAGTTGTCATCGTACTCTTCTTCTTCGCCGTCTTCCATCTTAACCCCTATTTCTCCGTGCCTCGTCCAAACATTATAGTGTGGCATGAAACCCTTGTAAAGCAGGTGGGTGTGAAGGATTTTCCGGTCAGAGTAAGACTTTGTATTCCCACATATAGGGCATGGACAACACATAAAACCATTATGCTTGTTTGCCTCGGCCACTTCGAGAAAATCATGCACGCCCTTAATGTACTCGGAGGTGTGTCTTGAATCGTACATCCATTGCCGGTTCATCTCTGTGCATTATATATAATTAAGTGTGTCAAAAATCATTACAAAACATCATGAATAGATAATTAAGTGACCAAATTAATAGAAGTTCATCATCACATTAAAACCAAAGTACATACATAGTTCTCATCTAACAACATAAAGCTCTGCAGAGCATCTAAATTAATTAAACCATACATTGAAACTATGTAAAACATTTCAATGCAAAAACAAATGCGATCATAATCGCAACCAATGTAACAACTGATCCAACGACATAATGATACCAAGCCTCGGTATGAATGGCATATTTTCTAATCTTTCTAATCTTCAAGCGCATTGCATCCATCTTGATTTTGTGATCATTGACGACATCCGCAACATGCAACTCCAATATCATCTTCTCCTCCTCAATTTTTCTCATTTTTTCCTTCAAGAAATTGTTTTCTTCTTCAACTAAATTTAACCTCTCAACAATAGGGTCGGTTGGAATTTCCGGTTCAACAACCTCCTAGATAAATAAAATCTGTGTCACCTTGGTCGGCATAATATTCATAAACAATAAATGAACCAATAGTTATGAAAAGATAATATATACCATATCCGAATCATAGACAGGACGAGGGCCGGCGGGGGCGGATACCAAAACCATCGCACTATATAAGATGCAATAATAAAAGTAAGAAAATTATACAAGTATCTATATAAACATACAAGTAAGAATTTTTTTCCTTTCAGAAAGAAGATAAGAACAAGAGGCTCACCACAGTGGTGCTGGCGACAAGATCGGCGCGGGCGATCGACGGCGGTGAAGACGGGGACGGGACGTGACGGACCGCTAAACCTAGACAAATATTGAGGAAAATGGAGCTTGGAGGTCAAGCTTGGAGAGGAGAAATCTTAAGTAGTGTGGCTCGGGCATTCCATCGAACACCTCGTGTGCATAGGAGGTGAGCTAGAGCACCACAAAGCTCTCTCCTCGTCGGCCAGGAAAAACAGAGCAGTGGGAGTGCTCTGCTCGCGGGCGAGGGGTATATATAGGCAATTAATTGGTCCCAGTTCGTGGCACGAACCGGGACTAAAGGGCAGCCTTTGGTCCCGGTTCAAGCCACCAACCGGGACCAATGGTGGTGGGCCAGGAGTGAGGCCCATTGGTCATGGTTCGTCCCACCAACCGGGACCAAAAGGTCCAGACGAACCGGGACCAATGGCCCACGTGGCCTGGCCGGCCCCCGGGGATCACGAACCGGGTCCAATGCCCCCATGGGTCCTGGTTCTGGATTGAACCGGGACTAATGGGTTGACCTGGCTTGGACCATTACCCATTTTCTACTTATGTGTGTAGGTACGCCATTAGTGTCCATATCACTAATGGCACACCACACCCACGGTGCGCCACTACTAACATTTTTTTTCCAAAACTAGTAATGACGCACCAGGGCATAGTGCGCCATTACTAGTTTTAACTAGTAATGGTGCACCACACACTCTGTGCGCCACTACTAACAATTTTTTTTCTTTTTTTTTCAAAATTAGTAATGACGCACCAGTGGATAGTGCGCCATTACTAGTTCAAACTAGTAATGCCGTACTATCCACTACTGCGCCACTACTAACATTTACACCAAATGCCCCCCCCTCCCCGCCCCGTGGACCGCCTTCTTAGTTTCAGAAAAAAATAAAAGAAAATGATAGAAATGTCAAAACAATTAAAGAAAATAAGATTCCCATGTGATATGTAGTCTAGTTGTTAGCGAAAAAAAATTGACACGGTGCGCCATTACTATGCCGTATATATGGCTGGGCGGGGTCCTCTCCTCCTTACCTCTTCATTTTTCTCCTCCACTCCATCTCCTCCTCTCCTTCACTCCATATCCCCTCCTCTCCTCCACCATACTCCCCTCCTCCTCTCCGGC
>NC_041393.1:651610109-651612988 GCF_002162155.2 Triticum dicoccoides
CTCCTCACCTCCCCTCACGGTTTCTCCTCCCTCCTCTCTGGTGAACTCCTCTCCGGTGACCTCCTCCTCCTCTCCAGCGATGTAGGCGAGCTCCTCTCCAATGACCTCCTCCTCCTCCTCCCTCCTCTCCTCCTCACGGTCTCTCCTCTCCGGTGAACTCCTCTCCGGCAAAAGAACGTACAAGATCCAAATACGAGAACAAAATTTGAAAAAATATCGTGCAAAAAAACGAGCAAAAAAAGAGCAAAAAAGGGCAAAAAATCGCGATCCAGATCCAAATTCAAAATTCAAAAATAGCAATGGTGCACGGTGGGGGTTAGACGGTGCGCCACTACTATTTTCCCGCCTTCAAAATTCAGAAAAAAATAAAAAAAATAAAAAAAAATCCTAGTGGCGCACCTGTAGCAATAGTAATGGCGCACTACAAGGTGCGCCACTGTTACCTGCAATACTAATGGCGCACCAGAGGTGCGCCATTAGTATTTGCTACTAGTGGCGTGGTAATAGTGGCGCACCTGTAGTGCACCATTAATGGCCAAAATAGGTGCGCCACTAATTAGCCTTTTCCTAGTAGTGACCTCGCCATCGCCGTCGCCTTGGATCGACCTCGCCTCACAGTCGCCGTCGCCTTGGATCAACCACACCTCGCCGTCGCCGTCGCCTCGACCTCGCTCGCGCGCGCTGTGAGCTGGTGACCCACAAGTATAGGGGATCTATCATAGTCCTTTCGATAAGTAAGAGTGTCGAACCCAACGAGGAGCAGAAGGAAATGACAAGTGGTTTTCAGTAAGGTATTCTCTGCAAGCACTGAAATTGTAGGTAACAGATAGTTTTGTGATAAGATAATTTGTAACGGGTAACAAGCAATAAAAGTCAATAAAGTGCAGCAAGGTGGCCCAATCCTTTTTGTACCAAAGGACAAGCCTGAACAATTTCTTATAATGAGAAAATAGCTCACAAGGACACATGGGAATTATCATCAAGCTAGTTTTCATCACGCTCATATTATTCGCGTTCGGTCCTTTGATAATTTGATATGTGGGTGGACCAGTACTTGGGTACTGCCCTTACTTGGACAAGCATCCCACTTATGATTAACCCCTATTGCAAGCATCCGCAACTACAAAAGAAGTATTAAGGTAAACCTAACCACAACATTAGACATATGGATCCAAATTAGCCCCTTACGAAGCAACACATAGACTCATCTAATTATTACTTCCCAATGCCTTCCTCTAGGCCCAAACAATGGTGAAGTGTCATGTAGTCGACGTTCACATAACACCACTAGAGGAAAGACAACATACATCTCATCAAAATATCGAACGAATACCAAATACACATGACTACTAATAGCAAGACTTCACCCATGTCCTCAGGAACAAACATAACTACTCACAAAGCATATTGATGTTCATAATCAGAGGAGTAATAATGCGCATTAAGGATCTGAACATATGACCTTCCACCAAGTAAACCAATTAGCATGAACTACAAGGAGTAATCAACACTACTAGCAACCCACAGGTACCAATTTGTGGTTTTGATACAAGATTTTATACAAGAGATGAACTAGGGTTTTGAGAGGAGATGGTGCTGGTGAAGATGTTGATGGAGATTGACCCCCTCTCGATGAGAGGATCGTTGGTGATGACCATGGTGATGATTTCCCCCTCCCGGAGGGAAGTTTCCCCGGCAAAACAGCTCCGCCGGAGCCCTAGATTGGTTCCGCCAAGGTTCCGCCTCGTGGCGGCGGAGTTTCATCCCGTAAGCTTGCTTCTAATTTTTTTTTCCATGGTAAAAGCCTTCATATAGCATAAGATGGGCACCGGAGGGCCACCAGGGGGCCCAGGAGACAGGGGGCGCGCCCCCACCCTCCTGGCCAGGGTGTGGGCCCCTTCTGGTGTTTTCTTTGCTCAATAATTCTTATTAATTCCAAAACTGACTTCCGTGGAGTTTTAGGATTTTTGGAGCTGTGCAGAATAGGTTTCCAATATTTGCTCCTTTTCCAGCCAGAATTCCAACTGTCGGCATTCCCCCTGTTCATGGTAAACCTTGTAAAATAAGAGAGAATATCCATAAGTATTGAGATATAATGTGTAATAACATCCCATAATGCAATAAATATTGATATAAAAGCATGATGCAAAATGGATGTATCAACTCCCCCAAGCTTAGACCTTGCTTGTCCTCAAGCTGAAGCCGAAATTGCAAAATATGTCCACATGTTTAGAGATAGAGGTGTCGATAAAAATAAAATACGGACATGAGGGCATCATGATCATTCTTATAACAGCAACATAAATAGATTTTGTCATATGATTTCTTACGCTCAAGTAACGATCAATTCACAATGTTAAGTATGGTTCAGAAACTTCATTGGGAACTAACAAACTATAATCTCAGTCATTGAAGCAATTGCAATTTATCATAACATCAGAAAGAGTTAATAGAGCTTTCCACCAAGTCAACATACTCAACTATCATGTAGTCTTCTACAATTGCTAACACTCACGCAATACTTGTGGTTATGGAGTTTCAACCAGACACTGAGAAAGATAGGGGCTTATTGTGTTGCCTCCCAACGTATTCACCTTTGGGTGATGTCAACAATAATAATTCATGCTAACTTACATCCAATTGGATATATATATGTATATATATAGGGTGGGTCTATTATGATAACACCCTCTCGAGTCTTATTCTGCACATCAAAACCTTCTTATTCTGCTAACACCCGGACGCTCACCCCGAACAGAACAAAAACAAAAAGCCCACCCCACCCACCTACACCCACGCGCACCCCACTCCCCACCTTCTCCCCGATCCCCCACCCCCATCTTCTCCCCACACTGCCGCTTCCCAGCCAGCCACCACCC
>NC_041393.1:651613399-651636117 GCF_002162155.2 Triticum dicoccoides
GGCCTCTTCCCGCCGCAACACCAAGGACCCTCCCCCCACGACCTCCTCTCTTTATTACCCCCAGATCCGCCCTCGCTGCTCGGCTCGCCGACGACCTCACCCTCTCCTTCCTACAGTGGCACGCGACGGAGTTTTCTAGATGCGTGAGAAGGTCAACGGCAACGGCAATGACCAGGAAGAGCACTAGCTGCCCCGTGTGCAGTTTTGAAAAGCTTTAGATGCTCTCTTTTTTGCAGATTTTTGATTGTGCACTTCCCGAATTGCCTTCAACTTCCTCCCTCACATCTCCCTTATGCCCGTAGGTGCCGCCATGGGCATCTCAATCTTGTCTCCCATCGTCGGCATTCAGTTGAGATAGGGCACTGCCGGCATGCAGTTAGCTTGGTTCCCCTCACTGTGGAGCGGTGCATCACCGTTGTTCTATTGCACTTTGGGACCTTCTTTTTCTTTAGATTTTGCTTGTCTGCAGTTCGCCTATGATCTTGGTGTGGTGCCGTGGATGTGCCAGCGGCTGCTCTCTATGTGGTTGGCCACGCTGTCCTTTGCAGATCGCTGGAGGGAGAGAGGAGGTGCTCTACATGGCGTGTTGCAGTTCCTGGTGCCACTCCAGTGCAGCTCGGTTTGTGCAAAAAAGTGGAGTTCTTTTTTTGTTGTTGTAGTAGTTCCTCGTCATTGTAATTTGTGTGTGTTTGTACTATGGATTAAAAAGAGGATCACTGTAGTTCGTTCGCCCTGGCTCGTAGTCCAGAGATGTACAGATCGCAGCTCTCTCGAAAACATTCATTGAAGAAAACAACAACAAAAATTGTTTAGGTGCAGCTCACTTGTTTCATTGCCGCAATGATCTTCTCTCTCCTAGTGGTTCACTATGTTGCTGAGTGCAAAAACAAATTGGAAAAGTTGTTTTTTTTTAATGCAGCTCACTCTGTTGTTGTGTGCAGTAGAAAGAAAATTGGAAAAAGAAAAATTGATGCGCTCATTCTGTTGTTGTGTGCAGTAGAAAGAAAATTGGAAAAAGAAAAATTGATGCAGTGCACTCACCTTGTCCCTGCAGTACCAACGCTCGACCCGAAGTGCACTCCACCTCATTTGGAAAAATTTACATCCCACAAAAAAAACCATGCAGTGCACTTGCCCATCTAATGAAGTGTGGTATTTCGTCTGAAGCAGTGCGTTCTTCTTTCCCCGTCCGAGAAAAAATACATCTAAACAAAAAGAAACCATGCAGTGCCCTTGCCCATCTAATGAAGTGCGGTATTTCGTCTGAAGTAGTGCGTTCTTCTTTCCTCGTCCGAGAAAAAATACGTCTAAACAAAAAGAAACCATGCAGTGCACTTGCCCATCTCATGCAGTGCGGTATTTTATCTGAAGTAATGCGTTCTTCTGTCCGATGCAGTAAATATGACGATTTTGGTCTCGCGAAGAACAGAGTGTCCGCTTTTCGGTAAAATCGAAACTTCTTTTAAACCGTAAGGAATTAGAGAGAGTGTTCTACATGAAAAAGTTGCGTCTCGTCGATATCTTTCCAGAGGCATATGATTTGAATTATTCTGACCAGCTGTTCGTAAAAATTTCGCGAAAAAACAGCCGCTGCCTCTCGAAGTCAGTCGCACGATTTTCAAAATTAATAGAAAACCGTAAGGAATCTCAAAACCATTTCAACATATGAAAGTTGTGCCTTGTCCGAAACTTTCCAATGGCGTATCATACGTCTTGTCTCGACAAACAGTTAGAAAACTGGAGCAAAAACAGTACCGAAAATTTCAAAAAAATTGAAAAACAGAGTTCCGCGATTTAGTAAATTTGGAACTGCTCTTAAACCGTAACGAATGAGAGAAAACTTTATATATGAAAAAGATGAGCCTCGACGATATCTATCCAACGGAGTATCGTTTGCTTCATTCCGACGAGCGTTTTAGAAGAAATAGCCAAAAAACGCTCGCTGCCACTCGTGATGGGACGCGCCAATTTCAAAACTGCTCTTAAACCATGTGGAATCTCGAAAAGTGCTCAACATGTCGAAGTTGCATCTAATCCATAGCTTTTCAACGGTATATTAGACGCCTCATTTTGATAAACGGTTAAAAATTTAGAGCAAAATAGTACGAAAATATAACCCGTGCAGTTTTTTTCGACGAGAAGTTCACTCGTGTGAATACTACATCACACTTGGTTCAAAGAATGACGTGCACTTGCATGCAGCATGCAGTGCAGAAGTGGTGTGCAGAATAGTTATTCTGCTAATATTAGCAGAATAGACCGTCTCTCTCTCTCTCTCTCTCTCTCTCTCTCTCTCTCTCTCTCTCTCTATATATATATATATATATATATATATATATATATATATATCAAGATCTTTCAAACACGAGGAGCTTGCCAAAGGATACAATGAAAAAGGGAAATGTGAAGATCACCTGACTCTTGCATAAAGTAAAAACATAAAGTAAAAGATAGGCCCTTCGCAGAGGGAAGCAGAGGTTGTCATGTGCTTTTAGGGTTGGATGCAAAAAATCTTAATGCAAAAGAACGTCACTTTATATTGCCACTTGTATATGGACCTTTATTATGTAGTCCGTCGCTTTTATTGCTTCCAAAACAACATCGTATAAAGCTTATTTTCTCTGCACTAATAAGTCATACATATTTAAAGAGCAATTTTTATTGCTTGCAACATGAACACTTACTTGAAGGATCTTACTCAATCCATAGGTAGGTATGGTGGACTCTCATGGCAAAAACTGGGTTTAAGGATATTTGGAAGCACAAGTAGTATCTCTACTTGGTGCAAGGAATTTGGCTAGCATGAGGGGGAAAGGCAAGCTCAACATGTTGGGAATATCAATGACAATATACTTTAACTGAGATGTGAGAAAACATAAACCAGTGCGTTGTCTTCATTGTCCAACATCAACTCTTTTAGCATGTCATACTTAATGAGTGCTCACAATCATAAAAGATGTCCAAGATAGTATATTTGTATGTGAAAACCTCTCTTTCCTTATTACTTCCTATTAATTGCAACGATGACCAAAACTATGTTTGTCAATTCTCAACAACCTTTATGCCTCATACTTTCTGTGTGTGAAGTCATTACTATCCATAAGATCAATATGAACTCTTTTATTCTTTCTACTTCCTCAAGATCATAGCAAGATAGCAAAGCCCTTGACTCAACATTAATCTTTATTATAGATAGCTCACGGACTTGATCACATAAAGGGATCACAAAGCAAAACTCAAAACTAATTGATACCAAAACTTCAATCTACTGATTCAAGATACTACTAAAAGGATCAAACTAAATAAAATGGTAAAGATAGGAGTGTGATGGTGATACGATACCGGGGCACCTCCCCCAAGCTTGGCAGTTGCCAAGGGGAGTGCCCATACCCATGTGATTATGTCCTCGTAGGTGATGGAGGTGGTGATGATGATGGTGGATAATCGCACATCGAACGTAGAAGCTCCTCCAACTTGCGGATGATACCCTTGAGCCCTACAATATGATCCTTCAACAAAATATTTTCCTGCGTGAGATACTTGTTTTGTATGCGAGCCAACTCAATCATCTTGAAAGCTTCAATCTCAGTTGGGGTGAAGAGGTTAGGAAGAGGTGGAGGGATGTCTTCTTCTTTCACTGCCGGAGCTTGATCCTCCATGGCCTTCTTGATTCCTTCATCCTTGTTGATCTCCTCTGGTTCTTCTCTTTTCAGCTCTATCTTCAATAGCCAAGCATCCTTGTCTTCATTGTTGAAGGAGGGCGACATCATGGTGCTCTAGATCTATCAGAAAAACAGCTCGAAGCGAAAACAGAGGATATTTGCGTGATATGGTGGTCAAAGCCTTCGGGAGATTATATAATGAATTTTTACCGACCAAAATACGTAACGTGCAAGAAAATGGAGTCCGGGAGGCACACGAGGTGGCCACGAGACAGGGGGCGTGCCCAGGAAGGGTGGGCGCGCCCTCCACACTCGTGGAGGCCTCGTGTCCTTCCCGGACTACTTCTTTCTTTCCAAAATTCTTAAATATTCCAAAATGGATAAAAATTGCAATCATAATTGTTTTGCAGTCGGTTTACTTACCGTACGACATACCTATTCCTTTTCGGAGTTTGAAACATTTTGGAAAGTGTCCCTTATATATTCCTCCGGGGTTACGGTCTCAACAATATTAGTTTCAACATTGATAGGATTACCTGAGATGTAATGTTTAATTCTTTGACCGTTCACCACCCTCGGACTTGTGCCTTCGAAGTTGTTGATTTTTATGGCACCGGAACAATAGACCTCCTCGATAACGTAAGGACCTTCCCATTTAGAGAGAAGTTCTCCTGCAAAAAATCTTAAACGAGAGTTGAATAATAACACATAATCACCTACGTTAAACTCACACTTTTGTATCCTTTTGTCATGCTAGTGTTTGACTTTATCTTTGAATAGCTTGGCATTCTCATAGGCTTGGGTTCTCCATTCATCAAGTGAGCTAATATCAAACAACCTCTTCTCACCGGCAAGTTTGAAGTCATAGTTGAGCTCTTTAATAGCCCAATATGCTTTATGTTCAAGTTCAAGAGGTAAGTGACATGCTTTTCCATAAACCATCTTATACGGAGACATACCCATAGGATTCTTGTATGCAGTTCTATAGGCCCATAGTGCATCATCAAGTTTTTTGGACCAATTTTTTCTAGATCTATTGACAGTCTTTTGCAAAATTAATTTGAGCTCTCCATTGCTCAACTCTACTTGACCACTAGACCGCGGGTGATAAGGAGATGCGATTCTATGATTAACATCATACTTAGCAAGCATCTTACGGAAAGCACCATGAATAAAATGTGAACCAGCATCAGTCATAAGATATCTAGGGACTCCAAACCTCGGAAAAACAACTTCTTTAAGCATTTTAATAGAAGTGTTATGATCAACACTACTAGTTGGAATAGCTTCTACCAACTTAGTAACGTAATCAATAGCAACTAAAATATGTGTGTAACCATTAGAGGCAGGAAAAGGTCCCATATAATCAAAGCCCCAAACATCAAATGGTTCAATAACAAGAGAATAATTCATAGGCATTTCTTGATATCTACTAATATTACCAATTCTTTGACATTCATCACAAGATAAGACAAACTTACGAGCATCTTTGAAGAGAGTAGGCCAATAAAACCAGATACCTTATGTGCAATTGTATCCAGCGTGGTGTCTTCCATATGATTCAGAGTGACACTTGCATAGGATCTATTCATGTTCGTGCTCAGGTACACAACGTCTAATAACACCATCTACTCCTTCTTTATAAAGGTGTGGGTCATCCCAGAAGTAATATCTTAAATCATAAAAGAACTTTTTCTTTTGCTAGTATGTGAAACTAGGTGGTATAAATTTAGCAACAATGTAATTAGCATAATCAGCATACTAAGGAGCAATATGAGAAGCATTAACAACCGCTAATTGTTCATCAGGAAAGCTATCATCAATAGGCAGTGGGTCATCAAGAACATTCTCTAACCTAGACAAGTTGTCTGCAACGGGGCTCTCAGCTCCCTGTCTATCAATAATATGCAAATCAAATTCTTGTAGCAAGAGAACCCATCTAATAAGTCTAGGCTTAGCATATTTCTTTTCCATAAGATATTTAATAGCAGCATGATCAGTGTGAATAGTAACTTTGGAATCAACAATATAAGGTCTGAACTTATCACATGCAAACACAACTGCTAAGAACTCTTTTTCAGTAGTAGCATAATTTCTCTCGGTAGTATCAAGAGTCTTACTAGCATACTGGATAACATTCAATTTCTTATCAACTCTTTGCCCTAGAACAACACCTACAACATAATCACTAGCATCACACATAATTTCAGAGGATAAATTCCAATCAGGTGGCTGAACAATAGGTGCAGTGATCAAAGCTTTCTTAAGTATTTCAAATGCTTCTACACAATCATCATCAAAGACAAAAGGAATATCTTTTTGCAATAAATTAGTCAGAGGCCTAGAGATTTAGAAAAGTCCTTAATGAACCTCCTATAAAAACCGGCATGACCAAGGAAACTTCTTATACCTTTTATGTACTTGGGACATGGCATCTTTTCAATAGCATCAACTTTAGCTTTATCAACTTCAATACCTCTCTCAGAAATCTTATGCCCCAAGACAATGCCTTCATTAACCATAAAGTGGCACTTTTCCCAATTCAAGATGAGACTAGTGTCTTCGCATCTCTGACAAACTCGATCAAGGTTGCTCAAGCAATCATCAAAAGAGGATCCATAAATGGAGAAATCATCCATGAATATCTCACAAATCTTTTCACAAAAGTCAGAGAATATAGCCATCATGCATCTTTGAAAAGTAGCAGGTGCATTACATAAACCAAAAGGCATACGTCTATAAGCAAAAGTATCGACAGGACAAGTAAAAGTAGTTTTTGATTGATCCCCCGCTGACACGGGTATTTGTGAGAAACCAGAATAACCATCTAGAAAGAAGAAATGTGTGTGTTTGGATAGTCTTTCTAGCA
Source organism: Triticum dicoccoides (assembly GCF_002162155.2). NCBI lineage: Eukaryota > Viridiplantae > Streptophyta > Magnoliopsida > Poales > Poaceae > Triticum > Triticum dicoccoides. The sequence continues at coordinate 651,619,931 of NC_041393.1, forward strand.
TTTGATCAATAAAAGGTAAAGGGTAATGATCTTTCTTAGTAGCTTTATTTAATTTACGGAAATCAATTACCATCCTATAATATTTAATAATTCTTTGCGGGATCAATTCATCTTTATCAATAGGAACTATAGTAATACCTCCCTTTTTAGGAACACAATGGACAGGGCTTACCCAATCACTATCAGCAACGGGATAAATTATACCTGCCTCAAGGAGCTTTAGTATCTCCTTTCTTACCACTTCTTTCATCTTAGGATTCAACAGTCGTTGAGGATCTCTAACTGGTTTGGCACCTTCCTCCAATTTAATTTTGTGTTGGCATAAGGTGGGACTAATGCCCTTAAGATCATCGAGAGTATATCTGGTAGCAGCACAGTGCTTCCTCAGAGTTTTCAATAATCTTTCTTCTTCTTGCTCTGAATGGTTAGCACTAATAATAACATGTTATATTTTCTTTTCATCAAGATAAGCATACTTAAGATTATCAGGTAATGGTTTGAGCTCAAACACAGCATCACCCTTGGGTGGAGGGGGATCCCCAAGAATTTCAATGGGTAGGTTGTGTTTCAGAATAGGTTCCTGTTGAAGGAACACTTCATCTATTTCCCTTCTTTCATTCATAAACATATCATTTTCATGGTCTAGCAAATACTGTTCTAACGGATCAGTAGGAGGCACGACAATAGAAGCAAGACCAATAATCTCATCCTTACTAGATGATTCTTTATCACGGGGTTGTCTATGAAACTTAGCAAAATGAAACTTATGAGACATATCCCCTAAGCCAATTTCAACAATATCCTTTTCACAATCAATCCTAACATTAACAATATTCAAGAAGGGTCTACCAAAAATAATGGGACAAAAATCATCTTGTGGGGAACTAAGAACAAGAAAATCAGCAGGATATTTAACCTTCCCACACAAGACTTCAACATCTCTAACAATCCCAACTGGTGAAATAGTATCTCTATTGGCAAGCTTGATAGTAACATCAATACCTTCCAATTCAGCGGGTGCAATATCATGCATAATTTCTTTATATAATTCATAGGGTATTGCACTAGCACTAGCACCCATATCACATAAGCCATGATAACAATGATCTCCTATTTTAACAGAAATAACAGGCATGCCTACAACAGGTCTATGTATCTTAGCATCTGGTCTAACAATATTAGCAGTCTCACCACAGAAATAAATAACATGCCCATCTAAATCATCATCCAAGAGATCTTTAACCATAGCAATACTAGGTTCAACTTTAATTTGCTCAGGAGGTGTATAAGTCCTAGTATTACTCTTACGAACAACAGTCGAAGTTTTAGCATGATCCTTTATCCTAACAGGAAAAGGAGGTTTCTCAACATAAGTAGTAGGAACAATAGGATCACTATAAGTGACAGTCTTTTCTTCAACTGTAATAGGTGCAACTACTTTTACTTCAATGGGAGGATTATATTTAAACCACTTCTCCTTAGGGAGATCAACATGAGTAGCAAAAGATTCACAAAAAGAAGCTACTATCTCAGAGTCAAGTCCATACTTAGCGCTAAATCCACGAAAAGCATCGGTATCCATAAAAGATTTAACACAATCAAACTTAGGTGTCATACCTGACTCCTTACCATCGTCGGAACCCCAATCTTCAGAGTTGCATTTAATTTCTTTCCAATAAATCCCATTTGAATTCAATAGTCTTCAACATATAAGAACCAACACAGGAAGTATCGAGCATTTTGCGATCATTGGGAGAAAGCCGATCATAAAATTTTTGAATAATAATTTCTCTGGAGAACTCATGATTGGGGCATGGATATAACTTTGACTTAAGTCTCCCCCAAGCTTGAGCGATGCTTTCTCCTTCGCGAGGCCAGAAATTATATATGTAATTATGATCACGATGAACAAAATGCATAGGATAGAACTTCTAGTGAAATTCCAACTTCAATCGTTTATAATTCCAAGATCCCGTATCATCACATAGCCTATACCATGTCAATGCATCTCCCTTCAAAGATAAAGGGAAGACTTTCCTTTTGACAACATCATCGAAATACCTGCAAGCTTAAATAATCCACAAACTTCATCCACAAAGATAAGGTGTAAATCGGGATGCAATGTTCCGTCTCCTGCAAAGGGATTAGCTAACAATTTCTCTATCATACCCGAAGGAATCTGAAAGTAAATATTTTCAGTAGGTTCAGTAGGTTGAGGAGCAACTCTTTGCTCTACTGGTCGGGGTGAAGATACCCCGAACAAGCCCCTCAAAGGATTAGTTTCCACTAGTCATCAATCCGTGCCTCTGCACGGGCTAGTACTAATAATTTCACTTATATGATTTTAATGCTCTGTGAGAGGAATATATTTAGATTATTTGATTTGTTTTGGTACTTAACTATTAACTATTCCGAAGTGGGTGCTAAGAGATCCAATCGAGACATAGTGATTTATTTTAAGGATGCACGAATGAGAAGATCTTAAACCGACTACTATTGCTGCTGAATAATTACTAAGTATTCCTAAGTCGAATGGGAAATATTTAATCATTTATCAAAACATCGCATAATAATTACATATGTTTAGAATGTCGAAGATGTTCCAACTAAACACATAAATTTCTTTACTTTGGGTTGTAGTTTTAACTTCTTTCCTGGAAGAACAACACTTCATATGTTGTCAATGCTGTAAATCAAAACCTTAATCATGTCAAATAAAGATGGCTATTTAACCTATAAAGAAACCGACAAAGGCCTGGTCCACTATATGTCACGCCAAATAAAGGCACTCAACCAAACTGAACAAAATCATGGTAAAATATACTCTCTAATCAAGCCTCATAATTTAATTATATTATTGTGCAACAAATAATTTGTCAGGAAAAATTAATGCGTGCTAACTGTATAAATGAATATTTTGGTGCTGAGTATTACAAATAATCACATTATACTACAATATGCTAGATGGTGATGATGTAAAATTGAAGTGATACTTAAAAGAAGTGAGTAAAAGTTGTAGCCTCTACCTTTGAGGGTGGCTGTTAGAATTACATGGTACTTCTAGTGTAGTTAAAACAATTGGAATCCCAATATAAAATGCATTGAAGGTATGATACATTCAAGGAGTTATAATACAGACCGACCATTCAGTTCCTGAGTGCCATCCAAAATTGCCTAATTCGGCCCTGCAAAGGACCAATCAGATAGAAGAATATGGGGATAAATAATGCAACAAAACAGATTAATTGTATACTTTATGCTGAAAAATCCTGTTGCAAAATGTAGTGAAAGATCGAACACTTAAATATAGGAGAGAAAAATATTAAAATAAGACTCAACTATGTTGTAATAGGACCATCTATATATGGGGCAAAAGGGACAAAACAACTTTAATCCAATAATGAATATTTTACACCTGAACATTATCAAAATGCAAGACAGACGTAGCTGGAGTATATAAATTATAACCTGTCCTATCTTAACAATGGAGTAAAAGAGCACATAAATAGTTCCTCTGACTTGTATAACTTAAAGCACAAACATTTGGTGCCCATAAAATGTTCAAGATTTTTTTTTCTGAGATGGACTTTCGCCAAGATCTTATTCTAACTTGTCCATAATACCAAATAGAAAAAAAATATTAAGAAGACATCAACTTCTTTCTACAAATTGCAATACCTTGGAATTGACAGTCCAAAATATTAATAGTTTTTAGTTTTTAGATTCAGTTTCCAGAAACTTTTATACGTACATGCATATGAATGGGCAGATCACAATTAAACATTCTAAAAGGAGGAGCATAAGATAAAATCACCTTGCCTTATACCATTAGTAAAGCAGCTTGGGAAACCAAGATGTCAATTGTTAGAGCAAGAAGTTATAATATTAGAAAATCACACAACTTAGCCATTATAACAGCAATGTGATCAGCAAGTGTACGGGCAAACCTGCAACTTCATGCCTCTTAACTCATCGGACCTCACATGAAAAATACTTGCCATCAGATAAGATTACATGGACCAAAAGGATATCCCAGTGTGAGCTTCTATTTTAAGAAGAACTTACTGAATTATCAAATAAGAACAGTTTGTGATGTGAAGTGAGAATAAACAATGTCTATTAGAAGGAGATAGTTATGATGATGTGTACCATGTATTTTGCAGCTTACGAAAGAAGGCTATGTTGGTGCTTGCTATGAATTATGCAGATTACCATCAGTTGTTTCCATTACATCGGCCATAGCGGGGGATGCTGCTACAGTGTAAATGGTAGAGAACGTAGACACTTGGCGCTGCTAGTATACATCCAAAACATGAGACGTGATGCTGGAATGTCTCCAGCTAAGGCTTGCTGCGATGGTGGAAATTAGCATGGGCGACGCATATTATGCATGGAGCAACAACGTGTCCACATCGGCCTTGCTGAAAACGCGCAAGAACCCGAAAAGTCATTAGCAATTAATAGTTATATCTTGCAAGAAAAAATAAATAAAGACGACCATATTGTTTAGACAGCTATATTAAGAAGTCAGGCAATAATTATATTTATTCGAATAAGAGATCAAGGCTGTAATAAAGTTTGCTTCAAGGTTTTCACTTTGAGTACCTATTTCATCTACTGTATGTACCAGAACGGAAGCATCAGATCAACTGCACTATACATTAAAAATGAGAAAATGAAGGATCAAGATAGCTCACATCCATGTTTTGTAGTGAAACACAAACTAACAATTCCAGTGTTTGTATAGAACACGCCAGTAGCTTCTTGGCTTCTTACAATAGTGTTGTTTGCCACCATATGGACACAGAAATTACATATTCAATCATAAACGTGGGCGTGGACGGGAGCGCGTGTGTTCTGCAGCCCGTATACCACCAGTACCTGCATGTAGCCCGTACCTCCAGTCCACGTAGCCACGCCCTGACTCCATGCAAAAAACAAAGCTACACCCTCACGTGTCTTGTGCAGCTGTTTGAAATTATAAATCTCCAATCACTGCGGGTGCTGCTGTATACGTACTTGAGCATGCGTTTTCCCGGCAAAATAAAATTGCTAACGTATCTATTTGACATCTTCGTACAGACCGGCCATCTCCTCCATTCACAAAAAGGATGAAGTTTTTGTTTTTCTTGTTTACTTTTAGAGAGAGAGAGATGACGATCAGATTTTAATCTAAAGAAAGTCAATGTCTGGACGACCAATCCTCCTAAATCTCAATACCCTTGTCCCTTAAAGAATACATGATCTCAACTTTTCCACACTGAATCAACACATGGATCAGAGGAAAATAATAGATTACCTTGCTTACTTGGGAGGAAAGTATAGGGCTGTGCAAATCTGATCTGGATCATCTAAACTTCGGCCTTTGCTGCTGCTATGGAGCCCGCCTTGGGGAGACAGGGGTGCCTTCTCCACAATGCAATCCCTGATTAAATCGGAGGCAGCGGTCACCAAATTTAGGAGGAGACATGCTCAGATTTTCTATTTGGCGAAACGGAGAGAGACAAAGGGGAAGACCCTTGGTGTAGGTCAAAGCTAGGAGATGACGCTGAGATTTGTTTTGGAATTGACGCTTAGTTTTTTTCCCTCAGATCTTGTTGATGTTGAGGGAAACGGAGAGAGACCAACACTGTAAAAAAACAAAGAGACCAAGGCCAGGACAACTTGTATACGATGGGATAGGAGAGCACATTTGACTTGTGTGCACGGGATTGACTTGTGTACGTGGGATAGGATAACACGTTTCAAGTTTCATCCAAGGGCTACAGAAACATCATATGTTAATCAAACGGCTGTAACTTCTTAATTTCAAGGATTAACATGATGTCTCGTATGGTGCCTCCAATTAGTAAATATAAAATAAAATAGTAACAAGTGACAGAAAATTTCAGCACACTATATAAATATTTCCTTACCAAGTTCCACTCATCAAAGGCGCTTCACTCCCTGGCAACGGCGCCAGAAAAGAGTCTTGATGACCCACAAGCATAGGGGATCTATCATAGTCTTTTTGATAAGTAAGAGTGTCGAACCCAATGAGGAGCAGAAGGAAATGACAATCGGTTTTCAGTAAGGTATTATCTGCAAGCATTGAAATTGTAGGTAATAGATAGTTTTGTGATAAGATAATTTGTAACGGATAACAAGCAATAAAAGTAAATAATGTGCAGCAAGGTGGCCCAATCCTTTTTTGTAGCAAAGGACAAGCCTGGACAATTTTTTATAATGAGAAAAGCGCTCCCGAGGACACATGGAAATTATCGTCAAGCTAGTTTTCATCACGCTCATATGATTCGCGTTTGGTACTTTGATAATTTGATATGTGGGTGGACCGGTGCTTGGGTACTGCCCTTACTTGTACAAGCATCCCACTTATGATTAACCCCTATTGCAAGCATTCGCAACTACAAAAGAAGTATTAAGGTAAACCTAACCACAACATTAGACATATGGATCCAAATCAGCCCCTTACGAAGCAACACATAAACTCATCTACTTATTACTTCTCAATGCCTTCCTCTAGGCCCAAATAATGGTGAAGTGTCATATAGTCAACGTTCACATAACACCACTAGAGAAAAGACAACATACATCTCATCAAAATATCAAACGAATACCAAATTCACATGACTACTAATAGCAAAACTTCACCCATGTCCTCAAGAACAAATGTAACTACTCACAAAGCATATTCATGTTCATAATCAGCGAAATAATAATATGCATTAAGGATCTGAACATATGATGTTTCACCAAGTAAACCAATTAGCATCAACCACAAGGAGTAATCAACACTACTAGCAACCCAGAGGTACCAATTTGTGGTTTTGATACAAGATTGGATACAAGAGATGAACTGGGGTTTTGAGAAGAGATGGTGCTGATGAAGATGTTGATGAAGATTGACCCCCCGCTAGTGCAAAATCGGGCTTTAGCGCCGGTTCGTAAGGGCCTTTAGTGCCGGTTCTACAACCGGCACTAAAGAGTGGAGACTAAAGCCCCCCCCCCCCTTTACTACCGGTTCGGCACGAACCGGCGCTAAAGTGCCACCACGTGGCACGGGCCAGGCCTGGGTGCTGGTAGACCATTAGTACCGGTTGGTAACACCAACCGGTACTAAATGTTTGGGGGGTTATGGTTTTTTATTAATTTTGTGTTTTCCATTTAATTCTTTTTTGTTTGCTGGAATTTTACGATACTACAAATTGTACACGTTATGCATATATATAAATAGATTTTCTCGTACGTAGAAATGCATATAAATATATATCATCAAATGTCTCACAACCAACACCATTAATTATTCACACATATACATGTATATACATATACAATTTCTCCTACATGTTGCCTTGGTGCCTTTGGAGCATGAAGTCAAGCGGTTCATGGGGGCGGTAGCGGGTAATAGTATTCTCCTTTGGGATCTATGACCTGGTCGAGCAAAATTCCCGCTATTTCCTCATGAAGTGCTAGTATGCGCTTCGCTGGTAGGAGCTGCTCCCCCACCTCTCTGAACTGTTAAGAAGGAGATCAATATGCATGTGTATTAGTTGTGTGACTAGATATCGATAATGGTGTGAATAGTGTTTTGACAAACGTACCCAGTCCTGTGTTTGAGATCTGCTTCTTTCGGACGCCATCATGCGAATGTTCTTGCAAATGTAGAATGCACACATATCATTCCCCGGTGCCTGCTTCAGGGCCTTTACGAGAATGGAACTGAATCAGATAATGATTAATCAAGCATGATAATTAATTAATGGTATTGAAACAAGAATTAAAGAGATGGTAGCTAGCTAGCTAGCTAGTACTACTTAATTAATTACCTTTGGTCGATACCAAAACAGCTTTTTTGCCCATTTGCCTGGAGTCACCTTGATGAACTTTGCCCAAGCCCTGCCCGCCGGCAAAGAAAATTAATAAAGGGATTATTAAATAGTTCATATCAGGAAATGACGAACTAAATAGGCCGAGATATAGTTAATAATGATTGAAATTACCTGTTGACTATCCCCTTCATGATGGTGTAGTCTTTTTCTTCTTTCCGTAGTGAGTCCAGTACTTCAACTGTTCCTTTGTCAACTTTAATGTCTAACAAGATCTAGTGGAAACTGCAAGCGCACACGTTTGCATGTCTTAATTAAGCGGGCATGTGCATAACACTAATCAACTACCGTAAACCCTATACACTTAATTATTAACATCTAGCTAGCTAGTAAGCAAAAACAGAATTTGCAGTACAAGACAGTGTGACTCACAGGAAGTTGTAAGGAAGTAGTATATCTTCACTGGTATTGAGGCGCTTGAAGAACTCCAACATGCTTTCCTCTAAACTATCTCGACAAGTTGAAAGATTCCATGTGTACTCATTAATGGTATTTGGGTCAATGAACCCAATGCCATAGCGTCCAGATTTTTTCATTTCATACATCTTCATCCTGCATATAATACCACAGAAAAGAATATATAGTGATGATAATTATATGTAATGATTGATCAAAAATTACAGAAAGAAATCACTTACAGACAATAGCAACTGACGATAGATTTTTCGAGTGCGTCTTGATTGTATAACTGAAATAGTTCTGAATACTCAACGGACAGAGCTTTCTCATGGAAGTAATGCTCCTCCTTGACATTCAGCATGAGGGACACTCGATTGGAAATCTTGGTAATGTTCATGTACCATTGATGCAAATCATACATTCTCGCTGGAAGGTTCTTGACCTTGTCTGGCTCGACCAAAGGTTGGCCCCGGACATATTTCCGTTTTATTTCCTACTCTCTAAGCGGAGACATGGGCTCGATTTCGAGGATTTGTCCAACAGAGATCTTGAGCATTTCAGCCTGTATTATCACTACTAGGGAAAAGCCTATACATAGAATCTTACCAGCAGCGCTCCTCAAAACACGACGCTACTGCTATTTAGCAGCAGCGCGTGAGAGCAAAACGCGCTGCTGAAAGGAAAATAGCAGTAGCGTGTGCGCACCAAACCGCGCTACTGCTCTAATTGCCATGACCTCGCCATCCAGCTAGTTATAGCAGTAGCGCCCTACATTGAACCACGCTACTGCTATAGAAGTTAGCAGCAGCGCGCTTCTAAGAAAATCGCTACTGCTAAGATCAGCCCACAAGTTTAGTCCCACCTCGCTCCGCGAATAGGGTGTTTACCACCTTAAATATGCTACTTCTGAAACTATCACAACCAGTTGGTCTTCACTGAACTCTGTGTGTAGAATTTGTGGTTGCAATATGAGTCCTCTCCGGTTCCTACCGGAGAGGACTCATATTGACAACTCAGATTGTACACAAAAAGATCATTGATGGCCAATGTATTTTTGCATTGACGTATTTTTGTATACTTACACTTAGTAGTAGCGCTTTATCTACAAAGCGCTACTGGTAGTCCAACTTAGCAGTAGCGCACAATAATACACAACGCTACTGCTATTCAGATTAGATGTAGCACGTTTTGGCAAATGCGCTACGATTAACCCTACCTTATCCCCACGCGCACGACCGACCCTCTCTCTCACTCACACTCTCACTCTCGCCCGCGCGCTGATAACCGTCGTCGTGCGTCACCGGCGCCGACGCCTTCGTCCGTCCGCCGCCGAGGTATTCCCCTCCTTCCGTCCCTCCTCCCTCCTCCTCCTTGCAGCGCGCCCTCTTCCCTCCGCCTGCGGCTGCCCCTCCTCCCTCCTCCGCCGGCAGCCCTCCTACCACCGCCCTCGACCTCACCGCCGCCACCCGAGCCGACCCAGCACCGCCACCTCCCGATCCCGATCCCGCCCTCGCCGCCCCTACCTCTCCGTCGCCCCCCACCCCCTTTCTCTCTGCTTAGTTAGTACTAGATGTTGTTTAGTAGTAGTAAATTAATAAACTAGTTGAACTAGTTGAATTAATACAACTAATGCATTTTTAGTAAGATAATTAATATACCTAGTTGAACTACTTTATTTTTAGAAAGAACTAGTTTTTTTCTATTTATAGTAAGTTTATATTTAGTAAGAACTAGTTGAATTAATAAAACTAGTTGAACATGCCATATTTGTTATTATTATTTTAGTTTAAGCATTTATTCGGGATGTATTAGTGATAACTTATAAGGTTTTTGCTTTTGCAGAAATCAAGGAGCCCCTCCATCATCCCCGCCGTCGTCCCTGTCACCGACCCCCTCCGACATCGAGGTGAGACCAGCCAAATATCCATGTATATCTTGTGTTGCTCAAATAGGATATGTAGTTGCCCAAGTGGCCGTTCATGTTCAATTTACACCTCCGAGTGGCCTATGTTTTGCCGGAGTGTTGATTAATTTCTGTTTCGGCAAATTTTAGGCGCTCGATATGTCCTTTTTTAGCAAAGGTCATGCCGGATTTTCCCGTGAATTCTGGCATGACTTGTGCAAGAATATGTAGGAAATATCGAGTGGCCTGGATTTTCTCGAAAAATAATGATCTAATTTAGGTTTTTAGTATATATATTTAATTGTACAATTTTAATCTTTGAATTATGAACGTAGGAAATGTCGTACTCGGACGACGACAGTCTCCTGGGGGAGTGCAGCTGGTGCCACGACGATCGAGGTATGTGCGATAGGTTCGTTGAGCTGGACGAAGATCGGCGCTTCAGCATTAAGCTCGAGGAGACCTTCGATGTTGAAACGGTATGCAACAACGACAAGTGTTTTTTCGTAATTAAGCATGACTTCAACTATTTCAATGTCTAATTTTCATCTTCTACAATTCGACTAGCTTATCCCATGCCATGCAAGACGCTATGTCTTGGAGAGGATGGGTTTTGAAGACCATGAAAATTTTGAAACAAAGAAAATACACCTAAGGACCCATCATGATATGTATTTTGAAGTAAATCTGTGCAATGCTCAGAGCGTAACCCATTTTGGTTGCCAAAATTGGGAAGCACTTTGCAAAATGTATGGTTTTTATGCGGGTATGATTGTCACCATGGATCTTGGTGATCCTGACATCGAGCAAGACAATATGGACATTTGGGTCCTTGTTGATACGCTTCCAATTGTACCGCTATGTGAGTTTCTCAAACATAGTTATTAACTAATTTATATTGTTTATTTCAAAATAGTTGACAGCTTATTTCCATTGACAACTTATTTCCATTGACAGCTTATTTTGATTCTTCAAAGACTATGCGGAAGAAGGTAGACAAAACCCACTACACCGATGGCTCCGAATTAACTTATAAGGAGAAAAATCATCTGATCGCATTTTGTACTCTTCTTGAGGATTACAATAACTATTATCGAATTCCTCCAAATTATGGTGAATATGTGCCACTAGTGCACGTGTTGAACCACGGTAACTTCTCTGGAGATACCCTGGTAAGATTTTTTTTACTATTACAACATCCGTGCATCTTTTGCATACTTCTCAAACTAGTACATCATTGCTAACTACGAAGTTATTACTATGTTTTTCAACAGAAACTCCCGATGGATTGTGTGCCTCGTCTGATGTACCTGAATGGTCGCCTTACAGTTTTGAACATACTACCAGGTAAATCTAGGGAGCTCACTTGTGCATATCGGATTTCTAGAACCGATGAACACATGTTCATCAAAGGATGGAAGAAATGTATGGACATTCGCAAGGAGGTTCTTGGAAGTAACATTCAGCGAAAGGCAAGAATTGGAGACAGGCTAATCTCCATTCTCCATAATGGAGAGTCAGGGGCTATCTTGTTTTTTGCTATTTTACCTTAGAAAATGTAGTAGGTCTTAATCGAATGTAGTAGGTCCTATGAGGTACAATATTTTTATTATGTGGTAATGTGTTAGAGTTGATAATGAGAAGTACTTGTGATTACGACTAGTGACCAATTTGCTATGTGATGTCATTGATGAAAACGATGATCTTGAGGAGGTGTTATATGACAATGATGTATTATGATGATAAGTTGTTAATGATATGATGATGATGATGATATTATTATTATATCATTGGGTGAAAGAACCGCGGATTAGTTTCAAGTGGATGGACATCCACTTGAAACTAGTCCACGGTTCTTTCACCCCGTGATGTAATAACTCATTATGATGTAAAAACAATCTCTAAATTCCTGTTGCATGAAAACTTGTGTAAAGGTGTATGAATACAACATGAAATAAAAAACAAATAAAATACTAAATAATAGTAGTAGCACGGGCATGGAGAAGGGCTACTACTAATTACCAGTAGCGCTCCTCTGGAGAAGCGCTACTACTAAGTCAATTTAGGAGTAGCGTGGGTCTAGGCTTGCTACTGCTAAGCTTTAGCTGTAGCGCCTTATCAGTAGTGCTCCTGCCCGCGCTACTGATAGGCCTAAAACCCGCGCTGCTGCTAGGCTTTTCCCTACTAGTGTATATGCTCCTCCGTTATTAACACATCGCCCAGCTGGGGAACGTTGACGGTTTGCCCACAATAATATTGGGCGCGCGTACTCCTCTCATGTGTTGTTGGCACAACAAGCGGGGGGATCGATTGCGCCGCTTGTTCTCCCAGCTGGGGAAAGGTTTTCCTGCATTTTTTGCCCGCTGCTTGTTGGCTCGAGCTCGAGCTCGCTTCCTTCTGTACTCGTGCTCGATGTGACTTCCTGATTTGGCGCTCATAGTCTGAGTCAACAGGCTTGGGAGCTGGTGCTCTAGCCATACGAATGAAGTGGTCAATATTTTCCTCAGGCACTTTCTCCCTTGGCGGTGGTGCCGGTTTCGGTGCAAAATGGGCGTCCACTTGGGCCTGCACTATGGCTGTGTTTTGCTCCTCGGTCATGTCGTAAGGCCTCTGAGGAAGAGGAGCGAGGTTTGGACCATATTTATATCGCTTGTCTCCGCCTGTACTTCTTGAACTACCTCGACTCGTACCGCTACGCACCATAGCTGCAGTGTGTCTCTTCTGCGATTGCTGAGACTGCGGAGGCGGCTGACGTGGCTGAGTTGGAGCAGGAGGAGTGGCCTGACGCTATGCCGGACTTGAAACAGGAGGTGTGGCCTGACATGGTGTCGGACTTGAAACCGGAGGAGTCTGCTCACGCGTTCGGGGACTTGGAGGAGGTGGCGGACTTCGAGGAGGAGTCGTCTCACGCGTTCGTGGACTTGGAGGAGCGGGAGTCTGCTGACTCGGTGGCGGACTTCGAGGAGGAGTCCGCAGACGACGTGGTGTCGGTGGACTTTGAAAGATGATGCAATCATTTCTCCATAGGATGATATGATGTATGGCCTCTCCCAGTGTGCGCTCGTCTCCACCTCCAGGAATGTCAAGCTTTAGCCCCGAATATGGGTCCACCACTTCATCAACCAAGACACGAGCATAGCCCTCTGGAATCGTGGTGCAATGAAAGGTTGCTTCGGGGGTAATTGTAAAAGCAACGCCCTCCGCCACCTTCATGGATATGTTCTTCATTTTGGAGTGTAGCTCACAGTTAGTGTTCTCTATGATGTCATCCACAGGGTATGTATCCAGCAGTGTGTCGCCCGGGGCAGAACCAACGCTGCTTCTCGGCATGGATGGGACAGTGTTATCCAATGCTGGACGATCATCCGCTTGCTGCTGCCGCTGTTGAGACCCCCTTTCCTGGCTAAGTGAGTCGATCTGCTGCTGCTGCTGCTGGAATTTGAGTGCCAAGTCTGCGTGCCTTGCTTCTAGGCCTTGAAGGCGTTCTGCGTCCTGCTTCCTCTGCTCCTCCTCCAGTTTCCTCTTCTTCTCCTCCTCCATCTTCTTTCTTGCACGGGACATGTAGTCGTCATTCCATTCCGAAAAGCCCTCATAACAGGGAATAACGCCCTTGCCTTGTGTTCTTCCCGCGTGTTCAGGATTTCCCAGGGCGCGCATAAGCTCGTCGTTCTCTATGTTGGGCGTGAACACCCCCGTTCGATCTTCTTCTATTGCGTCAAGTATCTTTTGTTCGGCTCCTTTTAGACTTGCCTTCTGCGAAACCAGGCCTATCTTCGGGTCCAACGCCCTCCCCCCATGCGCATAGAACCAAGTTCTGCACCTGGGGGGTCAGCTCCTAGTAACCGGAGTGACCCCTGCATCCTCCATCTCTTGCTCAGACATATCCCACTTAGGCATTCCCACAGCGTAGCCACCTGGACCCAGCCTATGGAACTGCGTCTTTTTTGCGGCATTGGCCTTGTTTTTTATCGACCGTTCCTTAGATAATTCTGATTCCTTGAATTTCACGAAATCGGCCCAGTGTTCCTTTTGCTTCTCCAGTGTTACCGTGAATTCTGGAGTTCCTTTCTGCAGTGAGGTAGTTGGCCCATACAGTTTTCTTGTGGGTGTTGAATGCAATTGCCATCTTCTTAAGAGCAGCGCCCTTGACTTTCTCCACATCTGCTTCAGTGAAATAATCTGGTAGGGTGAAATGTTCCATCAGAGATTCCCAAAGGGCTTTTTTTTGCTCTGTCATCGAGCCAAGTAACACCTGGACGTTTAGTTTTTGTCTCTTTCCATTCTTGAATGGAGATCGGGAGTTGGTCCTTCACAAGAACTCCACACTGACGAGTCCACTTGTTCGCAATGTTCTTAGGCGTGAGGGGTTCGCCACTAGGTTTGGTGGATTCGATGTTGTACTTTACACCCTCCTTCAACTTTTTGCCCGCGCCTCGCTTTGTCCTGCTATCTGTAGAAGCAGATTTGCTCGATCCGGAGGGCTGAAAGAAGAAAGATCGATTCGTTAATATATCTTCAAATAAAAAAACATGTGATGATCACCATGATGCCTGCTTATATAAATATACCTTGCCAGTAGTCTTTGTTATTTGAAGATCAGCATTGTCAGTGTCATCATAAACATTGTCTGTGTCATCATAATCATAATCATAGTTCATGACTTCATCAGCTCGGTCGTCGAGATCGAATATCTTTTCATCACCCTCCGGTATTGTTCAGATATTGGGAGTCGTCATCTGCTTCATTCAGATCATCTAGCCTGCGAGGGCTGCGTATGATGTCGAACAATTCCTCTTCTCTCTCTCTGCCGGTATTGTCCGCCATAGCTTTTACTTAACTAATACAGAAGAAATATATAAAAATTAGTATTCAAATTACAATGCATGGATGCAATCGATAAGGAAAAACTGAATCATATATATAGTACATAATATATGCATCGTGTCGATTAATATATAATCTCGAATACATCATCGTCTCGAATAATATATACAATCTCAGATACATCGTCTTGAATATTATATATCAAATACATCACTGGCTAGGTACCTAATAAAGATCGAGTACTACAGAAGAATCTAGGCCACTCGCGGTTCCTGGGGCGCGGGCGGTGGACACCCAAAGAGAAGGAACCATCACAGGATCATATCTTCGGTCATCTGCCCAAAGAACCTGCAAAGTATTGGAGAACCTGACGTCCATAGCAGCCATGTAGAGATGGACGTGCTCGTCCTCCTCCCTGACACGACTACGCACCACCTCCGGCGGGGCCGGCTCCCTCTGCACCGAATGTGTCCCACGCGAACGCCAGCAAAGGAGATCAGGGTCGACGACGGGACCCGAGGCCGGGTTCCTCACCAAGCGGCGGGCCCCCAGGTAGCACCTCCCAGTGCCAACCCGGCGGAGCCCAGTTTCGGACATGGGTCGTCTGAAGCAGGACGTCGTCGCGAACGAGTCGACGGCGAGGATGTGGGCCGGGCATATCATCGAGAACAAATACTATATGCCCACAAAAAGTAACATTTTTTAAATGATTGGATTGTGATAAGTAAAATTCTATATATATGCAAATTCTAACAATTTGACATTAATCTAATTCATCTAACTAAAACTAATTCTAAAATTTCTAACATTTCTGATTATATAACTAACATTTATAATATTTATATAACTAAAAAACAAAAAAAATGCTAACATTTCTATAACTAAAAAACAGAAGAAAAAAATTATAACATTTCTATATAACTAACATTTCTAATATTTCTATAACTAAAAAACAGAAAAATTTCTAACATTTCTAAAGATATTTCTATAACAAAAAAACAGAAAATTTTCTATAACTAAAATTTATAACAAAAAAACTAATGTGTGTGTGTGTGCGTGTGTGCGTGTGTGTGTGTGTACATGGCGGCCGGGGCATGAGCTCACCGGCGCGGCGACGACGGGGCGACGGGACAGGGCGGCGACGACGGGGCGGGGTGGCGACGATGGGGCGGGGC
>NC_041393.1:651636616-651668763 GCF_002162155.2 Triticum dicoccoides
ACGGGGGCGGCGGCGAGGGGCGGGGACGGCTGGGGCGGCGACGCGTCGGGTGCGGCGACGCGTCGGGTGCGGCGACGCGTCGGGTGCGACGACGGCGTCGATCGGGGCAGCAGGCGGCATGTCGTCGACGGAGAGGAAGAAACAGAGGGAAACTGAATTTTTTTCAAGTGTTATATATATAGGATGGACCTTTAGTATTGGTTGGTGGCACCAACCGGTACTAAAGGTCTGTTTTGGCCAGGCCAAGCGGCGGGAAGCACCCCCCCTTTAGTACTGGGTCATGGCACCAACCGGTACTAAAGACCCCCTCTTTAGTACCGGTTTCAGCCACCACCCGGTACTAAAGTGGGTGCGCTAGCGTAGTGCGGTGCGGCAAGTTTAGTCCCACCTCGCTAGCCGAGGGGCGACCGCACTGGTTTATAAGCCACAGTGCGGTAGCTCTCTCGAGCTCTCTCCAAAGCAGGCCTACTAGGCCTACCTTTCTCTTCTCCCCTGTGGGCCTACTGGGCCTTTGCGGGCCTGCATCCTGGCCCAACAGAACATTATGTTTCTAGTCGTATGCAGGCCGCTTTGGCCCAGTAGGCGGGCTTTTTTATTTTCTTAATTTTTTTGCTTTATTTATTTTTGTTTTATTTATTTTTGAGTTGTTTTTTGCTGTATTTAGAGTTTCTTTGTGAATATTTTTGCTTTAGGTACAAAAAATTACAAACTTTCTGTTAGTGCCGGTAGTTTTCAAATTTGAATAGTTTAAATTTTGAATTATTTGAAATTTGTGTGAACCACTAGTTTGTGAATAACTTAACTTTGAAAATAGATTTTCCAGTGATTCTTTTTTTTAATGTTTAATATTAGTGTGTTTTATCATTATATTCAATTTGGTAATGCTTAGGTTATTTAAAAAATGAAATGCCTTTGTAACAGATGAGTTTTCGTCCGAAACCCTGATACTTCGAAAGAGATTGTCCATTTTGTACACGAAGTGCATCCAGTTTTTGCCGTAACCTTCTCTACTTTTTTGCACATGCTATGTGGGTGAAATTATGATACCATGCCAACTTTCAGCCTTTTCTGAGTTCATTTGAAATGCTTTTCAATTTTAGGGTCATTTAGCTGAAAAAATCAGTAAATGCATGAAAGAATTTGTTTACACATAAAATTTCTTCATGTTTCAAATGCCAAAACACATAACTACCCTAACTATTATAGAGATTCCCGCTTAGGTGTGAAACACAGAAGAAAGTGATGATAGTGAAGCCGATCACATCCCAGATCTTTGCGTGTGAAACTTTTTCTTCGCGTGTGTCCCTTTGCGCCGTAGCCATGGAAAATCTTCATCATTTATCTGGATGCTCGGGTCAATATTCACTGTGAATGGAGCAATTTCATCAAACCTTTCATAATCTTCTGACATGTCTGTCTTGTCATCCACTCCCATGATGTTTCTTTTCCCTGAAAGAACTATGTGGCGCTTTGGCTCGTCGTATGATCCATTCGCTTCCTTATCTTTTCTTTTTCTCGGCCTGGTAGACATGTCTTTCACATAAAAAACCTGCACCACATCATTGGCTAGGATGAATGGTTCGTCTGCATACACAAGATTGTTGAGATCCACTGTTGTCATTCCATACCACGGGTCCTCCGTTACCCCGCCTCATGTCTGTTGACCCATTTGCACCGAAACAAAGGGACCTTCAAACCACCTCCATAGTTAAGTTCCCATGTCCTCTATGTAACCATAATATGTTTCCTTTCCCGTGTTGGTTGTTGCATCAAAGCGGACACCATTGTTTTGGTTGGTGCTCTTCTTATCTTGGGCGGTCGTGTAAAATGTATTCCCATTTATCTGGTACCCTTTGAACGTCATTATATTCGAAGATGGTAACTGGGACAGCGAGTACAGGTCATCTTGAATATCGCCATCATGCATGGCACGTTTCTGCAACCAACCGGCAAAAGTCCTCATTTGTTCACGTGTAATCCAGTCGTCAGACTTCTCCGGGTGTTTGGAGTGTAGAAAATTCTTGTGTTACTCCATATACGGAGCCACCAAGGCGGAATTCTGTAGAACTCTGTATTGTGCTTCAGTGAGAGAATGCACGTCCATACATATTATTTGATCCCCTCCTAGTGTGTCTTTTCCATCCAGTCTGCCCTTATGCCGCGATTCAGGAACACCAATCGGCTTAAGGTCAGGAATAAAGTCAATACAAAACTCAATGACCTACTCATTTTCATGGCCCTTTGAGATGCTTCCTTTCGGCCTAGCACGGTTATGAACATATTTCTTCAAGACTCCCATGAACCTTTCAAAGGGGGACATATTGTGTAGAAATACAGGACCCAACACGTTAATCTCTTTGCAAAGGTGAACTAGGATGTGCATCATGATGTTGAAGAAGGATGGTGGGAACACCAACTCGAAACTGACAAGACATTGCACCAAATCATTCTATAACCTTGGTATGATTTCTGGATCGATTACCTTCTGAGAGATTGCATTGAGGAATGCACATAGCTTCACAATGGATAATCAAACGTTTTTCGGTAGAAGCCCCCTCAATGCAACCGGAAGTAGTTGCGTCATAATCACGTGGTAGTCATGAGACTTTAGGTTCGGGAACTTTTTCTCTGCCATATTTATTATTCCCTTTATATTCGACGAGAAGCCAGACGGTACCTTCATGTTGAGCAGGCATTCAAAGAAGATTTCCTTCTCTTCTTTGGTAAGAGCGTAGCTGGCCTGACCCTGATGTATTCCGTTTTTTCCGTGCATATGTTGCTGGTCCTCCCGTGCCTCTGGTGTATCTTTTGTCTTTCCATACACGCCCAAGAAGCCAAGTAGGGTCACGCAAAGATTCTTCATCACGTGCATCACGTCGATTGTGGAGCGGACCTCTAGGTATTTCCAATATGGCAGGTCCCAAAATATAGATTTCTTCTTCCACATGGGTGCGCGTCCGTCAGCGTCCTTCGGAACCGGTTGTCCGCCAGGACCCTTTCCAAAGATTACCTTCAAATCCTTGACCATATCATGTACATCAGCACTAGTACGGTGGCGAGCCTTCGTTTGGTGATCTGCCTCACCTTTGAAATGCTTGCCTTTCTTTCCTACGGGATGCCTGCTCGGAATAAATTGACGATGTCCCAGGTACACAATCTTCCTACAACTATCCAAATATATACTATCGGTATCATCCAAACAGTGCGTGCATCTGCGGTATCCCTTGTTTGTCTGTCCTAAAAGGTTACTGAGAGCAGGCCAATCATTGATGGTCACGAACAGCAACGCCTTTAGGTCAAATTCTTCATGTCCGTGCTCATCCCACGCACGTACACTTGTTCCATTCCACAGTTGTAATAGTTCTTCAACTAGTGGCCTTAGGTACACATCAATGTTGTTGCCGGGTTGCTTAGGGCCTTGGATGAGCACTAGCATCATAATGAACTTCCGCTTCATGCACAACCAAGGAGGAAGGTTATACAAACATAGAGTCATAGGCCAGGTGCTATGGTTGCTGCTCTGCTCCCCAAAAGGATTAATGCCATCTGCGCTTAGACCAAACCATACGTTCCATGGGTCACCTGCAAACTCCTCCCAATACTTTCTCTCAATTTTTCTCCACTGCGAACCGTCAGCGGGTACTCTCAACTTTCCGTCTTTCTTCCGGTCTTCTCCGTGCCACCACATCGCCTTCGCATGCTCTTTGTTTTGGAACAAACGTTGCAACCATGGTATTATAGGAGCATACCACATCACCTTGGCAGGAATCTTCTTCCTGGGGCGCTCGCCCTCGACATCCCCAGGGTCATCGCGACTGATCTTATAACGCAATGCACCGCATACCGGGCAAGCGTTCAAATCCTCGTACTCACCGCGGTAGAGGATGCAGTCATTAGGGCGCAGGCGAATCTGGAGGGGTCGTAGCTTGACTTTTCACCTGGCAATATGGCCCCAGGTGTGCTTTTTCCTTGCGCTGGAGCCCCCGAGGGCCCCCCATTGTGCCATGTTCGGCCTGCGACCGTTGGGCGCAAAAACGGGCCGAGCAAGCGGAATTCGGCATCCTGGGGGCGCGACTGGAGCGTTTTTTTGGCGTCGACGCGGAAAAAACGCCTGGGAGGGCCTGTTGGGGGCACGGCTGGAGATGCTCTTATGCATTCCATACCCATTAAGCTTTGCTAGTCTTGATACACATGGTAATGGAATTGTTGAGTCCTCGTGGCTCATAGATTACTACAACAACAGTTGCAGGTACATGTAATGCGATGATCTGACGTGAGGGCAGACAGCCTTCTTTGATTCATACGTACTCTCGGGCAATTCATTGTCCTTTGGAAGCATATTCTTTATCATTACTAGCAACTTTCCAAAACCCTTGTCAGATACACCATTCTCTGCCTTACATTGCAGCAATTCCAGTGTGGTGCCCAACTTATTTTTGTCAGCTTCGCAATTTGGGTACAATAATTTCTTGTGATCCTCTAACATGCGTTGCAACTTCTTCTTCTCCAAATCACTTGCGCAGTTTCTTTTTGCATCGGCAATGGCCCGACCTAGATTATCAACGGGCTCATCTGATGCCTCTTCTTCAGCTTCTTCCCGCATTGCCGGCTCAGCTTCTTCCCCCGTTGTTGTATCATCGTATTCAGGGAACCCATGGCCAGGATAGCTGTCGTCGTCCTCTTATTCTTCATTGTCTTCCATCATAACCCCTCTTTCTCCGTGCTTGGTCCAAACAATATAGTGGGGCATGAAACCGGACTCAAATAGGTGAACGTGAATGGTTCTTGACGTAGAGTAATTGTGACCATTCTTACAGCCAGCACATGGACAAGGCATAAAACCATCCGCCCGCTTGTTTGCCTCAACGGCAAGCAGAAAAATATGCACGCCATTAATGAACTCGGGAGAGCATCGGTCATCATACATCCATTGCCGGCTCATCTTCATTACACAACACCGAATAGACCAAATTAATACAAGTTCATACATAAAGTTCATATACAACACTTAATTAAATGCAACATACTAATAACTCTCTAGCTAAAGAATTTAAATGCAACAACAAATGCGATCAAGATCACAACTAAGGTAACAATTGATCCAATAGCATAATGATACCAAGCCACACTATCAATGGCATATTTTCTAATCTTTCTAATCTTCAACCACATTTTCTCCATCTTGATCTTGTGATCATAGACGACATCGGCAACATTCAACTCCAATTCCATCTTCTCCCCCTCAATTCTTTTCAATTTTTCTTTCAAATACTCATTTTCTCTTTCAACTAAATTTAACCGCTCGACAATAGGATCAGTTGGAATTTCCGGTTCACATACTCCTAGATAAAAATATCTATGTCAACTTGATGGGCATAATTTGTCATAAACACGAAATGCAACAACTAGTTTTAAAAGAGAATATACCACATCTGAATCATAACAAGGATGAGGGCCGACGGGGACGGATATCAAAACCATGGCACTATGTATAACAAACAACGTACGGGTAAGATAATTATACGAGTAACTATATATCCAAATCACACAAACATCAATTTGGTAATGTAAAACATTCATGAACAAGAGCCTCACCACAAGGTGGTGCCGGCGACGAGACGGTGCGGGAGATCGACGGTGGTTACGACGGAGATTTAGAAGGCACTAAGTAAACCACACCTACATATGCAAACTAAGTGTTATTTTTTACCTCAAATTGCATATAAATCAAATGCTAGCACATATAATTCCTCCCAAATTACTAAACTCACAAATTAATCACTATACAAAGCATTGCAAGAGCTAATCTAGCAAATAGAGATTAATGGACAAAGTTGCTAACCTTTGTGATCATTTGAATGGATGGGGGCCTTCAAATCTTGACAAATTTTGGGCAAAATGTGTGATGAGCTCGAGGAAGAGAGGGGAAGGACAGAGGAGGAGAGGGGAAAGGGGAAGAACAGAGCGAGCTCAGGTGGACGAAGGGTTTATCTACGTCGACCTTTAGTACCGGTTCGTTCCACGAACCGGTACTAAAGGTGCTGGAGGGGCCCCATACTGACAACATCCTGCCACCACTCTCTTTAGTACCGGTTCGTGGCACGAACCGGTGCTAAAGGTTCGCCACGAACTGGTACTAATGAGAGCGACCGGCTAGCCGTTGGAGCCGGCACTAATGGACACATTACGGCCGGCTCAAAATCAAACCGGCACTAATGTGCTTCACATTTGACCCTTTTTCAACTAGTGCCCTCTCGATGAGACGAGCGTTGGTGATGACGATGGTGATGATTTCCCCCTCCCGGAGGGAAGTTTCCTCCAAGGTTCCGCCTCGTGGCAGAGGAGTTTCGTCTCGTAAGCTTACTTCTGATTTTTTTCCAGGGTAAAAGCCTTCATATAGCAGAAGATGGGCACCGGAGGGTGAGGGAGTCCTGGATTAGGGGGTGATACGTCTCCAACGTATCTATAATTTTGGATTGCTCCATGCTACTTTATCTACTGTTTTGGACTATATTGGGCTTTATTTTCCAATTTTATATTACTTTTGGGACTAACCTATTAACCGGAGGCCCAACCCAGAATTGTTGTTTTTTGCCTTTTTCAGTATTTCGAAGAAACAAAATATCAAACGGAGTCCAAACGGAATGAAACCTTCGGGATCGTGATTTTCTAAGCGAACATGACCCAGGAGACTTGGACCCTACTCCAAGAAGTGCCCGAGGAGGTCACGAGGGTGGAGGGTGCCCCCCTGGGCGCGCCCCCCTACCTCGTGGGCCCCTCGGAGCTCCACCGACGTACTCCTTCCTCCTATATATACCTACGTATCCCTGAACGATCAGAACAGGAGCCAAAAACCTAATTCCACCGCCGCAACCTTCTGTATCCACGAGATCCCATCTTGGGGCCTGTTCCGGAGCTCCGCCGGAGGGGGCATCCACCATGGAGTGCTTCTACATCATCACCATAGCCCCTCCGATGAAGTGCGAGTAGTTTACTTCAGACCTTCGGGTCCATATCTAGTAGCTAGATGGCTTCTTCTCTCTTTTTGGATCTCAATACAATGTTCTCCCCCTCTCTCATGGAGATCTATTTGATGTAATCTTCTTTTTGCGGTGTGTTTGTTGAGACCGATGAATTGTGGGTTTATGATCCAATATTATCTATGGAAAATATTTGATTCTTCTCTGAATTCTTTTATGTATGATTAAGTTATCTTTGCAAGTCTCTTCGAATTATCTTTTTGGTTCGGCCGACTAGATTGGTAGTTCTTGCAATGGGAGAAGTGCTTAGCTTTGGGTTCAATCTTGCGGTGTCCTTACTCAGTGACAGAAAGAGTTGCAAGGCACGTATTGTATTGTTGCCATCGAGGATAACAAGATGGTTTTTTTATCATATTGCATGAATTTATCCCTCTACATCATGTCATCTTGCTTACGGCGCTACTCTGTTTTTACTTAATACTCTAGATGCATGCTGGATAGCGGTGGATGATTGGAGTAATAGTAGTAGATGCAGAATCGGTTTGATCTACTTGTTTTGGACGTGATGCCTATGTGCATGATCATTGCCTAGATATACTCATAACTATGCTCAATTCTGTCAATTGCTCAATAGTAATTTGTTCATCCACCGTAGAATACTTATGCTCTTGAGAGAAGCCACTAGTGAAACCTATGCCCCCCGGGTCTATTCTCATCATATCAATCTATATCAATTTATTTACTTGCTTTATTTTTACTTTGCTTTTACTTTTTTACTTTGCATCTATCGATCAAAAATACCAAAAATATTATATCTATCAGATCTCACTCTCGTAAGTGACCGTGAAGGGATTGACAACCCCTAAGCGTTGGTTGCGAGTTGCTATCGTTTTGTGTAGGTACGAGGGACTTGTGCGTGGTCTCCTACTGGATTGATACCTTGGTTCTCAAAAATTGAGGGAAATACTTACGCTACTTTACTGCATCATCCTCTCCTCTTCGGGGAAATCCAACGCAGTGCTCAAGAGGTAGCAAGAAGAATTTCTGGCTCCGTTGCCGGGGAGGCTCACGCAAGCAAGTCAACCATACCAAGTACCCATTGCAATCCCTATCTCTCACATTACATTATTTGCCATTTGCCTCTCGTTTTCCTCTCCCCCACTTCACCCTTGCCGTTTTATTTGCCCTATCTTTCCCAATCTCATCCTTTCTTTCCCGTTTGCCTTTTTCTTGCTGCCTTTCTGTTTGCTCGTGTGCTAGCTCGTTTGCTTGCTTGTCGTCATGTCTAATTCCTTATACGCTCCTATGTCTCCCAAGTTTGAAGTTCTTCACTTCAAGCAAAGGCAAGGAGAAAATTTAAAAGACGCTTGGTATAGGATGATGGAATCTTATCGTAAGTGCACCCTAGAGGTGAACTTTAGAATTCTTCTTCGCAATTTTTATGTTGGGTTAAATATGACACATAGACAACTCTTGGATTGCATTGCCAAGGGAAATTTGATTGAAATTGATCCCAGTATTGCGCATGAAATTATAGAGGGAATAGTGGGAACACTACCCCAAAAGGGAGGATCGCATCCTACCCAGGAAGAAACCCAAGTGTTTGAGATAATTTGCGAAGTAACAAACTTTTTACAAAAATCTCTTGAGCCTCTTAAAAGTGTTAGCGGGAATCTTCACCGCATGAATATGTTCATTACTCTTTGTAATAAGCGGTCGGATTCTTTGGATCTAAAAATTTCCGAATATGAAGGGAAGTGGAAAGAACCTCCCGGATTCGAGCATGACTCCGCTAAAAAAATGAAAATCAAAGATGGCAATACCTAGATCTATCCTTGCTTTTATGCCTAGCTAGGGGCGTTAAACGATAGCGCTTGTTGGGAGGCAACCCAATTTTATTTTGTGTTTTTTGTTTTTGCTTCTGTTTAGGAATAAATAATTCATCTACCTTCTGTTTGGATGTGGTTTTATGTTTTAGTTAGTGTTTGTGCCAAGTAGGACCTATAGGATAACCTACGATGATAGTTGATTTGATTCTGCTGAAAAACAGAAACTTTGCGCGCACGAAATTAGTTATGATAAATCACAGGAACGTGCTTTTGCATTGATTCTTTTTGATTCTGATCAATAAAGAAATTGGTCAGGACTTCCAATTTTGGTAGAATTGTTAGAGTTCCAGAAGTTTGCGTTAGTTACAGATTGCTACAGACTGTTCTGTTTTTGACAGATTCTGTTTTTCGTGTGTTGTTTGCTTATTTTGATGAATCTATGGCTAGTAAATTAGTTTATAAACCATAGAGAAGTTGGAATACATTAGTTTTAACACCAATATAAATAAAGAATGAGTTCATTACAGTACCTTGAAGTAGTCTTTTGTTTTCTTTCTCTAACAGAGCTCACGAGATTTCTGTTGAGTTTTGTGTTGTGAAGTTTTCAAGTTTTGGGTGAATTCTTTTGATGGATTATGGAACAAGGAGTGGCAAGAGCCTAAGATTGGGGATGACCATGGCACCCCCAAGATAATCCAAGGACACCAAAAAGTCAAAGCTTGGGGATGCCCCGGAATGCATCCCCTCTTTCGTCCACTTCCATCGGTAATTTACTTGGAGCTATATTTGTATTCACCAACATGATATGTGTTTTGCTTGGAGCGTCTTGTATTATTTGTGTCTTTGCTTGTTAGTCTACCACAATCATCCTTGCTGTACACATCTTTTGAGAGAGCCATACATGAATTGGAATTTGTTAGAATACTCTATGTGCTTCACTTATATCTTTTGAGCTTGATAGTTTTGCTCATAGTGCTTCACTTATATCTTTTGAGCTTGATAGTTTTGCTCATAGTGCTTCACTTATATCTTTTGAGCGTGATAATTTTTGCTCTAGTACTTCACTTAGATCTTTTAGAGCATGGTGGTGGATTTTTTTAAAGAAACTATTTGATCTCTCATGCTTCACTTAGATTATTTTGAGAGTCTTTAATAGCATGGTAATTTGCTTAATGTTAATATACTTGGTGTTCAAGATACGTGAAACTTTCTTTTGAGTGAATTGAATACTAAGATAAGTTTGATGCTTGATAATTGTTTTGAGATGTGGAGGTAATAATATCAAAGTCGTTCTAGTTGGGTGATTATGAATTTGAGAAATACTTGTGTTGAAGTTTGCAAGTCCCGTAGCATGCACGTATGGTTAAAGTTGTGTAACAAATTTGAAACATGAAGTGTACCTAGCTTGTGCATCCTTATGAGTGGCGGTCGGGGACGAGCGATGGTCTTTTCCTACCAATCTATCCCCCTAGGAGCATGCGCGTAGTACTTGATTTTTGATGGCTTCTAAATTTTTGTAATAAATATATGAGTTCTTTCGACTAATGTTGAGTCCATGGATTATACGCACTCTCACCTTTCCACCTTTGCTAGCCTCTTCAGTACTGTGTATTGCCCTTTCTCACCTTGAGAGTTGGCGCAAACTTCGCCGGTGCATCCAAACCCCGTGATAAAATACGCTCTATCACACATAAACCTCCTTATATCTTCCTCAAAACAGCCACCATACCTACCTATCATGGCATTTCCATAGCCATTCCGAGATATATTGTCATGCAACTTCCACCATCTTCATCATGACATACATTACTTTTGTCATATTGCCATTGCATGATCTTGTAGTTGACAACGTATTTGTGGCAAAGCAACCATGCATTATTTTCCGTACACATCACTCTTGATTCATTGCACCATCCCGGTACACCGCCGGAGGCATTCATATAGAGTCATATCTTGTTCTAAGTTTCGAGTTGTAATCCTTGTGTTGTAATCAATAGAAGTGTGATGGTCATCATTATTAGAGCATTGCCCAAATAAAAAAAAGAGAAAGGCCAAAAAGAAAAAAAAGAAAGGCCCCAAAAAAAAGAAAATAAAAAGGGCAATGCTACTATCTCTTTTTCCACACTTGTGCTTCAAAGTAGCACCTTGTTCTTCATGTAGTGAGTCTCATATATTGTTCTTCAAAGTAGCACCTTGTTCTTCATGTAGTGAGTCTCATATATTGTGCTTCAAAGTAGCACCGTGTTCCTCATGTAGTGAGTCTCATAAGTTGTCTTTTTATACTAGTGGGAGTTTTACATTATAGAACTTGGCTTGTATATTCCTACGATGGGCTTCCTCAAATGCCCTAGGTCTTCGTGAGCAAGCGAGTTGGATGCACACCCACTAGTTTTCTTTTGTTGAGCATTCATAGCTCTAGTGCATCCATTGCATGGCAATCCCTACTCCTCATGTTGACATCAATTGATGGGAATCTCCATAGCCCGTTGATTAGCCTCGTCAATGTGAGACTTTCTCCTTTTTTGTCTTCTCCACACAATCCCCATCATCATATTCTATTCCACCCATAGTGCTATATCCATGGCTCATGCTCATGTATTGCGTGAAGGTTGAAAAAGTTTGAGATTTTTTAAGTATGAAACAATTGGTTGGCTTGTTATCGGGGGTATAGAAGTTGGGAACATCTTTGTGTGACGAAAATGAAGCATAGCCTAACTATATGATTTTGTAGGGATGAACTTTCTTTTGCCATGTTATTTTGAGAAGACATGATTGCATTGATTAGTATGCTTGAAGTATTATTTTTTTTGTGTCAATATGAACTTTTGTATTGAATCTTTTGGATCTGAATATTCATATCACAATTAAGAAGATTTACCTTGAAATTATGCCAAAGTATCGCTCCGCATCAAAAATTCTTTTTTTTATCATTTACCTACTCGAGGACGAGCAGCGATTAAGCTTGGGGATGCCTGAAACGTCTCCAACGTATCTATAATTTTTTATTGCTCCGTGCTACTTTATCTATTGTTTTGGACTATATTGGGCTTTATTTATTGCTCCATGCTACTTTCGGGACTAACCTTTAACCGGAGGCCCAGCCCAGAATTGCTGTTTTTTGCCTTTTTCAGTATTTCGAAGAAACAGAATATCAAACGTAGTCCAAACGGAATGAAACCTTCGGGATCGTGATTTTCCAACCGAACGTGACCCAGGAGACTTGGACCCTACTCCAGGCAGTGCCCGAGGAGGTCACGAGGGTGGAGGCCCCCCCTGGGCGTGCCCCCCTACCTCGTGGGCCCCTTGGAGCTCCACCGACGTACTCCTTCCTCCTATATATACCTACGTATCCCCGAACGATCAGAACAGGAGCCAAAAACCTAATTCCACCGCCGCAACCTTCTATATCCACGAGATCCCATCTTGGGGCATGTTCCGGAGCTCCGCCGGAGGGGGCATCCACCACGGAGGGCTTCTACATCATCACCATAGCCCCTCCGATGAAGTGTGAGTAGTTTACTTCAGACCTTCGGGTCCATAGCTAGTAGCTAGATGGCTTCTTCTCTCTTTTTGGATATCAATACAATGTTCTCCCCTCTCTCATGGAGATCTATTCGATGTAATCTTCTTTTTGCGGTGTGTTTGTTGAGACCGGTGAATTGTGGGTTTATGATCCAGTATTATCTATGGAAAATATTTGTTTCTTCTCCGAATTCTTTTATGTATGATTGAGTTATCTTTGCAAGTCTCTTCGAATTATCTTTTTGGTTTGGCCAACTAGATTGGTAGTTCTTGCAATGGGAGAAGTGCTTAGCTTTGGGTTCAATCTTGCGGTGTCCTTACTCAGTGACATAAAGAGTTGCGAGGCACGTATTGTATTGTTGCCATCGAGGATAACAAGATGGGGTTTTTATCATATTGCATGAATTTATCCCTCTACATCATGTCATCTTACTTACGGTGTTACTCTGTTTTTACTTAATACTCTAGATGCATGCTGGATAGCGGTCGATGAGTGGAGTAATAGTAGTAGATGCAGAATCGTTTCGATCTACTTGTTTTGGACGTGATGCCTATATACATGATCATTGCCTAGATATACTCATAACTATGCTCAATTCTGTCAATTGCTCAACCGTAATTTGTTCAGCCACCGTAGAATACTTATGCTCTTGAGAGAAGCCACTAGTGAAACCTATGCCCCCCGGGTCTATTCTCATCATATCAATCTATATCACTTTATTTACTTGCTTTATTTTTACTTTGCCTTTACTTTTTTACTTTGCATCTATCGATCAAAAATACCAAAAATATTATCTCTATCAGATCTCACTCTCGTAAGTGACCGTGAAGGGATTGACAACCCCTAAGCGTTGGTTGCGAGTTGCTATCGTTTTGTGTAGGTACGAGGGACTTGTGCGTGGTCTCCTACTGGATTGATACCTTGGTTCTCAAAAACTGAGGGAAATACTTACGCTACTTTACTGCATCATCCTCTCCTCTTCGGGGAAATCCAACGCAGTGCTCAAGAGGTAGCAGGGGGTATCCGGACAGCCGGACTGTATACATCGTCCGGACTACTGAAGCGTGAAGATACAAGACTCAAGACTTCGGCCCGTGTCCTGTTGGGACTCTCCTTTGCGTGGAAGACAAGCTTGGCGATCCGGATATTGTGTTTCCTTCCTTGTAACCGAGTCCATGTAAACCCTAGCCCTCTCCGGTGTCTATATAAACCAGAGAGGTTGGTCCTTAGAAGGCCGATCACAATTACAATCATACCATCATAGGCTAGCTCTTAGGGTTTAGCCTCTACGATCTCGTGGTAGATCTACTCTTGTACTACTCATATCTTCAATATTAATCAAGCAGGAAGTAGTGTTTTACCTCCATCGAGAGGGCCCGAACCTGGGTAAACATTGTGTCCCTTGCTTCCTGTTACCATCAGCCTAGACGCATAGATCGGGACCCCCTACCCGAGATCCGCCAGTTTTGACACCGACATTGGTGCTTTCATTGAGAGTTCCTCTGTGTCGTCGCCGCAAGGCTCGATGGCTCGTCTCGTCGTCAAGGACAACATTATCTCGGAGTGAGCTTTGGCTGTAGGCCAAACTCTCTGACTTGGCAGGTTTATCATGGCTGCCCCATCGGCGGTAGCACCGATGATGGCCTCTCGGGTCATCAAGCATAACCTTTGCGTCAGTTCGGAACTCGCCGAACAGATGGATCCGATGGAGCTCTCCTCCCTTAATGAGCTCTTGGATCGAATCACCGCTCTGGGAGTCGCTACAGACTATGACCGGATCGGGCTTAAACCCGACCAAAGGGACATCAGATCCCCGCCGGCCCATGAGATAGCGGTGGTGGAGGAACCACACACGGATCGCCCCTCGACTTTGAGGATGAATTATGTCCGGATCACCGAACTCCTTGAGCCGAATACCTGATCAAAGGAAGACATGACCTAAGTCCCGGACTTAGAATCGGGCATTGGGCCGAAGAAATTGGGCAACACTCCGGATCCCGAACTGTCAGGCTCGAAACCTCCCATGCCCCTGGGTGATAGATTAGATCAGAATTCGGATTCGGCTAACAACACCCACCTGGACTTGAACCGTCTCTCCCGCATTAGGCAAGAGCCCCAGGAGACTGTACATCGCTACTGGGCCAGATTCCTCCTTGCGCTTAACAAGGTCAAGGACTGCCACGAGGAGGACATAGTCTCACTCTTCTGCAAAAACTGCACGGACAAAGGACTCCTTAATGCTATAAGTCGCCGTGACATAGTACACTTCACGGACTTGGCAACCATAGTACAGAAGTACTGTGCGATGGAAAGCGCCTGGAAAACCCAAACCGAATTTTTGGATAGTACGGCTCTCACCAAGACCTTTGTCCCAACTAAGCGGGCGAACTCCGTAAGTCATCCGATCCAATTCCCAAGAAACCAAAGCACACCCTAGGGCGGGGAACCGTATTGGAAGAATGGCTCAATGGGCCATGTAAGCTCCACAGCACTCCGGACACAACACGAACTCATAGCCTTAGAGCATGTTGGATACTCCGGCAGGTTGCAAAAAGTGGCGAGGATCTTCATGCAAGCCATTAAGTAGAACAACATCCTGCCAATGAACACAATACGGTATTAACAGTCTTTGAGACTTTCGCCTCAAACAATAGGCGCAAGCGAGCTCATCGAAGCTCTGCTGAAATTTGCCATGTGGCAAAGATAAACCCCTGGAACGACACTTCTATAACTTTCAATGCCAGTGATGAACCTCGATTCCAGACTGTCCGGGAACCGGCCGCTCTGGTCCTTAGCCCGATCGTGGACGGCTTCCGGCTCACTACAGTACTCATGGACGGCGGAAGCAGATTAAACTTGATCTATGAAGAAACGCTCAACAAAATGGAAATTGATAAAGGCCGCATTGAGCAAAGCGGCACCACCTTCGGGGGAATTATCCCTAGTCGGGAACCGCGGTGTGCGGGAAAAATCACACTCGATGTGGTATTTGGTACCCCGGAAAATTACAGGTCCGAATAAATCACATTCCAAGTGGCTCCTTTTAGCAGCGGATACCACGCCCTTTTAGGGCGGGACGCGTTTATGAGCTTTCAAGCCATACCCCGTTACGGGTACATGAAGCTTAAAATGCCCGGGCTGAATGGAATCATCACTCTATCCAGTGATCCGGACGTCACACTTCGTGCCAAAAACAAAACCGCAGCACTGGGCCTGGAAGCATTATCCAAAGCCCTAGTAGCCGAAGAATTAACAACGCTACGGGCCACCGTGGACAGGGCCGACGTGATACTCGACAAGCGACCCAAGTCCACCTCATTTAAACCCATAGACGAGATAGTCAAATTCCAAGTCCATCCAACGGACCCCATGAAGGCAGCTTCCATCGGGACATAGTTGAGCCCCGCAGTGGACGTCGCACTACGAGACTTTTTACGTGAGAATTGGGACATTTTCGCCTGGCACCCATCGGACATGCCGGGCATCCCGCGTGGATTGGCCGAACATAGCCTTAGCATACTAAAGGGATATAAACCTGTCAAACAGACCCTAAGGCGATTTTCAGAGCCCAAACGACAAGCAAGGGGGAAGAGCTAGCCAAGCTACTGGAGGCCAGATTCATCAGAGATATTAAACATCTGGATTGGCTGGCAAATTGGGTAATGGTACCAAAGAAGGACAAATCCTGGTGCCTATGCGTCGACTTCAAAGACCTCAACAAGGCTTGCCCCAAGGATCCCTTTCCCCTCCCTCGCATGTATCAAATCATTGATGCCATAGCTGGACACGACTCGCTGTGTTTTCTCGACGCATACTCTGGATACCATCAAATAAAGATGGCAGAGTCCGACCAAGCTACAACAGCTTTCATAACACCATATGGCCCTTTTTGCTTCAACACTATGCCTTTCGGGCTTAAGAATGTCGGCGCAACCTATCAACACATGATTCAAACATGCCTGGAAAAACAAATCAGCAAAGCAGTGGAGGCATATGTGGACGACGTGGTCATAAAAACAAGCCACATCGAAACCCTAATAGACGACTTGAGGCTTACATTTCATAACCTCTGGACATACGACATCAAGTTGAATCCGGAAAAATGCGTTTTCGGCGTCCCCTCTGGGAAACTGCTGGGCTTCATTGTTTCCAATAGAGGAATTGAAGCGAATCCGGCAAAAATCCGAGCTATGTCGTAGTTGGCTATACCAACAGACCTCAAGCACATCCAGAAACTAGCCAGTCCTAACAGCGCCAAATATCGGCGAGCCTATGCTACTGTACATAGCTCCAACACACCAAGTTGTAAGCGCAGTGCTCGTCCTCGAACGAGAGGTTGACGGGTACAAATTCCCGCTCCAAAAGCCGGTTTATTACGTATCCACGGTCCTCACCCCATGCAAATCCCGATACCCACACTACCAAAAAATAGCATATGCGGTCTTCATGGCATCCCGGAAGCTGTGACACTACTTTCAAGAGTGTTCGATTACGGTGGCCTCCGAAGTACCACTCAATGACATAATAAATAACCGCGACGCTACGGGCCGGATTGCTAAATGGGCTATCGAGCTCCTTCCATTCGACATAATATATAAACCACGGTGGGCCATCAAGTCGCAAGTACTGGCCGACTTTGTCGCTGAATGGACAGAAGCCGAACTCCCTAAAGAGTACGGCGCGTACTCCAACTGGATCATGCACTTCGATGGCTCCAAAATGCTGGCTGGATTGGGAGCAGGTGTAGTCCTGACGTCTCCCACCGGAGACACGGTCCAGTACGTCCTCCAAATATTATACACAGACTCCAACAATGCAGCCGAATATGAGGCTCTGTTGCACGGTCTTCGGATGGCAGTCTCTATGGGCATGCAATGCCTGGAAGTGCACGGGGATTCCAACCTTGCAATATCACAAATAAACGGAGACTGATGCCAAGGATCCGAAAATGGCGGCCTACCGTAATGTCGTCCTCAAAATGTCAGTTTGGTTCGAGGGGCTCGAATTCCACCATGTGGCTCGAGAAAACAATCATGTGGCGGACGTCCTCGCTCGCATCGGCGCTAAACGGGACCCTGTCCCACCTAACATATTTCTGGAAAGGTTGTTCAAGACATCCGTAGTATTGGGAAGGGGAGTCAGGCAATACTAGCACGGATCCGAACACACCCCCAAATTCCGAACCATCAGACATAATCGGAGGCTCTACCACCGAAATAACATCTTCGGCCCACGAAATCATGGCCGTAATCGCCTCGTGCACTGAACCTTTCTTGGCCTACCTAAATAGGCAGGAGCTCCCCGAAGACCAAAATGAAGCACGCTGCATCGTCCGGCGTTCTAAAGCTTACAAAGTCCATGAAGGGGAACTCTATAAGAAAAGCGCGACCGGAGTGCTCCAAAGGTGCATCTCCGAAGAGGAAGGGCGGCAACTCTTGGCTGAAATCCATGCCGGACTGGGCGGGCACCATGCCGCGGCTCGAGCACTAGTTAGCAAGGCCTTCCATACAGGCTTCTATTGGCCGACGGCTCGAGCAGACGCACATGACCTTGTCCAACATTGCGTCGGTTGCCAGCTCTTCGCCAATCAGAGTCATATGCCCCCTACCGCTCTCCAAACAATGCCCATAACCTGGCCCTTCGTGGTCTGGGGCCTGGATATGGTCGGACCTCTTAAAGGGGGAAGCCATAAGAAAAAAAATACTTATTGGTCATGGTGGACAAGTTCACCAAATGGATAGAAGCCAAACCAGTCAAAACGGCCAAATCCGGACCAGTAATAGACTTCATATCCGGGGTTGTACACCGATACGGTGTCCCCCACAGCATCATCACTGATAATGGCTCAAACTTCACAGCCGATGAAGTGAAAACTTGGTGCGGCAAAATGGGCATTAAGCTCGACTACGCTTCCGTCTACCATCCCCAAACAAACGACCAGGTCAAACGGGCAAACGATCTCATCATGAGCGGCATCAAACCCAGACTAGTGCGATCTTTGACAGAATCGGATACGCATTGGGTCGAGGAGCTCGACTCCGTACTCTAGGGGCTATGGACCACAGTGAATCGCACCACCGGATATACACCATTTTTATGGTGTACAGCGCGGAAGCAGTACAACCCTGCGACATAATACATGATTCACCACGCGTACGCATGTACGAAGAGAAGGAAACCGAGTTAGATCGGCAGGACAACTTGGATGCCCTAGAGGAGGAGCGCGACGTCGCAAAAGCCCGTTCCGCATTTATCAGCAGTAGGCTCGACGATATCAAAGCAAAGAAGTGCGGGCCAAAACTTACAATATTGGCGAGCTCGTTCTATGCCTACCGGAGAAGAAGACGGACAAGCTCAAACCCAAGTGGGAAGGTCCCTTCGTCATTGACAATGTTCTCATCGGAGGAGCGTACCGCTTACGTAATGCTTCCGATAACAGACTCGAGCCGAACCCATGGAACGCGGCCAGACTCCAGAGATTCTACGCCTAACGCCGAACTCAGTGTTTGTCTCCTTACTCCCCCCCCCCTTTTTATTTATGCTCCACCCCCTTTTTTCCTTCCGCGGCCTTTTTTCTCTTCACACAAAGTATTTAATACAGTGCGGACTACTGGATTACTCCGGCCGCACTATGTGTGTAAGCAATACCTGGGGGCTTCCTATACAGAAGCTAAAAATAATTACTCAAATGGCTTTTTTGCCCATCACATATGCATTTCTTTTTCCATATGTGCCTTTTCTTCACCATTATATGCATCGATATGACTTAAGATGTGGCCAAGCTGGGTTGCCTGGGTCTTGTGTTTATGCCCTACATTCCTGTTAATTCGGCTAGGGCATAAGGGGAGCACCTCTGCGATATTTTACTGCCGGTTCAACTGGATGTGTACCTCAGACTGGGTGAAGCCGAAAGCTAGTTTCCTTAAGAGAATATTCGGTCGGTGAACAAAAGATGTATTCGTTTATTACAACGTAAATCCCCAGAAGTCTTGTATCCTATGCCATCATTCGCAGTTCGGACATGTGCATTGTCGCATGCGTACCCAGGGAAAGGAACCCCTAACGGAACTATTCTCCCTGGAAGATGTTTCTTACTATCCATGTAATATAACATAACTAGTTGGGTACTTGTCTGTTCAAGCACTTATGACCCCTACGCCTGGTTTCCACGCATACCCCGGTTTTGTATAACTGAGCGGGTATTCGGACACACCCCGGACTATAGGATCCGGGGGCTGAAGCGAAAAGGTCCGCCATGACAAATGATTTTAATCCGGCTAGGGACTAATTACGTCCATTAAATTACACAGTCACTTGGACTGACTATATTCCTCCTCTATACCATCCAACAGGCTATCTAGCTTACAATCCTGTTGAGAATACTTGGCGGCTAACGCTACCTGGTCATATACCAGACTCATGGGAATTTCTTGCCCATCGGGCCCCGCCGGTCCTACTTCGGCCATATGGTTCGGGTCCAGCTTGGTGTAGCGCGTCTTCACCATAGCCCAGGCTTCTCTTGCACCTTGCCGGCAAGCTGACATCTTCCACAATCGGAAGCGCCGTCGTGCTCCTTGAAGCATGTCCACAAGCTCCCCCATGCCATTCGGCAGTAAGCTTGATGGCCACGAGGCCTGAGCAACAACCTGCATCACTTGCCGAGCTTTCTCGTGCAGTTGCGAGAGGTCTTGCAGTAAATCACTTGCAGATGAGGGCATATCCTTCTCGGGGTGACCCGTTAACATTCCTGCAAACAAAATTCTTTCAATATACTTCCTCGCCGAACTATACTACAGTTCGTCTATGCACTTACCATAAATGCCGCGTCGAAGCCTTTTGTTCTCCTTCACGGAGTCCGTTAGCTGAGCACAGACGTCTTTTAACTCCACGTCCAGCTGGACTTTGGCATCTTGAAGATTGCTCTTCTCCTGCCTAACTTGCGTAAGAATGCGCTCACCAGCCTTTAGCTGCCTTTTGAGATGCGAGTCATCATCCCTTACACCCTTCAGATTCAACCCGGGATTGTCTGCAGAATTCTCTGTTAGACTTGTTATACCAACCATTTACTAACTGGTGCATCTTCGTACAATTGAGACAAATATTACCAGATGAGGCCTTCTGGGATTCCTCTAACTTGGCAACCGTGTCCCTCAGCTGGGCCTTGCATTCCTCCAGCTCCTGAGCCAATTGTTCATTCTTATCTACAAGGACATGTGCATAAATTGATGGGATAATTAGATTTATGCCCCTAGTTGTGTCCCACTTGTCTGTTTTACCCCTAATTCCCAAAAGTCACCGGTTCTGTCCAAGTCACTTTGCTCCTCTTATTTTTGAACTTTTGGCACTTAAAACATTTTTTTGAACTTTTGGACTGACATATAGGTGATGTTTTTCTGAACATTTTGGTATCTTATTTGCATTTTTCTGATTTAGTATGAATTAGTTATGAAGTTTTCAAACTGACAGTCAAACGGTCAAAGGGCAAAAGCATAAGAGGAGCAAAGTGACTTGGACAGAACTGGTGACTTTTGGGAATTAGGGGTAAAACAGATGAGTGGGACACAACTAGGGGCATAAATCTAATTATCCCTAAATTGATCCTTCAAACAGTTGTTCCAACTATTTCAAGTCTTAGGGGCTACTGCTATACATACTTATCAAAATTTCTCACCTGTATATCTTTGGTATTCTGGTTCGTCGCTCGGGCAGGCCCGCCTTGAGCAGCTCAGATGTATGTGCCTGCCGAATTGAAGGCATTAAATGCATCTCCAGAAAAGATGTTGTTTCGAAGAACGGCCCTCCGGCGCCGGTGATTCATGGCGCTCTCCACTTCGGAGTTCGTGGCCGAAAACATATATGCATCCTCTGTCGGAGAACTATGCGGTACTGTCCCCGTGTCCACCTCCGCCCTCGAAGCCGGTTCTGGAACCCGGCTGGTGGAGGCGTGATTGGAGGGATCCCGGGATATAGTCTGGCTGCTCCTCTTCCTGCCAAACACAAAGGGCGCTGTTATATTTCAAATACTATAATCGCAGGACTGGTTTGCACTTTACCTCTGAAGTGGTGTGTCAACCCTCACCGCCTTCCTCTTGAGCCTGCCTGATCCGGACGCCCGTGGTCGACGAGTCCCCAGGGGCTCGGCCCCGCGCTCCGGCCGTCGTCTCTGCAAACAGCATGATGCCTCAAGGGTAAGGCATAATACCTGAGAGGAGTCCTCTTCCGAGGATAGGGTTTTTAGTTCGGCTTACACGCGACACAGGGAGCAGTCCGGGATAGTCGGCAATAATGGCCACTGAGGCACCATCACAGCTCGCCTGATAAATACCCCGTTGACAAGCTCCACAGTAATATCTGGATCTTCTTCGAGTCCTGGATCTAGGGCCCTTCCAGGGTCCTCTGGCTGCAGGGAGGGGCTGAAGATTCATTCTACGGCCCTCCTCGGTTCCTGCTCGGAAACATCGATGCGGGTAATCTTAGCAGAGAATGCTAAAGTAGGTAAAACAGGGAAAGGAATGACGACTTACCCACTCTGGGGGGTTGTACATGGAGAATCCGTCCCGCGGTTTAATGCGAAGGAATTCTTCCTCTTCCCCTTTGTATAAATCAGACAATATCCTTGCCAGAGCAGCGGCGGAGTCCGGACCCTTACGGCCGCAGCGGGTGGCGTCGTCTTCCCCATTGAAGTGCCACATGGGGTTCCCCCGATATTGAAGCGGTTGCACTCCCCGCATTATGCATATTGCCATGACCTCGACTATCGTCAGTCCGGATTTGGCCAGTAACTTTATCCTGCTCATCAGAAAATGTATTTCCCTGGTATCCTATTCTTGAGGGCCTCGGGGGCGCCAGCTTAGACGTGCCCTCGGCGGGGCGTTACTGAACTTGGGGAGACCTGTCCGGACTGGATCCGGAAGGGGAACGTCATCAATGTAGAACCAGTCTGAAGGCCAGTTCTCTGGTGCCTTCCTGGGAGTGCCGGATAGGTATCCGGTTTCGGTAATACGCCATACTTCGACCCCGCCCACTTGACATAGGGATTCTCCCTGGTTGCGGGGGACAAGGCAGAACAGCTTCTTCCATAACCCGAAGTGAGGCTCGCAGCCTAAAAATAGCTCACAAAGGGCAACGTACCCTGCTATGTGTAGTACGTAGGCAGGGGTAAGGTTGTGTAACTGGAGGCCGTAGAACTCCAGGAGCCCATGAAGGAACGGGTGGATGGGAAACCCGACGCCCCTTAGTAGATGCGGGATGAGGCATATACGCTCCTCTGGAGATGGATTTGGATATCCCTCGGCTTGTTCCCCTCCGTCATAAGTGGCTATTCCGGCTTGGACGGGGACCATGAACGCCGGTGGAAGAAACCCTTGGGTTTGTAACTCTATCAAACGGCTATGAGGAACTGAACACTCTTCCCAATCCCCCGTCTTGGAGCGAGGAGGGCGAGCAGAAGAGCTGCGACGGCCGGCCATGTTGGAATTGTTTTTCATAGAGCGCTCTGTTGGATGCTAGCTCAAGGAGGGAGAGTGAGGTTTGGATCTGAGAATCCCCGTCCCTTCAAATAGACGGTCAGCCCGGAGGATTGAGGGTAGCAAATGCAAAAATGCCTCGGCTCCTCGCATTCGCTCGACACATGGAGATGGTCATTATTGAGACACTGAAGCCGAGGAGTACAACATTGATGGGAAGCCGGACAGTATTCGTCGTAACAGGTACTTTAGAGTATTCGGAGATGGAACCCGCCTTGCAATGCCGAAGACAAGACTGCGCGCCGGACTCATCGTCATTGAAGCCATGTTCAGGGGCTACTGAGGGAGTCCTGGATTAGGGGGTATCCGGACAGCCGGACTGTATACATCGTCCGGACTATTGAAGCGTGAAGATACAAGACTCAAGACTTCGGCCCGTGTCCGGATGGGACTCTCCTTTGCGTGGAAGACAAGCTTGGCGATCCGGATATTGTGTTTCCTTCCTTGTAACCGACTCCATGTAAACCCTAGCCCTCTCCGATGTCTATATAAACCGGAGAGGTTGGTCCTTAGAAGGCCGATCACAATTACAACCATACCATCATAGGCTAGCTCTTAGGGTTTAGCCTCTACGATCTCGTGGTAGATCTACTTTTGTACTACTCATATCTTCAATATTAATCAAGCAAGAAATAGGGTTTTACCTCCATCGAGAGGGCCCGAACCTAGGTAAACATTGTGTCCATTGCTTCCTGTTACCATCAGCCTAGATGCACAGATTGGGACCCCCTACCCGACATCCACCGATTTTGACACTGACAGAGGGCCACCGAGGGGCCCAGGAGACAGGGGGCGCGCCCAGTAGGGGTGGGAGCGCCCCCCACCCTCCTGGCCAGGGTGTGGGCCCCCTCTGGTGTTTTCTTCATTCAATAATTCTTATTAATTCCAAAACTGACTTCCGTGGAGTTTCAGGATTTTTGGAGCTGTGCAGAATAGGTTTCCAATATTTGCTCCTTTTTCAGCCAGAATCCTAGCTGCCGGCATTCCCCCTCTTCATGGTAAACCTTGTAAAATAAGAGAGAATAGCCATAAGTATTGAGATATAATGTGTAATAACAGCCGATAATGCAATAAATATTGATATAAAAGCATGATGCAAAATGGACGTATCATGAGCCCCTCCCCTGGCCTCTCCTCCCTCCAATCCACCGCTCCACCGTCGGAGCCAGCCACGCGCGCGCACACACACACACACAATTTTTCTGTTTTTAGTTTTCAGTTTTTTCTGTTTTTCATACAAAGTTTTAGATGAATTAATTAATTAGATTAGATTAATGTCAAATAGTATATAGAAATGTTAGAAATGTTATAGAAATGTTAGAAATTTTAGAAATGTTAGTTTTAACTTGATGAATTAGTTTAATTTCAAATTGTTATAGAAATGTTAGTTTTTAGTTTCTTATAATTTTAGTTATACAAATTTAGAATTTGCATATAAAAATCACAATCCAATCATTTAAAAAATGTTACTTTTGCGGCGTATAGTATTTGTTCTCGACGATGCCCGGCACGCATCCTCGCCGTTGACCCGTTCGCGACGACGTCCTGCTTCAGAGGACCCATGTCCGGGACTGGGCTCCACCGGGCTGGCACTAGGAGGTGCTACCTTCAGGGGCTCGCCGCTTGGTGAGGAACCCGGGTCCCGTCATCGACCCTGAGGTCCTTTGGTGGCGTTCCCGTGGGCCACATTCAGTGCGGAGGGAGCCGGCCCCGCCGGAGGTGGTGCGTCGCCATGTTAGGGAGGAGGACGAGCACGTCCGTTGCTACATGGCTGCTATGGATGTCAGGTTCTCCAATACTTGGCAGGGTCTTTGGGGAGATGACCGGAGCTATGATCCTGTGATGGTTCCTTCTCTTTGGGTGTCCACCGCCCGCGCCTCAGGAACCGTGAGTGGCCTAGATTATTCTGTAGTATTCGATCTTTATTAGCTAGCTAGCTAGTGATGTATTCGATATGTAATATTCGAGACGATGTATTCGATATTATATATTTTTCGAGACGTTGCATATTATGTACTATGATTCAGGATTTCCTCTTATTGATTGCATGCATGCATATTGTACTTTGAATACTAAATTGTTTTATATTTCCTATGGATTTGTTAAATAAAAGCTATGGGGGACAATACCGGCAGAGCGGGAGAAGAGGCCCTGTTTGAGATCATCCGCTCCCCTCACGCGCTAGATGATCGAAATGAAGAAGATGATGGCTCCCAATATCTGAACAATACCGGGCAGGGTGATGATATGATATTCGATCACGATGACTGAA
Source organism: Triticum dicoccoides (assembly GCF_002162155.2). Classification (NCBI taxonomy): domain Eukaryota; kingdom Viridiplantae; phylum Streptophyta; class Magnoliopsida; order Poales; family Poaceae; genus Triticum; species Triticum dicoccoides. The sequence continues at coordinate 651,661,747 of NC_041393.1, forward strand.
TTGATGAAGTCATGGACGACGACTTTAATTATGATGGTGAAGAAATTAAAGATTATGATGGCGAAGAAAATGTTGATCTTGAAATACCAGAGACCAGCGAGGTATATTTGTATAAGCAGGCATCTGGTGATCATCACATGTTTTAAATGATTTGAAGATATATTAACGAATCAATCTTTCTTCTTTCATCCCTTCGGATCGAGCAAATGTTCTACAGGCAGAGTGCGAGGCCCGGGGAAAAAGTTGAAGGAGGGTGTAAAGTACAACATCGATGCCATCAAAACTAATGGCGAACCAATAGCGCCTAAGAACATTGCAAACAAGTTCGTTCGTCAGTGCGGAGTTCTTGTGATGGACAAACTCCTGATCTCCCTTCAAGAATGGAAAGAGCCATCAAAGCCCCGTCCAGATCTTACTTTTGTCGATGACAGAGCAAAAAAACGCTTTGGGAAGATCTCATGGAACATTTCACCCTACCAGATCATTTCACAGCTGCAGATGTGCAGAGAGTCAAGGACACTGCTCTTAGGAAGATGGCAATTGCATTCAACAACCACAAGAAAACTCTATGGAATAACTACGTCAAATCAGGAAAGAAGACTCCAGAATTCAAGGGAACACTTGAGAACCAAAGAGAACACTCGGACGATTTCGTGAAATTCAAGGACTCAGAATTATCTAAGGAACGTCCAGAAAAAACAAGGCCAATGCCGCAAAAAAACAGCAATTCCATATGCTGGGGCCAGGTGGCTACGCGGTGGCAATGCCTAAGTGGGATAAGTCTGAGCAAGAGATGATGGCTGCACAGGTCGATCCAGTTACATTGAGCTGGCCCCCCAGGTGCAGAACTTGGTTCTATGCGCATGGGGGGCGTTGGACCCGAAGAGAGGCGAGGTTTCGAAGAAGGCATGTCTTAAAGGAGCCGATGATAAGTTAGTTGAAGCAATAGAAGAAGCTCGAAAGGTGTGTTCACGTCCAACAGAGAGAACGACGAGCTTACGCGCGCCCTGGGAAATCTTGAACACCCGGGAAGAACACGAGGCAAGGGCGTTGCTCCGTGGTATGAGGGCTTTTCTGAGTGGAACGCCGACTACAGAAGCCGTGCGAGAAGGAAGATGGAGGAGGAGAAGAAGAAGAAGCTGGAGGACGAGCAGAGGAAGCAAGAAGCAGAACGCCTTCAAGGCCTAGTATCAGCGCACATGGACTTGGCACTCAAATTGCAGAGGCAGGAGCAGCAGATCGACTCGCTTAGCCAGGAAAGGGGGTCTCAGCAGCGGTCGCAGCTAGCGGATGATCCAACATTGGATAGCATCGTCCCATCCATGCTGAGAAGCGGCGTGGGTTTCGCCCCGGGCGATGCACTGCTGGATAGATACCCTATGGATGACATCATGGAGAACACTAACTGTGAGCTACACTTCAAAATAAAGAACATATCCATGAAGGCGGCGGACGCTGTTGCTTATACAAATCCCCCCGGAGCAACCTACCATTGCAGAACGATTCCAGTCGGCTATGCTCGTGTCGTGGTTGATGAGGTGGTGGACCAATATTCGGGGCTACAGCTTGACATTCCTGGAGGTGACGAGGAGCACACACTGGGAGGGGCCATACATCATATAATCCTATGGAGAAAGGATTGCATCATCTTTCGAAGGCCACCGACACCGCGTCAGCTAGAGCTTGACATTCCAGGAGGTGACGAGGAGCAGATGACTCACGCTCCTCCAACGCGTGAGGCCACTCCTCCTGCTTCAACTTAGCCAACGCGTGAGGCCACTCCTCCTGCTTCAACTCAGCCAACGCGTGAGGCCACTCCTCCTCCTCCAAGTCCACCAACGCGTGCCACTCCTCCTCCAAGTCCGACACCGCGTCAGCCGTCTCTGTTGCCTCAACAATCGTGGAAGAGAGCCGCCGCAGCTATGGTGCGTAGTGATACAAGTCGAGGTAGTACAGGAGGTACAAGCGGAGGCAAGCGATTTAAATATGGTCCAAAAAGCTTCGCGCCTCTTCCGCAGAGGCCTTATGACATGACCAAGGAGCAAAACAAAGCCATAGTGAAGGCCAAAGTGGACCAAAACCGCCACCGCCGCCAAGGGAGAAAGTGCCCGAGGATAAGATTGACCACTTTATTCGTATGGCGCAAGCACCAGCTCCCAAGCCTGTTGACTCAGACTATGAGCTCCAAATCAGGAAGGCACATCGAGCTCGACAAAAGGGGTCGAACTCGAGCTCGAGCCAAGCAGCTGGCCAAAAATGCGGGAAAACCGTTCCCCAGCTAGGAGAACAGGCGGCGCAATTGATCCCCCCGCTTGTTGTACCAACACATGAGAGTACGAGCGCCAGTCAGCTGGTAATAACCGACGAGCATAGAAGGCATGCTGAAATGCTTGGTATCACTGTTGGACAACTCCTCGAGATTGAGCCCATGCCTAAGCTTAGAGAGCAGGACATAAAACGGAAATATGTCCGCGGCCAACCTTTGGTCAAGCCTGAGGAGGTCAAGAACCTCCCAACGAGAATGTATGAATTGCATGATTGGTACATGAAAATTACCAAGAGTGACAATCAAGAGAGCCTCATGGTGAAAGTCAAGGAAGAGTATTACTTCCATAAGCTAGCTCTGCCCATTGAGCATTCAGAACTATTTCAGTTATTCAATCAAGACGCACTCGACAAATCTCTCGTCAGTTGCTATTGTCTGTAAGTGATTTCTTTCTGTAATTCAAATCTCAAGCTAGCTGTAGTGCTCATTGATCGATCATTACCTATAATTATCCTCACTATATTCTTTTCTGTGGTATTATGCAGGATGAAGATGTATGAAATGAAAAAAGGTGGACGCTATGGCATTGGGTTCATTGACCCAAATAATGTTAATGAATATACATGGACATATAAATGGTATAAAGACGATGTAGAGAAAAATATGCTAGATTTCTTGAAGTGCCTCAATACCAATGAAGATATACTACTTCCATACAACTTCATGTGAGTCACACTGTCTTGTACTACAAATTATGTTTTTTACTTACTAGCTAGCTAGATGTTAATAATTAAGTGTATAGGGTTTAGGGTAGTTGATGAGTGTTATGCACATTCCCGCTTAATTAAGACATGCAAACGTGTGTGCATGCAGTTTCCATTGGATCTTGTTAATCATTAAATTTGACGAAGGAACAGTTGAAGTACTTGACTCACTACTTAAAAAAAAGACTACACAATCGTGAAGGGGATAGTCCACATGTAATTTCAATCATTATTAACTATATGTCGGCCTCTTTAGTTCCTCATTTCCTGATATCAACTATTTAATAACTCATTTATTCATTTTCTTTGCCGGCAGGCATGGCTTGGGCAAAGTTCAGGAATGAGGTTCCAGGTCCATGGAAAGAAAAGTTGTCTTGGTTTTGACCCAAGGTATAATTAATTAAGTAGTACTAGCTAGCTACCTACCATGCATCTCTTTACTTCTAGTTTCAATACCATTAATTATCATGCTTGATTAATTAATATCTGATTAAATTCTATTCTCGTAAAGACCCTGAAGCAGGCACCGGGGACTGATGTGTGTGCGTACTACGTTTTTGAGAACATACGCATGATTACGTCTGAAAGGACCAAAACTGATAGGCAGCTTGGGTACGTTTGATAGAACAATATTCACAATTTTTACATCATTATCGATATCTAGTCACATAACTAATACACATGCATATTGATCTCCTTCTTAACAGTTCGAATCGGTGCGGGAGGAGCTCCTACCAGTGGAGCGCATACGAGCACTTCAAGAGGAAATAGCGGGATTTTTGCTCGACCAGGTCATAGATCTCAAAAAGGAATTCTACTACGAGCTACCGCCCCAATGAACCACTCCCAATTGTTATCGTGCTTCGAAGGCACCAAGGAAAATGCCACTGGCTCTGAATGCAACATGTAGGAAAAACTATATATATATATATATATATATATATATATATATATATATATATATATATATGATTGGTTCTACGTGAAAATCTATTTATATATATGTGCATAACGTGTACAATATGTAGTATCGTAAAATACCAGCAAAGGAAAAAGAATTAAATGTAAAACACAAACTTAAAGGAAAAATAAATAATAAAACCAAAACCCCCCAAACTTGTTAGTACCGGTTGGTAACACCAACCGGTACTAAAGGTCTCCCCACACCCGGCCCTGGCTCGTGCCACGTGGTGGCGCTTTAGCGGCGGTTCGTACTGAACCAGTACTAAAGGGGGGAGACCCACTAGTAGAAAAACACCTAGTAGTCCCGGTTCGTAAGGGCCTTTAGTCCCGGTTCATGAACCGGGACTAATGGGTCGTTACTAATACCTCCACCCATTAGTCTCGGTTCAAACACGAACCGGGACTAATGTGCCTCCATGTGGCCCTGTGCGCCGAGCCCAGTCAGGGGGGCTTTGGTCCCGGTTGGTGGCTCCAACCGGGACCAAAAGTCCATGTTTTTTTTACAAAAGTGGCTGCTTTTTTGGGGGTTATTTTTAGGTTGTTATTAGCTAGCTAATAAAGAAGTGTCCTCTCTTATATCTTCGTCCTTGGTTTATCAACGCTGCTGCTATGTTCATTTCACCCGCAGATATAACATGCTCATGCATGCTCACATCATACATCATCATATATAATAACAAGTCCTACTAATCATGCATCATCATACAACTTCTACTCGTTATTAATAATAAGTCATACCATCATCATTCTCATAGTCATCGAACCCAACCCTACATAATTGTTCTTAGCACATGATCATCAGTATCTCAGCTAGGACCTAAACACCCTTAAGGTAAAATAGCATAAAACAATATAGACCCTGACTCTCCATTATGAAGAATGGCGATCATCATGTCTCCAATTCTTGCCCTTCGCTGCTTATTGCTTCCAAGAAGCTCCTTACGACTGTCCATACATTTTTTCCATTCTTTGATTGTTATGTCTCCACTTCTTTTAGAAACCCGGTATGGACAGTTGAGATTCGTAGGACGACCTGGTTGTATGTTCAAAACATGAAGGCTACCATGCGTATACATCAGATGAGGCACACAATCATTTGGGATTATCTGTTGAAAAACATAGTAATAACTTCGTAGTTAGCAATGATGTACTAATTTTAGAACTGTGCAAAAAGATGCACGGATGTTGTAATAGTAAAAAATAATCTTACCAGGGTATCTCCATGGTAGTTACCATAGTTCAACACGTGCACTAGTGGCACGTATTGACCATAATGTTGAGGAGTTTGATTATACATATTGTAATTCTCAAGATCAGTACAAAATCCGATCAGATGATTTTTCTCCTGATAAGTTAATTCGGAGCCTTCGGTGTAGTAGGTTCTGTCTACCATCTTCCGCACATTCTTTGAAGAATGAAAATAAGCTGTCAATGGAGATAAGTTGTCAACTATATATTTTGAAATAAACAATATAAACTACTTAATGACTATGTTAAGCTCACATGGGGGAAGAATTGGAGGTGTATCCACAAGGACCCAAATCGAAGGTATCTCTTGCTCGATTGTAGGATCACCAAGATCCATGGTGACAAGCATACCCTCATCAAGATCATACATCTTGCAAAGTGCTTCCCAATTTTTGCAACCAAAATGGATTACACTCTGAGCATTGTACAACTTTACTTGAAAATTCACATCATGATGGGTACTTGGGATAATTTTTTTGGTTTCGAAACTTTCATGGTCTTCAAAACCCATCCTCTCCAAGACATAGAGTCTTGCAAATCATGGGATAAGCTAGTCGAATCGGAAAAGATGAAAAATACACGTTAAAATAGTTGAAGTCATGCTTAATTAAGAAAAAAACTATTGTCGTCGTTGCGTACCGTATGAACATCGCAGGTCTCCTCGAGCTTAATGCTGAAGCGCCGATCTTCGTCCAGCTCAATGAACCTGTCGCAGATACCTTGGTCGTCGTGGCACCAGTCGCACTCCCCCGGGCGGTTTTCGTCGTCCGATGAGTACGACATTTCCGGCCTACATTCATAATTCAAATATTAAACTAGATCATTATTATTAATCACGGGTTGACTATCGATGATTGATGTACGTAGCTCCTCCTTTCATTCCCGAATGCATTATTATATCAAATTGTCTAGCACACGGGAATGAAGGAGAACTTATCCAATATGAGCATTCAATAAGCAAAACCAAATCATAAAATAAGCAAAACCAAATCATAAAATAAAATATAGTATTCAAATTAGCATGCATTCAATAATTATAAGCAAAAGTACATCATCTCTTGGTGTCCGTACATCGTCGAATATTATCACTAATACAACTAGAACCGTAGCGCCCGACGGGTATCGACGCGGGCGGTGGACACCCAAAGATAAGGAACCATCACAGGATCATAGCTCCAGTGAGATCCCTGAAGAACCTACCAGGTATTGTCGAACCTGCCCTCCAATGCAACCATGTAGCGACGGACGTGCTCGTCCTCCTCGCTGACACGGTGACTTACCACCTCCGCGGTGTCCGGATGCCTCACAACCGTCACTGGCCCACGCGACCGCCACCAAACAAGGATCGGGTCAACAACGGGCTGCCTCCTCACCAACCTACGTCCCCCGGAAGGTAGCACCTCCCAATACCAGCCCGGCGGAGCCCAGTCCCGAACATGGCCCTGATCAAGCAGGCCTCCACCGCCGAGTCGACGACGACGAGGATGCGGGATAGGCATCGCCGACGTCGATACGGCAACTACTTCTATATATAGTTAAATAAAAGTAGTTTTATTAATTAAATCAACTATCTAGTTCAACTACTAAGCACTTACTATAAATAAATAAGTAGTACTTACTAAAAACAAACTACTTCTATATATAGTAAAATAAATTAGTTTATTAAATCAACTAGCTAGTTCAACTATATATAAACTACTTCTTATTTTTTTCCTTTTTCTAAATACTATGAACAAAAAAATCATTAAAATTCTATGAACAAAATTAATTACTACA
>NC_041393.1:651669014-651669541 GCF_002162155.2 Triticum dicoccoides
CACATCTAATCTAACAAAAAAATATCTAATCTAACAAAAAAATCTATGAACTACATATCTAAATTACTATACATATCTAATCTAACAAAAATATCTAATTAATCTAACAAAAAAATCTAACATAATATAAACAAATTAATTACTACACATCTAATATAACAAAAAATATCTAATCTAACAAAAAAAATATGAACTACATATCTAAATTACTACACACATCTAATCTAACAAAAAAATCTAATTAATCTAACAAAAAAATCGAACATAATATAAACAAATTAATTACTACACATCTAATCTAACAAAAAACATCTAATCTAACAAAAAAATCTATGAACTACATATCTAAATTACTACACATCTAACCTAACAAAAAAATCTAATTAATCTAACAAAAAAATGATGGTGGCCGGCGTACGGCCGGCGAAGGCGACGGCGAGGTGCTCACGTATGGCCGGCGACGGCAACGGCGAAGGCGACAGCGAGGTGCGAAGCGGGGCGACGACGGCGTTGAGGCGGCGCGGGCC
>NC_041393.1:651669865-651707945 GCF_002162155.2 Triticum dicoccoides
GGGGCGGCGACGGCGTCGGGGCGGGGCGGCGACGACGAGGTGGCAGCAGGGAGACGCGCGGCGACGGGAGTGGAGCAGGAGAGATCGAAGTCACGCGAAGTGTTGTATATATAGCAAAGGCTTTGGTCCCGGTTCGTGGCACAAACCGGGACTAATGCCCCCTTTAGTCCCGGTTGGTGCCACCAACCGGCACCAAAGGCCTCTTTTCAGCAGCCCAAAGGGCGGGAAACGAAGACCTTTGGTCCCGGTTGGTGGCTCCAACCGGGACCAAAGAGCGGCATTCGTCCCGGTTGGTTCAACCAACCGGGACCAAATAGTGGCATTGGTACCGGTTGGTGCCACCAACCGGTACCAATGGACCCGCCTAACTAATATTTTATTTTTTGCAGCTATTTTTTTGTTGATTCTTCCTGCAGCTGTTTTTTTAGTCCCACCTCACCAAGCAAGAGGCACTCGCAGCTGTTTATAAGCCCTGAGTGCAGAGACGATGACGAAGAGGCTCAATGCTCATGCACGTTGGTTAGCTTCAAGCCTTGAGGAATACGGTAGACTGCACAGAGCTATGTGCAGTGCAGTTGACACTATTCCGAAAGGCTTGAAGCAAATTAACAAGCATTGCGCCTCTTTTTTATTTTTAATGACTTATTACAACTCAGAAATAAAAAGAAAAAAATAAATATAGCAGAAAAGAAAAAAAACAATATAGAAAACTACTCAGAAATGAATAGAAGCAAAAAATAGTTGTGATTAACTGTACTAAAAAAGGAGCATAGATGCTTATTTTTAATGACTTATTACAACTCAGAAATAAAAAGAAAAAAATAAATATAGCAAAAAAGAAAAAAAACTATATAAAAAACTACTCAGAAATGAATAGAAGCAAAAAATAGTTGTGATTAACTGTACTAAAAAATGAGCATAGATGCTTATTTTTAATGACTTATTAAAACTCAGAAATAAAAAGAAAAAAATAAATATAGCAGAAAAGAAAAAAAACTATATAAAAAACTACTCAGAAATGAGCATAGATGCGCTTATAGAGGAAATTCAACTTAAATTCATAACAAATTTCAAGAGAAATTCGTATGAATTTAGGCTAAATTCCCTGTATAAGGGCATCTATTTTCATTTTCAGAGGAGCTCAATAAGGCAGAGAGCGAGGGGCTTATAAACCGGTCTGATTCCCCTTCGGTTGGCGAGGTGGGACTAAACTTTGGCCGCAACGAGGACCAACCCTTTAGTCCCGGGTTGTGGAATGGACCGGGACTAATGGCCATCCTTTGGTCCCGGTTCAGGCCACCAACCGGGACCAATGGTGGTGGGCCAGGAGCGAGGGCCATTGGTCCCGGTTCGTCCCGCCAACCGGGACCAATAGGTCCAGACGAACCGGGACCAATGGCCCATGTGGCCCGGCCGGCCCTTGGGGCTCACGAACCGGGTCCAATGCCCCCATTGGTCCCGGTTCTGGATTGAACCGGGACTAATGGGCTGGACAGGCCTGGACCATTGGCCCCTTTTCTACTAGTGACCTTTAATCCCCACCCTTTAGTGCCGGTTACATAACCGGCACTAAAGGTCCTTACGAACCGGGGCTATAGCCCGGTTCTGCACTAGTGATTTGTAGTTTCCAAAAGAACAAAATGATAAACGTAGAAAAACTATGTGTGGGACTGAAAAACTAAGGAATCGCCTGTGTCGTGGTTCTAAGTCTGACAGTAGAATGGGGGTAGGTATGGAGAGGCAAGATCCTAGCTATGGAGTAGTTGTACACACGAGTGTTTTACGAGTTCAAGCCCTTCTCTGAGGAAGTAATAGCCCTACGTCTCGGAGCCCGGAGGCGGTCGACTGGTTTATGCGTATATGAGTTACAGGGGTGCGAATCCTTCTACCAGTGGAGGGGGTGGCTTATATAGAGGACGCCAGGACCCCAGCCTACCCACGTAGCAGAGGGTTAAAGTACATTAAGGCCGAGCGTTACTGGTAAGGCTCTACATAAAGTGTCATCATGACCATTAAGACTACTTAATTACAGACCGTTTGGATACAGAGTAGATCTTGAACTTCTGACCGTCGAGTGCGTCTTCATGGTCGAGTGTCTTCTAGCCGGTCGAGTGGAGTCTCTCTTGGTCGAGTGGAGCCTCTCTTGGTCGACTGGAAGGTAGCTTCGTCTAAGGATGTTCTTGGGTACGGTATCCTAGATAGGTCCATGACCCTACCCTAGGTACATAACATCATCATTAGCCGCCGAATGGATCGAGGTTCGAGTGAGGAAGGAGTTGATGATTTTCTCTGACTTATTTCCTGTGCTTTGATTATGTCGTATCTTGGATCGACGATTTTTCTTTCGGTGTTGGCGTCAACTTTTAATTCAGTCGCCTTGATCCATTCTTGTCTTCTGTCGAGTGAACTTTTGAACTTTGGTGAACTTCCGAGCGACGGATCGCGGGAAAGATATCGTCTGACAGATTGATCTGCTGTTAGCGGATTTTGCGGGATCTGAAATTTGGGAAGTGCGCGAAGCGGGGCGGACCGCGGCAATCGGATGGGATAAGGCATGGACTCCTTGATTTCCGCACCGCCTTTTTCGCCACGTATCGTGCGCGCATGACTGTTTCGGGATGTGACAGGATTGCCTGGACCCACTCGTCAGCCACTCGGAACTGCCCTTATATAAAGTGCCGGGGGAGGGTTTTTTGAACAGTGCCCTCCCACTCTTCTCTCTTCCCTCTTTGCCTCCGCCCACCGCGCCTGCTCTCACCTCCGCCTATCCACACCTCGTGCGCTTCGCCGGCGACAATGGTGAAGGAGAAGACGGCGGCCCTAGAGCGCGTGAAGAAGGCGACGGCGACGGGGAAAGCGAAGGGGAGACCGTCCAGTCGGGGCGAATCTTCGTCAAGGTCCCGCCTGCCGAAGGGTTGGGTCCAAGGGGATTGGATCCGCTCGACCATCACTGAGAAAGATCTCAATGACCTGGCCGATGAGGGACTGATCCCCCACGGGTTAGCGAGGCTTCCGGGGACCGAGTGCCAACCGCAGCCGCAGGAGGGTGAGTGCGTTCTCCTGGCCACTCACATAGATCGTGGATTCTCTTTGCCGCCAAGTGTTTTCTTCCGAGGGTTTGTGAACTTTTTTGGGGCGCAATTCCACCACTTTACTCCCAATTCTATCGCCCATCTTGCTGCTTTCGTGTCCATGTGCGAGAACTTCCTGGGCTGTCCACCGCACTAGGGTCTCTTCAAGCACATATTCACCTGTTGCTCTCAGACGGTGAAAAAGGCGAGTTCGGGTGATGAGAGGACCAAGGTCATTCAGATGTGCGGGGGTCTTGGGATTCAGATGAGGAATAAGAGCACTTTCCCGGCCATGACCCTTCCTGAGTCGGTTAGAGGGTGGCAGTCGGCTTGGTTCTACTGCCAAGACGAGTCGACGCCGGGGCAGTCGACTGGTCTCCCTCCATTCTCCATGGACCGAGTGGACAAACCCTCTTCTCTGAAGGTGCTCCTTGAGGAGAAAGCCCAGGTAAAAATGTTGATGGAGCGCGTAGTCCAACTCGTCCGGGACGGAGTGACGGGCATGGATCTTCTGGAAGTCTTCCTTAGGCGGCACATCCAACCTCTTCGGTACCGAGGCCACCCGATGTGGCTGTACTGCGGTACCGAAGATACCACTCGGGTCCATCCAGAAGCCGTCGACGACGCCACGCTGGAGAGGTGGGTGACTGCCATCACAGGGAACAAGGATAACCCTCGAGGGGCGAGGAGGATCCCGCCACTCGACTGTACCTATACGCCGGACACGGTATGGCCACTTATCTCCGAGTGTAATCTTGCTTTATTCATTCTGCTTTGCTGTGAATTGGTCGAGTGATCTTTGTTTTGCTTTGTTGCTTGACAGGCCACCACGGAGTTATACTCGATGCCCAATGGAGCGCAGACGCCGACTGAAGAGGAGGAAGGAAGTGGGGGCAAAAGCCCGGAGGAGTGGGATTCGGATGCTGATGATGACGATGAGGCTCAAGACTCTGATGAGGAGGAAGAGGAGGAGGAGGAGGAAGTTGCACCTCCCCGCTCGGAAAGACGCTCGAAGCTTATCCATGACCCCGCGACTGAGCGTGGTAAGGGGGTCGTGACCGCTACCCAGTCAACCAAGCGTCCTCGGACTACTTCTCCGGCGCCGACTGAGAAGGCTCTGAAGCAGTCTCGAGTGGCACCGTCGAAACCTGCGAAGGTCTTGCCGAAGATGAAGATGGTGATCCCCACTATCTCAGGGTAATGGTAGTGTTGAGTTTTCCCCGTTTCATGAACTTGCTCTTGGTCGACTCATGGGTTAATCGACTGATTTCCGGAACTGCAGCGCTGCTACTTCTGATACTTCGGCTAGGGCTGAAGACCACGAGATGGAGGATGCTGCTACCTCACAACCTGGTATGATTCTTGTGATGCCGTTTTCAGTCGACTGACTTATCTTCTCTAATTTTGATTCTTTCTGCAACTTCATCTAACATTGTTATTGACCTTCCTGACGATGACGAAGAAGAACCACCGAGGCAAAGGAGGAGCAAGAAAACGTCTGCTGGCAAGGCGATTCGAGATGTGCCAGCACTCGAGACGTTGGTCGTGGAGGGAGATAGTGTCACTCGGCCTACCGTAACCTTTGCGGTGCCGTTGACGAGTGCTCGTCCTTCGTCGTTGAGTGCTGCTCAGCCCTCGCTTTTCTCCATCTACCCCGTTCCAGAAGACCAGGCTATTGCTGCTAAAGAAGCAATACGTCAAGCGGGGGTCATGATGGAGCAAGTGAAGGCAATACGAGAAGCCAGCCAGGCAGCCTATGACGCCAGTTTGGCTCTTCAGAGTAATGTTCAGGTCAGTCGGTCACTGCCTGTTCTGTTAGGATATGATATCTAAAGATTCTTCTTTCTGAAATTCTTACAGTTTGTCCTACACCCACTGGGTGTGTCGATTGAAATTCCAGATTAGTGGGGGCACGCTGAGTGCACCCACTGGGTGTAGCCCCAAGGCTATGGTCGATTGCTGGCAGTCGACCATAGGCTTTAAGTTTTTTCCTTACTCGACTAGGTCGAATAGATTCATAGACCGGTGGGGGCACGCTGAGTGCACCCACTGGGTGTAGTCCCCGAGACTGTGGTCGACTGCTGGCAGTCAACTATAGTCTGAAGAACATCTCCCTTTTTTTTGTTGGTCGACTGGTCGACTCTAACTAATGAAACTAGTGGGGGCACGCTGAGTGCACCCACTGGGTGTAGTCCCAGAGACTATGGTCGAATGTTTGTATTCGGCCGTAGTCTTAGAAACGCTATGATTTTTCCTTACTCACTCGAAAGTGAATTGTCTTTGACATCTGTCGATTGGTTCTTCGTAGAAATCATGTGACCTTGTGGCTCGTTATACTGAGTTGGAGAACAAACACACTCAGCTCGAGCTCGATCTGAAACTGGCCCAAGAGAACTTGACGAAGGCGAAGGAGGAAGCTAAAGGTATGCTTGGTGAGGCTTTTGACGACTGCATTTGCCTCTCACTTGTTTCCGAATCTAATTTCGCTGTAACTTTGTAGGCAAAGTGAGGGATGCCCTACAGAAGCAAGAACTTGACTTGGCTGAGATGCAAAAAACTGCTTTAGAGAAGACCAAGCTTGCAGATGAGAAGCTGGCTTCAGTGACCAAGCTTGAAGAAGAAAACACCAATCTGAAAGCTGCTCTTGATGCTGCCAACCAGGAGGTCAGTCGACTGAAAAGTGACAAGACCACCCTGAATGACAAGGCCAGTGAGTTGAAGAGAAAGAAGAACGATCTAGAGGCTTATCTGGGTGGACTCGCCAAGAAGTTGTTCCTCATGCTTGAAGGTAATACTTTGTATCAAACAAATATTTTAATTGTAACCTCCGACTGTTTGTCTTGACTCGGTGGTTGTGCTTGCAGAGTTCTGTCAGAACTTTGAAGAGGAGACTGGTCGACTGGAAGTAAACCTCGACCCCATCAACTCTCCCGGGAAAGATGAAGTCGCCATGAATGTGCTCCGGCTGGAATCTCGTGTTGCTGCTGTCATCGATTATCTCGCAAGGCTGAAGGTCGCAACTTCTCACATCGACACAACACTCTGGCCAAGAGAGACACTCCAGAACAACCTCGAGTCCCTGATGACTCGACTAAACGAGGTCCCAAGTCGAGTGGAGGAGTGGAAGAAGTCTTCGGCCAGGTGCGGTGCGGATGTTGCTCTGTCTCTGGTCCGCGTTCACTGCAAGGATGCATGAGAGGACAAGCTGGTGGCTCTTAGGGTGGCTAACACCAAGAAGCACGATTTCAGATCTTTCATGGAGACCTTCATTGCTGCTGCCACTCGGATTGCAGATGGAATTGATCTGGACGAGTTTGTTGCACCTTCCAGCCCTCCACAGGAGGGGTAAAAAACTTTTGAGCTTGATACTTTAAATTTGCCTCGATATGCCGAGTGAGTTTTGTAACCGACAAACCTTAACAGGCCTAGCGCCTAAGCACTTTCGGTTCCGTTAGGTGTTATCCGAACTTGGATTCGACGTTGAATATGTTTGCATTTGGTTTGAGGTGTCTTTTGCAGGTTAAAGCGAAGCGTTCATTGCAATCGACTTGTTCCCTAATACACTTAGGCGAGCACTGGGCTGCAGTTAAGCCCCCGAGTGAGAGGTTTGCTCTCCACTCGGTAGGATTTTCACATACTTAGGCGAGCGCTAGACTGCAGCTAAGCCCCCGAGTGGGAGGTTTGCTCTCCACTCGGTAGGATTTTAGATACTTAGGCGAGCACTGGGCTGCAGCTAAGCCCCCGAGTGGGAGGTTTGCTCTCCACTCGGTAGGATTTTAGATACTTAGGCGAGCACTGGGCTGCAGCTAAGCCCCCGAGTGGGAGGTTTTCTCTCCACTCGGTAGGATTTCAGATACTTAGGCGAGCACTGGGCTGCAGCTAAGCCCCGAGTGGGAGGTTTGCTCTCCACTCGATAGGATTTCAGATACTTAGGCGAGCACTGGGATGCAGCTAAGCCCCCGAGTGGGAGGTTTGCTCTCCACTCGGTAGGATTTTAGATACTTAGGCGAGCACTAGGCTGCAGCTAAGCCCCCGAGTGGGAGGTTTTCTCTCCACTCGGTAGGATTTCAGATACTTAGGCGAGCACTGGGCTGCAGCTAAGCCCCGAGTGGGAGGTTTGCTCTCCACTCGATAGGATTTCAGATACTTAGGCGAGCACTGGGCTGTAGCTAAGCCCCCGAGTGGGAGGTTTGCTCTCCACTCGGTAGGATTTTGTATTGGTGGCGTGGCTCGGAAGGAGTGGGTAGCAGTCGACCTGCACCTCGTCCTCCTTGCAGAGTGCACGTTGTACTTGTGGCGTAGCTCGGAAGGAGAGGGTAGCAGTCGACCTGTACCTCGTCCTCCTTGCGAAGCGCACATTGTATTTGTACTTAGGCGACCGCAATGCTGCAGCTAAGCCTCCGAGTGGAAGGCTGGCTTACCACTCGACAGGATTTTGTTTATCTTAGGCGAGTACTTGGACTGCAGCTAAGCCTCCGAGTGGAAGGTTGGCTTACCACTCGACAGGATTTTGTTTATCTTAGGCGAGTACTTGGACTGCAGCTAAGCCTCCGAGTGGAAGGCTGGCTTACCACTCGGTAGGATTTTGTTTATCTTAGGCGAGTACTTGGACTGCAGCTAAGCCTCCGAGTGGAAGGCTGGCTTACCACTCGATAGGATTTTATTTATCTTAGGCGAGTACTTGGACTGCAGCTAAGCCTCCGAGCGGAAAGCTGGCTTACCACTCGGTAGGATTTTGTTTATCTTAGGCGAAACGGATTTCGCAGCTAAGCCTTCATGTGGGAGACTGGCTCACCACTCGGTTAGGATTTGTTTTTTTACAGACTTGGGCGAATCGGATTCGCAGCCAAGCCACCCACTGGGGGATTGTTTTAAGTGGACAAAAGAAATAACGATTACTGGGAAGATTATAAAGCTCTTGTCTTTGATAAATAAACTATAGAAGTACTTTTATTACAACTCATCCGAGTGAATACTTAGGTGTAAAAGGGGCAGAGAAGCTCCGCGTTCCAAGCTCGGGGCTCGTCGATCTGATGCTCGACATTGTAAAGACGGTATGCTCCATTGTGGAGAACCTTGGTGACGATGAAGGGACCTTCCCAAGAAGGAGCAAGCTTGTGTGGTTTCTGCTGATCCACTCGGAGAACTAAATCTCCTTCCTGGAAGGCTCGACTCTTCACGTTTTTGGCGTGGAAGCGACGCAAGTCTTGTTGATAAATGGTTGATCTGATTAGAGCCATCTCCCTCTCTTCCTCTAGAAGGTCGACTGCATCCTGCCGCGCTTGTTCTGCTTCAGCTTCAGTGTAGAGCTCGACTCGGGGAGCATTGTAGAGAAGGTCACTCGGCAAGACTGCTTCAGCTCCGTAGACCAAGAAGAATGGAGTTCTTCCAGTCGACCGGTTGGGCGTGGTCCTTAACCCCCAAAGCACTGAGGGAAGTTCGTCGACCCATGCACCAGCCGCATGCTTAAGATCACGCATCAAACGGGGTTTCGACCCTTTGAGAATCCAACCGTTGGCTCGTTCTGCTTGTCCATTCGACTGTGGCCAACTGAAGCATAGTTGACTCACGTGCCTTGAGATGTGCAGAAAGCTCTGAACTCTTCGGAGTCGAAGTTTGACCCGTTGTCAGTGACGATGCTCTGCGGAACTCCATATCTGAATATCAATTCTCTGATGAAGCTGACAGCAGTACCGGCATCGAGGTTCTTGATGGGTTTAGCTTCGATCCACTTAGTGAACTTGTCGACTACTACCAGCACATGGGTAAAACCGCTTCTGCCTGTTCTCAAAGGACCGACCATATCCAAACCCCACACTGCAAAGGGCCAGACGAGTGGTATAGTCTTCAAAGCTGACGCGGGCTTGTGTGACATATTGTTGTAAAATTGGCATCCCTCGCACTTGTCGACTATCTCCTTCGCCATTTCATTCGCTCTTGGCCAATAAAATCCGGCTCGGTATGCTTTGGCCACGATGGTCCGAGAGGACGCATGATGGCCACAGGTCCCCGAGTGGATGTCATCAAGGATTATTCGACCTTCCTCCGGTGTTATGCATTTTTGACCAACTCCAGTCGCGCTTTCTCTGTACAACTGTCCTCTTATCACGGTAAAGGCCTTAGATCGGCGGACGATCTGTTGAGCCTCTTCTTTGTCCTCCGGGAGTTCTTTCCTCGAGATATACGCGATGTATGGTACTGTCCAATCTGGAGTGATTACCAAAACTTCCATGATCAGGTCGACCACTGCTGGGACTTCAACCTCAGTCGGATCCGTAACACTCTTAGGTTGCGGAGCTTCATCGGTAAAAGGGTCTTCTACGACTGATGGAGTGTGGATATGCTCCAAGAAAACATCACTGGGGATGGCTTCTCTCTTGGATCCTATCTTCGCCAGATCGTCAGCTGCTTGATTTTTCAGTCGGGGTATGTGGTGGAGCTCTAACCCTTCAAACTTCTTTTCAAGCTTCCTCACTGCATTGCAGTATCCAGTCATTGTTGGGCTTCTAACGTCCCACTCCTTCATCACCTGATTGACGACCAAATCTGAGTCGCCATAAACCATAAGGCGACGGACGCCGAGTGAAATGGCCATGCGCAACCCATACAAGAGTGCTTCATATTCTGCTTCATTGTTGGAGGAATCAAAGTGGATCTGGAGCACATATCTGAGCTTGTCTCCTCGGGGGGAAACCAAAACAACCCCAGCACCAGAACCATTTAACATCTTAGAGCCATCAAAGAACATGGTCCAATGCTCCGAGTGAACTTGAGTCGGCTGCTATTGCTCAATCCACTCGGCAAGGAAATCTTCTATAGCCTGGGACTTAATGGATTTCTTTGCCTTGAATTTGACATCAAGGGGAAGGAGTTCAATCGCCCACTTAGCCACTCGACCAGTTGCATCTCTGTTGTGCAGAATCTCTGACAATGGTGCGTCGCTGATGACTGTAATGTCATGATGAGAGAAATGATGAGCAACCTTCTTCATGGTCATGTAGATCCCGTATACGAGCTTCTGATAATGAGGATATCTTTGCTTCGATGGGGTCAAAACTTCAGAGAGATAATACATTGGGCGTTGAACTTTGAAGGCTTTCCCTTCTTCTTCCCGCTCGACCGTAAGTACTGTACTGATGACTTGTCCTGTGGCTGCAATATAAAGCAACAGAGGCTCTTTGCTGATTGGAGCAGCAAGCACCGGCTGGGTGGAGAGCAGAGTTTTTAACTCGGCAAACGCTGCATCAGCTTCTGGAGTCCACTCGAACTTGTCTGCCTTCTTCATCAGTCGGTAAAGGGGCAATGCCTTTTCATCGAGGCGAGAGATGAATCGACTTAAAGCGGCCAAGCATCCAGTAAGCTTCTGGATGTCGTGCACACGCACAGGGCATTTCATTCGGAGTATGGTGCCAACTTTTTCTGGGTTAGCATCGATTCCTCGTTCTGAAACGAGAAAACCGAGTAACTTTCCGCCAGGTACTCCGAATGTGCACTTCGATGGATTGAGCTTGATATCATACCTTCTGAGATTGGCAAATGTTTCAGCTAGGTCAGTCAATAGGTCGTAACCCTTTCGCGACTTGACCACGATATCATCCATGTACGCTTCCACATTCCGACTGATTTGAGTGAGTAAACACTTTTGAATCATTCTCATGAACGTGGCTCCGGCATTCTTGAGGCCGAATGGCATGGTGATATAGCAGAAGCACCCGAATGGAGTGATGAAATCTATTTTGATTTCGTCAGGTCCATACAGACGGATCTGATGATACCCGGAATAAGCGTCTAAAAAAGACAATCTCTCGCATCCTGCGGTCGGGTCGACAATTTGGTCGATGCGAGGGAGAGGAAAATGATCTTTCGGGCAGGCTTGATTGATATGTTTGAAATCAATGCACATGCGAAGTGAGTTGTCCTTCTTGGGAACCATGACGACATTGGCGAGCCACTCGGAGTGGTATATCTCTCGGATGAACTCTGCTGCAAGGAGTCGAGCCACCTCCTCGCCAATGGCTTTTTTCTTCTGAACGGCAGACCGTCGAAGATGTTCTTTAACTGGTTTCGCTTTTGAGTCGACTCTAAGGCGATGCTCAGCCAGCCCCCTGGGAACACCCGGCATGTCAGCTGGCTTCCATGCGAAGATGTCCCAGTTCTCACGGAGGAACTGGATGAGCGCTTCTTCCTATTTAGAGTCGAGTGTTGTGAAAATATGGGTTGGAGCTGCATTGGGGTCAGTCGGGTGGATATGAACTGGCTTCGTCTCCCCATACGACTGAAATGCTGACTCTATGACGGGCTTCTTGGCCCGTAGCAAATCACTCGGATATGCATTCTTCTTGTATTCATCCAGCTCTACCACTGTTATCTGGTCATCCGCAATCTTGGAGCCTTTCTAGAAACATTCTTCTGCCTTCTTCCGGCTGCCAGTGATGGTAATCATGCCTTTGGGGCCAGGCATCTTCAACTTGAGGTACACATAACATGGTCGAGCCATGAAGCGGGCATAGGCTGGTCTTCCCAAAATAGCATGGTAGGCGCTTCGGAAATCCACGACTTCAAATGTCAGCTTCTCTTTGCGGAAATGCTTCGAGTCGCCGAACACTACATCCAGAGCTATTTGGCCGAGTGACTCAGCCTTCTTTCCTGGGATGACTCCGTGAAAACTCATGTTGCTGGAACTGAGTCTGGACATCGGAATGCCCGTTCCCTTGAGCGTCTCTGCATACAGTATATTCAATCCACTGCCGCCATCCATCAATACCTTCGTCAGTCGAGTGCCTTCAACGACTGGGTTGACTACCAGCGCTTGCCTCCCAGGGGTGGCAATGTGAGTAGGATGATCAGACTGGTCGAAAGTAATGGGAGTTTGCGACCATCTCAGATAGTTTGGTGCCGCCGGGGCGATCATATTGACCTCACGGTTGATCACTTTCAGTCTACTTTTGCTCTCTACATCAGCAAAAATCATCAGAGTGGAGTTGACATGAGGGTACTCTCCATCACTGTCCTCCCTGTCCTCAGCCTTGTCCGACTCCTTCTCTTTGTCCTTCGGATGTTTCCCTTGAAACTGCTGGATTAAGAGCCGGCACTGGCGAGTGGTATGCTTTGGGTAGATGAAGTTGTCCTCTTCGTCTTTCTTCGTGTGGATATGACGCGGTAGATCCATCATGTCGTTACCTTCCTTATCTTTTACCTTCTTGGGGTTCCAAGATCCTTTGGGCTTCCCTTTGAATTTGCCCTGAGTCACGGCCAGAGCCTCTCCAGGAGCAGCTGGCTCGGCCTTCCGCTTTTGCTTCTGACTGGAGTTTCCTTTATCCGACTGACTCGGCTTGTACTTGCCATTCCGGAGTCGGTCCTCTTCTTCGCCATTGGCGTACTTGGTGGCTATTTCCATCATCCGACTCAGGGTCATATCTCCAGTTCGACCAAACTTCAGGCTCAACTCTCTGTTCTTGACACCATCCTTGAAGGCGCAGACCGCTTGATGGTCTGACACATTCTCTACAGTATAATGCAAAGTGATCCATCTGTGGATGTAATCTCTCAGTGTTTCACTCGACTTTTGTATGCAAACTTGCAGTTCTGTTAATCCGGCCGGTCGCTTGCAAGTTCCCTCGAACGTCCTGACGAACACTCGGGAAAGATCTTCCCAAGTATAAATGCTACTAGGAGCTAACTGATTCAACCACGCACTGGCTGAACCTTCTAGCATAAGTGGCAAATGCTTCATGGCCACCTCATCATTACCGCCACCAATCTAAACAGCCACTCGGTAGTCTTCAAGCCAAGTTTCAGGCTTAGACTCTCCGGTGAACTTACTCACTCCAGTCGCCAACCTGAAGTTGGGGGGTATCACTGCGGCTCTTATGGCTCTGCTAAAGCATTCTGGACCTGAAACGTGGACTCGGCTGCTTGTGGGCACATCTCTGTCATGACCGCCTCTATGAGCTCTGTTCCGGTCGACCAAACCTTGCACGATGATGGATCTCGCGTCAAAGCCTGGCTCTCTGGGGTCGACTGGAGCTCTCCGCCCAACATTGAGCTGGCGTGTATCATCTTGCTGCAGATGGGCGTTAGACCCACTTCTCGGGGGAGGAGTGGGCACTCGACGCCTGTCATCACGATCGAATCGATCATCATAGTGGTCCCGCCGGCCTTCACGTCCTACGCGCCTCGGAGGCGACCTTGGACTGTGAGCCGACTGAACAGTATTCGCAGCGACGGATCAACTGTGAATCCTGTTGCGCGACTGCGACACAGCTCAGTTCTGATCTCCTGCCGCCCGGAGCAAATCTCTGATCTGCATCAAGCCTCTTCCAGCCTCCGACTGAGAGGGCTGAATTGATTCCACTATACGGGCTGCAGTTGCTAAATTTTGAATCGGGGTTCGATATACCTGAGTCGGTTGCGGAAAGAGCTGACGTCGGCGGGAGTCGGGTACTCGCTGACGTGCACGCTCGTCGAGTGCTTGCTGGAGGTTCTCCAGTCGAGTGTGTTCAGCCAAGTTGGCCAAACGCGCCTCTTCCAGGGCACGAGCTTCAGGAGTTTCTCCTGCAATGGGAGTATGCAGGGCATCCATGTTCCGGCGGCGAAGTTCTTCCCTCTGCTGGGAAGTGAGTGGCTCGGGCTGATACTCTTCATGGGCTTGAGCGGGGTCGCATCCGTCGTCCATCCCGTCGTTGCGGGGGAAACCGGGAGGACTACAAGGCCCGTTGACCATCGGGACCTCCGCCGCTGGATCACTGCTATCGCACTCGGATGCAGTCTCTACGGAGCCAGTCGAACAGGCCGTAGAGAGATTCGTCGGGCTCAATTGCCGCGACTTGGGTGGTGGCCGATTGGCGAGCCACTGCGTGCCTCACCCATCGCTGGAGCCTCGACCGACCGGAGCGCTTGCGCTGGCGGGAGACGGGGAGGGAGGACGGCGCAGGAGTCGACCGGTATGGGGTCGACGGCTGCCGCAGCAAGACATCGCGGACACACGCCCGAAAGTGGGTCGCCCCGCGGACGGGGAGCGCGTCGATGTCGAGTGGTGCCTCCTGGAGCCAAGCGGAGTCGTCGGCGATGAAAGCGAGCGCATCGAGACGGATCTCGCGGCCCTCGACCAAAGCTTCGCCGGAAACCATGATGAAGGCGATCGGACAAATTGCAACTTCTCCAAAAAAGTCGCTAAGACACCTGCCCCACGGTGGGCGCCAACTGTCATGGTTTTAAGTCTGACAGTAGAATGGGGGTAGGTATGGAGAGGCAAGATCCTAGCTATGGAGTAGTTGTACACACGAGTGTTTTACGAGTTCAGGCCCTTCTCTGAAGAAGTAATAGCCCTACGTCTCGGAGTCCGAAGGCGGTCGACTGGTTTATGCGTATATGAGTTACAGGGGTGCGAACCCTTCTACCAGTGGAGGGGGGTGGCTTATATAGAGGACGCCAGGACCCCAGCCTACCCACGTAGCAGAGGGTTAAAGTACATTAAGGTCGGGCGTTACTGGTAACGCTCTACATAAAGTGTCATCATGACCATTAAGACTACTTAATTACAGACCGTTTGGATACAGAGTAGATCCTGAACTTCTGACGGTCGAATGCGTCTTCATGGTCGAGTGTCTTCTAGCCGGTCGAGTGGAGTCTCTCTTGGTCGAGTGGAGCCTCTCTTGGTCGACTGGAAGATAGCTTCGTCTAAGGATATTCTTGGGTATGGTATCCTAGATAGGTCCATGACTCTACCCTAGGTACATAACATCATCAGCCTGGTCGAGCCCGGAACTTGTGATGCGGATCGGAGGGTAAATGAGTCGTTTGAACCTTTCGCTAACTTCGGGTCGTTCGGAAGTTAGCTTTCTCGTTTGCTAATAGTTTACCAAAAAGAGAGTTGTTTGCCATTTAACTTGTCCGTTCGGTAGATACATTTAACAGACAAGAAGACACCATTTTTCTCTCTCATATGGTACCAATGGAGTATTAAATACGTTGCTTTTTCTAAAGAAACAACTAGTACTAGATGACCTCGTCCTTCACTAGTTAGTATATATATAGAGAGAGAGAACTGGAGCGCGGGGCGAACGTCCGATCTTCATCGGACGCCTAGCGAGTAGTTCGGATATGTTCGCAATTTCGATCTTCATCGGACGCCTAGCGAGTAGTTCGGATATGTTCGCAATTTTCCGTACGTGAGAAAAATAGCTTTTCCGTAATGCAAATATATACAAAAACGTGCACATATGTCCCGTGACATGTACTGAGCTCACGCGGAGTTTCATACAAACGCACGCGTTCATTTGAAATATGATGTTCCCTAAAAAAATAAAATATGCGTGTGCATGCATGGTCCAATTATATATAGATTAGCGAAAAATGTGTTGTATGTTGTACAAAAATGCATTATATATTTGTGGTCGAATGAAGTCTCTAAACATATTTATATTATGGCATTTCATACAAAATTTGCTAGTAAAATTAACGACATAAGTCCTCATGCCAGACTTTTTTCCCATCCGAAGGGAGTATGTGCTAACTAACCACCCTTAAAAATTAAGGTCAGCCCCTCTCAGACAATGACAAGACAAGTGCCACATGCACGTATGTTTGTGTTCTGTCCTACAAATTCTTCTTCTTCTTGGTGTGAGGTGGACTTTGGGGTTCTAATTAACATGCATGCAAAAGTGAGGTATTCTTTGGTGGGCTAGGTTTTGAAGTTGTTGACAGCGCTATCGATGAAGAGCGGACCGCGAATGATCTATTGATGAAGAGCTTGACCGTGAATGACCTCTACAATATGATCAACCAGCGGAACTTTTCAAAATGTTCCAAGGATTTTGCACTTCGAAATAACTTAATTGACCTCTTACAACGAAGAGGCGGGCATGCATGAGCTAACAAACCTTGCTTGCAGATGATCGACACAAGAGATTCAAAGATGATGATACTGCCTTCGAAGATGTAAATGCAGTCATGCTGACAGGAAACACAAACGGTGAACATGTCATCCATGAGCACGGGATTGAAACAGGAAGACATTTATTCGAGATGACGCTGTCATTCTTGCTAGATGACAACTCGTGACACCAAAACCTAGTTAAACAAGAATGAGATTTAGGAATGCCCTCACATCCGCCCCACGGCTTCTTAATACTTCCTTTCATAGAACAAGCCATATCCTGGTGCCTAACTACTATTGCGTTTTCTCCCAACTCTCTCTTCTTTTTATGCGAAAAGTCCTAAGATCCAGTCGGGCGTCCCAAACCCGCCTCATACGCCCACGCGGGCCACCCGTCACTGTTCTGTCGCAAAATTTTGACCCAGACGGACGCCTCAAACGCCCGGGCTGATCGGTACACCTCATATCCAGCCCAAATATTGGGCGGATATGGGGACGCACGAGCGCGCCCGGCGCACGCCCGCCACATCGGACCCGAGAGCCCGCCCACACCGCAAATTGCACCATATCCACTCAAGACCTGCCAGATCCATTTGTTATCCTCTCGTCTTCCTCCTCTGCATCGTCCGTCTCGCAGCTCCGCTGCCGCGCGCGCTCTGGTGCCGTTCCTAGCCACTGTGCCGCCAGCTCCAGCAGAGCAGTCCTCTCTCCCGTCCTCGCCGCGGGGACGCCACGTTCGGCCCGACGCCACCACTGTACGTCCATCAACTTTCTGGCTCCACCATGCGCTTGACGTGTTCGACACATTGTTTGATCGATTTTTTTATGATTTTCTTAGGGAAAATAATGGATTCTGATTCTTGCCAGACGAGGAGTATTGACTGACGAAGCTTGATCAAATGAGTCAAGAAGAGTTCTTTGATTCCTCGGAATCGAATGAAGAAATGGACATGATCATGCTCATGAGCATGCAAGAGGAAATTGACCCGCAGCTGGAGCATCAACTTCAGGGTCTCAATCCAAGGGAGAAGAGTGATCAATCAGGATAGGGTGTTATTTTGCATAGTATGATTGTCGAGGATGAGGGTGATGGTGTAGCCCAAACCAGTGATTTTGAAGCACCTGGAGAACAAAGTGAAATCCCGGAAAATTAAGATGCAGCTCAGCTTATGAAATTTTTACAGATGCATCAGAATCTTCGAGATCATCAGGTGCACACGCAGCTATTCAATGATCATGTGAAGCACATGTGGACCCATAAATGTTATGTAAACACTATTTATGCTCGGTAACAACATTTGTTATTTACATGCAACATTGGCTTGTATTATCGACATGCATGGATTTGCATGGATTTGAGAGTCCGGATTTGAGATATGTCGATGCCGGGAGTGAAATATGAGGGCCCATCCGGATGCGTCCACGGGCGTATAGTGCATCAAATTAGGAGGCCGCGGTTGCAGATGCTCTAAGGTCAGATATTAAGAATCGCATGTCCTTACAAATACACGTATATTAAAAAATAAAATTACATTCAGAATTGTGAGGGTGTCGAAGTCTTCTACCTCATGCATCAATTAATGGCACGTCCTGAGCATAACTCCATGCCGCCTCTTAGCCTGCATCTTTCTAGAGCAAAGATATTTAAACTCAGGAGCTTGTAGAAGCATCGATTGGGAAATCATCGATGCAGACTAGGAGACACAAGCGGCCACGATTTGCTTGCAAATCGCTCTCCGCTCTCCTGGATAAGAAGACGTTAGTAAGGGCCTGCAAAAATTCTGAAGACCGTGAATGTTGGTTGAATCTAAGCAGATCTATCTGAAACCCCGGATATGTGGAGACCAGCCGGCAACCAGAATAATAGCTCCACATGCCCTTCGGTAGTGATAAGCACATCAAGGAACGGAGAAAGAGCAGGGAGAACATTATTTTTACATTGGAACAACACCGTCACCTCACCGACTCAAACCAAACTCAAAGACTCGCTAAAGAAAACCTTAAAAATAATCTTGCATGTTATTGCACGACATGTCGAAGTCTGATGTTGAGCTCGCCGTCATCCAGAACCATGCATCGACTCCCTCTTCTCCAGTGACCTAGCTAGGCCGGGCAACCGTTGAAGATATATTGCGGCGCTGAATCATGAACGTCAATGTAGAGCACCGCCAGATGAAGACCGTCACTCGAGCACACATCTCCTTCGCCATCCCGCTGCAGTCCTCCAAAGCCTCAATAAGTAGACCTCCCCCGATCAAGACCTCCCTGTCACCGTCTACACCGCATGGCCTTTGTCTGGCGCCCTCGAGGCGGCAGGATGGGGATTAGATTGAACTGTAACTAGAGTCCAGTCGGCCGCTTGGTGCGTCTCTCCACTCCCAACTCTCTCTTCTTTGTAGTAAATGATCAGTCGGCTCGGTGGAAGCAGGCATGATCCTACGGGATAACTTGGGCTCTGTCATTTTTCATCATGTCAACTATTATTATACTGTAACAATGCTCTCGAGGCGCAAATTCAAGCTATTAAGATTGAAATGTCTATGGCTATCGAATGGTCTAACCTTCCGGTCTTAGTACGATCGGACTTGATGGTGGCTCTTTCTTCTATGACTAATGCCTCACTTGATCAATCACCCAATGGTCAATTGGTCAGGGGATCAAGAACTACATGCGGCAGAGGGAGTTTAAACCAGTGAAGATCCTGAGATTATAGAACTTGGTCTCACATTGTCTTGCTAATTATGCCCGAACAGCTCGTAGCACCGCTTGTTGGTTGCAACGGCCACCCCCCTTCATTCATAACCTTGTATTAGCGGATTGTAAGCCTATTACTTTGGAATAAACTTTTTTTAAACCCGCAAAAGGAAAAGATCAGTCGGCTATAATTTGTGAGCAAATATTAATACGGAGTGCATGCGTGTATGACATACTTCCCATTATGTTGAACCAGAAAAATGGCAGCCCATACACATGCCAGCTCTCCTGTGCATGCAAGGCCCGTGTGCTTGCAAGTTGCAGCCGAAGAACCGGTGTGGCTGATCCACCTGAATTAAAAACAAATGGATCACCGCCTGAATTAGTTTAATCCAGTTAATACTAATCAAACGGGGCGGCGGTGCGAACCAACCGGTGGTTGAATGGTTAGAGGGACTGTGGTATTTTCAGCCCATCAGAGTTCAAATACTGGTGCTCGCATTTATTTCTGGATTTATTTTAGTATTTTCCGCGATGCGCATTCAGTGGGAGGAGACGTTCCCGTCGACGATGAGGCGCCTACGCGCCTACGGTGACTTCGTAAATCTCAAAATGATATGCCATTCAGTCTTTCGAAGTTGCTCATAGAGGTAGGATATGCGTGTGTGCGTTCATAGGATGAGTGTATGCACGTGTATATGAGCGCTTGTGTCAGTACTGATGTTAAAAAAAGAGGGGCGGCGGTAGCTCAGTCGGTGGTTCGTTGGAAACTTGGGCGGTTGGAGTCACCGGCTGTAGTGCTGGATGAGTCGAGTCGATCGACGACTTGACCCGAGCGCGTTGCTCGATCACTGCACGGACCGCACCACACATTGCCACCAACCGTACATACTACAGGACAAACGGCCGGTCGGGCAGGACTACGTCCACGTACAGGACATGTCCCGGTGTTGAAATTTGGTCGAGAGTTACTCCATCTCACCATCTGGATCGATCGTACGGTGCACGGTCTGTCGTCATCGTGCCGTGCCGTGTCGTACGTACGTCGTCCTCCCTGCCGCCCGGAGAAGCTGCCGGCGAGCTTCCGATCGATGAAACAGTTCATTTGGACGAGGTACGTACGGTCGTTTCATGTACCTGCCCAGAGATTCTCCTTTGGCAGGTTTTACTAGTCTACTTGCTTATGTGGCACACACGTGCTTAATTGCGTTACTGATTGAGATGGAGATTGCACGTGAGACAAGGACCATTCTCTTTGTATAATTAGAGCATGTAGCCCGATCTCTTATACGTAACTTTTTATATGCCTTCGTAAACTTTAATTCCTTATAATTTGAAGAGAAGGCCACCGGATATAAATTGAACCCTAAAATTTAACTCAAACGAACATCTTTTCTTCTCGTTTCTTATTTCTTTCGGACTAGCCTGGATGATGACAACGGCGGGCCGGGATAGGCCATTGGAAAGGTGAGGGAAGGCTGGACGCATACACGCATAAGAGCATCTCCAACCGTCCCCTCGCCGAGCCCCCAGGACCATTTTTTCACCCCGGCGCTAAAAAATGAGCCAGTCGGACCCCCAAGATCTCGTTTTGCGCCGGATTTAGTCAAAAACACAGCCGGCGATCGCGGGCGAGACCCAGGAACCTGGGGGCAGCTGGGAGGCACCGGCGCTATTCTTTTTCCTTTTCGGCCCACCGTCGGCCACTCTCCTCTCTTTCTCTCTCTCCTCTCTCCTCTTTTTCCACCGAACACAATACATCGTGCGGAGACGAGGCGGAGACGACGAGATTCGAGGCGGAGGAGGCGTGGACGGCGTTGAAGGCCGGCAGGAGGGGAGTCGAGGCGGGGCCGGCGCAGAGGCGGCGTCCTCTGCCCGAACTGCTGTTGCTCGATGCAGCGGAAGCAGAGGAGCGGCGACGAGCGAACTTGGCGTGGGCTCCCGGCGACTCCAGGCGATGAAGGACGATGAGGAGGAGGGCGTGAGGCAGGGATTCGAGCTCCTGGCGCCATGGGAGCTGCAGCTCGCGGACAGCCTGGGTGGCCTCCCATCGCCGCCAAACCCGTGCGTGGTTGTGCGTGGCCGGGATGGGCGAGGCCGGGGCGGGCGCTGGCCGGAGCTGGCGAGTCGGGGCGAGCGGGCAAGGCCGGGGCGGGCGCGGGCCGAAGCTAGCGAGGCGGGGCGTGCGAGCAAGGCGGGGGCGGCCTTGGCGCGCGCGTGGCCGGGCGGAGCGGCGCGGGCGCAGTTGCTCCCGTCTCCCGCAGCACCTCCTCCAAGCTCCGCCGCCGGCTCGCGTAGCAGCGCAAGGCACACCGGCCGCGCATCGGCAATGCAGCAACGCAAGGCGCCCAAGGCGTGCGCGAACGTCGCCGGCGGCCGTGCTGCAGAGGACCGCCACGTCGCGCGACTTGCTGGAGGCGGAGGAGGCTCCAGACCAAGAACAAGAAAAGGTCGGGCGCCGGTGAGAGGCGGTGCAGGCCGGTGGTCAACCTGTTGCGTCGTGCTCATCCGTCTCTTCTTCGCTGCGCGCCACGCGTCCTCCTCGTCGAGGTGCAAAGATGCTTGGGGGTGGAGACGGCTGGAAAAATCCCCCCCCCCCCAGGCCAAAATTTACGCCAGCGCAGCCCCAGACGGATGAAAAAACATCCCTGGGACACAACGGTTGGAGATGCTCTAACATGCACATGCCCAGCACACACGCAGCAGCAGGTGCAGCACAACACGCACGCACGCACGCAGAAGCAGCACACACAAGCACGCACACGCACGAGCAGTTAATCGCCCAAAAAAACTCCAAATTTGTTGCCTCCAGCGAGAATCCAATGCCGGCAAGGGTCGCCGGAGTTGAGGGGGTGTTGGGGTTTCATTTTTCTGGTCATCAGGGTGGTGGATGGCAGGCGACGGCGGACGAGAGGAGAAGAAGTGGAAAATATATCAGAAGTGGCGTCGAAGGAGTAAAAATAAGAGACCTGGACTGCCTTTTGGAAATAACTTCTTAAATTGTACTCTTTAACTTTTAGTTGTTTGGTTAGGTGCGGCTACCTCTCAAATTTATTTCTCTGAAGATTTTTAGGGGATCATCTAGAGATGATCTTAAGTACGTATAGTAAATCTCAACTCTTCAAACTAAAGCAGCATCACTGACCAGAATCATTCAGCCAACTCTTACATCTCCCTTGACCATAAAAACTGGGAAGCCTAGTCTAGCTTTAGGGCATGCTTGGATCCAAGGGACTATTTTTAGTCTGACTAAAACTAGTCTCTTTTAGAGGCTAAAGTTTCAATCACCCCTGACTAAAGAGAGGCTAGAACTAGTCTTGAGACTAAAAAATTTTAGTCAGGGGAACCCTACTAAAATGTGGATTAGTCCTCTCTCGCCTCATTTAACTCCCCTCCTTTAACACATGCAAGTTCTGGATTGG
Organism: Triticum dicoccoides; assembly: GCF_002162155.2. Classification (NCBI taxonomy): domain Eukaryota; kingdom Viridiplantae; phylum Streptophyta; class Magnoliopsida; order Poales; family Poaceae; genus Triticum; species Triticum dicoccoides. The sequence continues at coordinate 651,691,930 of NC_041393.1, forward strand.
AGGGTTTGGAAGATAATAAATACTCATTAACTCGATTTTAGTCTATTTAGTATTTGTATCCAAGCATGGGTGATGCTAGCAAGTTTTAGTCCCACTACTTCTAGTCATGGGACTAAAACGTATTCAAGCACCCTCTTAGTTGTCTGGTACATCCATGCATGATAGCATCCAGTGGGAGGCTAGGCTGCTTCAAATTTCGTTGCTGCTGATGTGTGAAAAGCCGAGCTGCTTTAAATATTTCACGTGGCGCGATGAAGAAGCTGTAACTTACCTCCCGTGCCAATGGTTGGGTTTGGAGCGAACTCCATGCTAGCCCTTTGCAGCCATGGCTTCGAGCTTGTTTGTGGAGCAAGCTTCATAAATTATGACGATTTTGTTTGTGTGTCATTTTAGTTTAATCATTATATTAACGACTATAATGGTGTTCAAGTATATGTGACGACTTTACTAGAGTTACTCTAAAGTTGCAACTCTATAAGCTATATACAACAACTAAATAATCTTACGAGAATTCAAGATCGAGAATTTTAATATCGCCCTTTGTGTTGATAAAAATAGTTGTTCAGATTGAAAGTATTTTCTACGGAAATAACATGTGATCAATCGACCAATCAAACAAGCACACGCAATCTCATCGATCGGGTCACTGTCAGATAATCAGTGCTACCAGAATAGACTTGACCAGCGGTTTCGCGGACGTGAGAAGCACGGAGACTTTAAAAATCTGCCCAAGAGTTTTGACCAGGGCAACGGCGAAATGATCCCCGCCGTCTCTTGTCCCGAGTGAAAAGGCCCTATTCGGCCGCTCCGGATCAAGCCTTCACCGGTCAGTCTTCCACAACCAGGTGAATCCGTCCAATTCACCGTTCTAGAAGCCATGTGAAGAGCAATAATGTTTAATCACTCCCTTTCAGTAAGACCGGATGCATGCGCACAATATTGACCGGGACAAGTGGATCGTGATGCTATAGCACTCATGCTTGCTAGATTCCGTGATATCTCTGTCGATCGACGACTCAACTTTGCACGCATGGAAATGTGTGAGGGAATATAACTGAGACCATGTATAATGGCCGAAACGGATACTTCTGACGGAAATTGCTAGTGGAACTCAGCTCCATGGAGCTTCGAAATTGAAATTTTCAAAAATCAATTTTTTGGTTCAAAAAGTTCTGAAAGAAATTCAAGCGTACCAAAGGAAGTTACTATTTATATCAAGTAAATAGCAAAAACTACCGGTCTCAGGGTTAGGACGTCATAAAAGTACCCTTTTTTTTGTTGTTGATACCTACCACGAGTTTGGTTTTTCGTTTAAAAAAACTCAAATTACTATTTGCTTAAAAACCGACCAAACGCCCGTCATTAGATCTGCTCGGTCCGGTCGGACCAGGTCAAAACGGCCCTAGCCGTCGCCCAGCATCTCAGTCTGCTCTCAGTCGCCAATCCCCCCCCCCTCCCCCACCCCCTCTCCGTCCGTTGAGCTCGACGCCTGCCACGACCCCACCGCTCGTTGTAGACCAGCCCCACCCCACGGCTACTCCTTGGAGTACATGCAACGCCTATTAGACATGATCTTGGAGCACTTCACTCGCGATGAGTTTGAGCGTGTGATCCCTAGTGGATCCAATCGAATACGAGTATATCATCTGTTTGGCGAGGAGAGAGGGTGACTTTTCTCCATATCCCACTACCAGGGCGTGCCGACTGTCTTTCTTGTACCCACGATCATGTAACTCTCGTTTAGCGCATGTTGGACCAATGTGTGAATCTTTCTTGTATGGATCTTTGTGGTCAAATGGATCTTTGAGATGAACTAATGTATGAACCTTTGTGATCAAATGAATCTTTGTGATGAACCTATGTATGAATGTCTGTTACCAAATGATTTTTTGCAATCAACCTATGTATGAGACTATGTACCGGCGATGTAGCATCACACCGTTAATTTGAAGCTTCTTGTGATCACACTTGTAGCACTTTTGACTAGACATGTTAACATTTGTTCTGTGTATATCAAATTAGAAAGAACACCATAATTGGGCATAGTCTATCAAATAACTAACAACATGATCTCATTCTTTACAAAAAACACCAGCATGATAGTACGATAGTTTGACAAGTTCAAGTTGAACATCAATACTTACATGATCAAGTTGAATACATCACACACACAAATAGCTTTGGGACTGTTCAACAATAACATCACAACAAATAGCAAGCTCAATACCGACATGCTCAAGTTCAATACATCACGTACACACACATAAATAGTTTTAGGATAGTTCAATGGCAACATCACAGAAAAATAGCAAGCTCAAGCTCATCTGGACAAAAAAATAGTTTTAGGATAGTTCAATAGCAACAACACAGACAAACAACAACAACTATTTGGCATCATCTTCCTCTTTGGCCCAACCTGCACATCAGATGAACTAGAAGGTCTCGGTGCATTGTAAGCTCTAGATGCATCTCTTGCTTCTCTTGCATTTCTCGTGTTTTGGTTGGAGAGGTAGTAGAAGACCTTATGTTTTTGGTAGGTGCAAATGGAATTCTTCTCTCTCTTGATGTAAAGGTACCAGTTCCAGCTATTGAAGCTACTGTTGTTGAAACTCTTATTGGAGGTGGAGCAGGTGCAGAAGCATCTCGAGGTGGAGTAGGTACAGAGGAAGTTGGTTGTGCTCTAGGAGAATTGGGGATTTGGTGGGCCTTATAGTACTAGCTCTTGTTGCATAAGATCTAGGTGGTGCAGGTGCAAAATAAGAGGGGCTGAAAATGCAATTCTCTATCTAAGTCGGTTTTGGCGATAATGCCAATATGAATTGAAGACTAATCTTGTGCGCTAAGTTTATACAAGATGGATTAGTCAAAAAGGTTGGAGCAAAGGTGGATGTGGACCCCTAATATAATTGTCAAAGAGAAAAGATGGTGGTATACTCAATGATCATACCATTTTACATTTTTGAAGTATAGGAAAACCGCACTATTAAAAGGGGTGCTCAATGAAATGATGGTGAAACTCATGCTTCTTTGGTACATTCGAAATACACATATCTTGTTCCTTGCATCATACACATCATATGCCATCGAATAGCCAAAGATTCCATCATGAACAATCAAATGGGATTCTCTTACACTGCCTAGAAGTTCGGTCCAAAACATTTGGAGGCTACTTCCAAACACTACCGAATCCTACATCTCTTTCGGAGTATAACAGTCACTTTGGAAATATGTTATGCACTTCCAATGGTCACTTTTCTGAGTGGGCCTATATAAGCTCACTTCATCTTCTCCAAGTGGCATCTAGAAAGCCTCAAATCGTCCATTTCCCTCCATCAAAACACTTCACACCTTTGAGGGAAAAGATAAAGGAGCTCCCTACCTATGTTTTGGCCAAACTAAAATGAGTTCTTATTTTATTTCATTGAGCATTTTTTACTCTTGGAGGTTGGAGATTCTTAGGCGGATAGGGGGTCTCCAGTGAGGAATCAACTTGTGATTTAGCCCAGAAAGTTTGTAAAGGTTTGGAGGCTGCCTTGAGGTCTACCACTAATGGTTGAGGATCACCTTGGTGGTGATATCTCAAGGAGAATAGGGTGAGCCTTTGTGGTTTTGCTAGAGCTCTCCATGGGCCTACGCGGGTTGTGTGACTGCACAAGGCCCACAAAATACATGATTGGATTCGTATGTGGTCGTTACGATACCATGCGAAAGAGTGGGCGCTTACGGTATCTAGGGGTGTGTTTGGTTTCGATCATGGGCTGGAATGTAACGTGTCGGACCCTTACGTGGGCCTCATTCGTGCATTCGGTTGACAAGAAGAACCGGAACGCACGCGTTCCTCGAAAGCGAATATTCCACCAAGATCTGGAACGTGCTCGTACCTCCAATTGAAGGAATCATGCGGAAGTGAGTCCCGCTCTCATCTTCCCCGTGACGATGTTCCCTCTCTCCTTCCGCAGCGCCTCGTCTCTCTCTCTCTCTCGATCTGCGCCACGGCAATGAAAGCAGATGGGGTCATGACCAAACAAAAGCAGGGTGGCGGGCGTCTGCTACGGCAAGCAAGCAGCGGGAGTTCCCATTCCCCTCTCCCTCTCATCTCAGCGGTGGCGGCTAGAAGCGAGCGCAAACAATGCAGACCTACTACTCTGCAAGGAGGCGGAGGAGCATAGACGGCATTGTAACTAACAAATTCACATCTGCCTTCATCTGGTGCCGAGGTGGGGCGCTAGATCCATGCGCTCGCCACCAAACTCAGCCTAGACGACTGGCCAGCAGCCCCTTCATCGGTGTTCCTCGTCTGGATGTGCGCCCACACTCCGTCGGCGTCTCGAACCAGTCCAATTGCTGCTTGTAGTAAAAGCTAATCCTTCCGTCCTTATCTTTGATAGTAGTACTACTATCTAACTTCGCGAGCGACATCGATAAATTGGATTTACAGTTTCTAGTGCTACTGTTAGGTCTTGTTGCAACGTTTTAGCAGTGGTGGTTTAGTGCCCGGACATGGCCATTATTATGTTTTTAAAATGATTGGTCTCTCTTTGCCATGTGTTATTGCTCTAATTTACACACGCATACGAGGTAACCTCATCTTTTCCATGCAAAAAATAATTTGAACTAAATTGATTGCGTCATATATCTCCAACCAAACATGGAGACCGAATCATTCCATTCCATCTTTTAGCGCGCACCAAACACCAAGAATGGAATCGACTCATTCTAGTTGAATATAATGGAACCATGACATTCCATTCCATTTGGTTCCCAAACCAAACACACCCCTAGTGCAATCGGTGAGAACAGTAGCACGAGATATCACTGGTACATCGAGGTGCTATACAAACGGTTTTTAACCCCTTTCCGCGACGGTATTATGAACCGTCGCCAAGTGAGTGACTGTGATAGGGATCCTTCCCACACGACCAAGAAACCATCGGGGATAGGCCCTCCTAGCACACACGCTCGGCAAAATGAGGTCATGTGCGACGAGCGAGCGATCAAATACAGATATACGTGCAGTTGTGTTAAATAATAATTATTATACAGGCCAAATCGTTTCCGGTTGTAAGTACATCCCATACAGTCAGTCCCGACTAAACGTTTCCGTTCATATGTACATTCCATATAGTCAATCCAAGGAATATGTTTCTATTAGTATGTACATCCCATACAGCTAATTCAAGAAGTACGTTTTTGTTCGTATATACATCACACACAGTTACTCCAAGGAAAACTTGTCCGTTCGCAGGTACATCACACACAATTTTCCCCATTAAATCATTTTTGATAACATTGCCATTGCAGACGATATTAACAATTTTGCCATTTCCATTATTGAATGCATCACACACGGTGTATAGAAAAAACTGTGTGGCATAGGTTGTCCATCACACACACTTTTTATGTTGTAAACATTTGCGTAAGGTGGCCAAACGCAAACAGTTTTCAAGAGAATGTCATGTGTGATTGTTCATTAATCCAACACGGTTTATTCCTAGAAACTGTGTGCGTTGTCTGAGGTCATCGCCCACGGTGTTTTCTCAATAACCGTTTGCAGTAGAAAAACCCAATTAGCAGGCTAATTGTCCTATTATTAATAATCCATATATTAATATAATTGATATTTCATATTAAGCACACAATATATTTCATTTTCATATTAAGGAAGCAGTATTTCATAATTGAAATACATCAGAGTACAACATGATATAGCTTCAACACTCAGCTACCCCATTACACAACTGCATCAGGACCAAGTTTCACATACAACATCTATAACCTTTCGAAATTAGCATCATAGACGGTACGTAGACATATGAATCTCATCTGGAAACTGCTGAAGCGGAAGGCGAATATTGAGCCTTCATTGATGATGAAGGTCTTTGCAACTTTAGGCCAGTGCCTGTGGATGATTAAACGTACATCCTTCGTCCTCTTCAGGAACACTTCAATATTGAACCGTGGGTGTTGTATGAATACCTTCCTCACCTCTTGATCATATAGGTGGTTTAAGAGGTAATCATTAGTGAACTGCTTTGGAAAGGCCTGAAAGTAAGGATGTGCATAAATATCTTCTCTATATTGGAAATGGGGCAAAGGAATAAAAACAGCAAGGTATAATAGTTAGTACCATCCTGTAGTGAACTGATGTCTTCTTCATTGTTCAAACAAAGATCTTGTTGTTTTTTGTCGTTAATTTTTTTATCCTAACAATATTTCTGAGTTTCTACACTTGACTGATATTCATGGACAACTTATTTCCCGTATGAAAAAAGGGTCGAACAGTGGGTAAAAACCTCTGACAGCAGGACCTACATGTGCAAGACCAAATTGTTAAAATGTAAAAGAATGATTTCTGCAATTGCACAATAATGTGTTATTAGACAAAGGACCATGCATGTGTGAACCTACATTACAAACCTCAGTGTTTCCCAGTGTTTCCCTGCAACACATATAAGGTACTTAGTGATCAGGTTAAATGAGGATTCGCATGCTATTAGTAAAATAGAAGATGCCCCGCGCGTTGCTGCGGAACGATTTGCAACATCCATTTTATTATATAAATAATCAGCAAAAAAGGAAGATATAATATAGACTCAATGGCCTCTGTAGTCTAGCAAGATGTTCACAAAGATTAAGTGATGATTCATAACATGTTCAAAACAATGTTGCTCAATAACACAATGCGTATACAAAAATTAACAAAACAGCCAATGACCGAATAACAACACTAACTATCAGACATGCATATGAACAATTGAATGATCTCTATATCCCTGAAGCTAATTGTACTTCTGAATGATAAAAGTGAAGCACTCACGATATTACTGGACTAAATCTCTGAAGGAGGAAAATTTTGACAAAAATGACATGGTGTTCTGATCATCCCAACTCGGGTGTCTGGCTCCACCAAAACTCGAAGAATCAAGGAATAATAAGAAGTGTGCATCTGCTTAGTAATAATCACCTGAATGACATTATCATAATCTGCTTAAGAACATGATAATGAAATTGCGTGCATGCTTGCCTGGACACGTCACAATGCACAAAAAGAAGTCCTCGAGTGCGCACATAGGCTGCAGTAAATTGCTGAACCAAATCGAGCAAGGTGCATCATTTGGAATAATTGAGAAGCCACTGCAATGTCTATGCAGAAGCAGATGGGTCATGACGCTGTCACCTTTTCAATTATACCCATGATGCCAGTAGGTCCTGTGTAGACTGAACAAAAAGAAAGACAAAGTGGATTGGAAGTACTGTGTCACCAGACCAATCTACTTAAAATTGATGTCCATACACCTATAATTTGGGCTTGAATATCCTTGCAGCAGATTTAGATTGCTGGCCGCAGAACGCATAGATGATAAGAGGATTTCTAAGGCTTGGGATATATGAACTCAGGTTGGAGCATGCATGGTGTGTAAATGGACGACGAAGGTTGAATTTTACCTCTCCAAATGGAAGATTGAACTTGATAGGAGACTGGACGGCAGTCGGCAACCGAACAAATCTCGTTTCACCAAAACTCCCCGCATGTCTACGGTCACGAGTTGGTCCCCATCCCTGCCACATGTACACGCCCGACGGGATTCAGAGGCCAAGCAGCGAGGACACAGGCCCCGCTGCTTTTAGAGGCCACGCTAAGAGGATGTGCGACTTAAGCCGCAACAAGCTCAGAATCTACAGCCGCAACACGTTAGAATGGAGGGAATCATATTCCTATGGTGTCTTATGTGATGAAATAAAAATAAGGCCGCATGTCATATGTTTGTCCAATTCAAATAAATTTCAGAGATGAGATTCGTTATAACTGGCCAAACGGGCCGGGCTAAACAGGCCAGCCCACGAGCACGCCGGCACGGCCCGCCATGGGCCAGGCACGGCACGGGCTAAACGGGCCGTGCCCGGCACGCGGCACGCCTTGGGCCGTGCCTGGGCCTGGAGCCTAGGCACGCGGGCCGGCACGGCACGGCCCGTTTAATTTTTTTATATATTTTTCAGATTTTTAATATATATATATATACCTAAAATATAGCCCAACAGGCCTAAAAACCAGCCCAGCAGGCTGAAAATGTGCAGCCCAGCATGCTAAACGGGCCATCGGGCCGGCCCGTTTACTAATCAGGCCGTGCCTGGGCCAAGGATCAGCGCCCGTGGGCCAGCACAGCACGGCCCGGCTATTAAACATGCCATGACGGGCCATGCCGGGCCAGGCACAATTAGCACAGGCCGGGCCGGGCCGTGCCGGGCCGGCCCGTTTGGCCAGGTCTGAGATTCGTATCTACTAATAGGAGCAGCAAGAGTCCTATGCACGGTGAGGCTAATTTGTGAGATTTCATTACCTACTCACGATCGAATGAAAGAAAGTAGGGGGGCTTGTTCTTAATCCAGTGGGCATCATCCAGAGTCAGTACCTCAAGTTCCTCCACGGAGCATGTACACAACGACATGGAGGCACATCACCATGAAGCGCTTTGCCAGTGCTGAAACCTCCATCACCTGTCCAAAACGGTGGTGGTAAGGGCATGGGGATGTTTCGATGGGTGTCGGTTGCGAGTCCAAATTCGTCAGTCCAGGCGTCCAGCAAACTGATTTTTCGAAGGAACAACCTAGATCGAGGGCGCTACTTATGGGGAAGACTACGGGAATGAAGCAGATATGTTCCTTAACAGGGAGATTAATAACTCCATCCATTATTAATGTGTTTGCTTAGTGGAGAAGATGAAGAGGATCTGGTAAAGAATATGAAGAGAGCCGTGCAAAATCAATCGGCTCAGTAGGAACGGGGGAGTAATTGGGGAGACGACAGGATGCGGCGCTGGAGCTCAGATATTTCTTTGCGATAAACAATGGCGCTTTTCTGGCATATATAGTAGATTTTTTTGAGACAATGGCATATATAGTAGATGGACCAATAAACAGGCCACATGGGCCACACAGGAAGGGAAAATTAGTCAACTATCTTGTAGCCCACATATGCTCAAAAAAAAATCTTGTAGCCCACAACCTAGCTGCACCAGCCCAAGTCAGAAATTGAAGCCTACTTGTACAGTCCAACTAATAAAATAGAACGAGACGGAGGCAGGCAGCGAGCGGGTTGGTTGGGAAGAGCGAATCGGTATGTTCCAGTAAGCGGTGGCAGCTCTTAGTAATTTCGTGAATTTTGATCAGGCGGATGCAGACTCTTGAGCTATACCGCATCAATGGCTATAATAATTCAGTGATGTGGCCTGATGAGAAGGCAGGAAAATCACCTAGTGGGGTGCCCCTATTTAGATATAGAAGATATGTTGATAAAAAATAAGCACGTTACAAATTCATCAGATTAATTCGAGTCACATGAAAAACTCATTTATCCGAACCAAGTATGATTAAGAAGTAGGAAATATAGCAATTATATATGTTTCTCATGTATTAAGTGCATCCAAATTCGATTTATTCCTCATATGCACAACAATACAAAATTCTACCCACGACAATTAGACATCGCATTGCAGAATTGAACCAAGTAGTAAACTAAACACCACAACCAATGAACCAAACATTAACTGAGCATTGCATTGCACAATATAACATACTTCTAATAGAAGATCAGACAGTTAACCAAAGCAAACATGCTTAACAACTTGGAAATATAGCAATTGTACTTGTTTCTCATGTATTTACTACAGCCAAATCCGATTTATTTCTCACATGATATACAATAACAAAATGCACTCACGACAATTGAACATTGCATTGTAGAATTGAACCAAACAGTTAACTAAACACCAAAACTAATGAACCAAACATTAATTGAGCATGACATTGCACAATATATAACATACTAGAAGATCAGACAGTTAACCAAACCAAGCATGCTTGACAACTTGGAAATATAGCAATTGTATTTGTTTCTCATGTATTTTGTATAGATAAATTCGATTTATTTATCACATGAAAGACAATACAAAATTCCACCCTGATGAATTGAACATCTCATTAGCAGAATTGAACCAAACAATTAACTGAACACGACAACTAATTAACCAAACAGTAATAAGTGAGCACCACATTGCACGGCATATAGGACATATACACTAGCACTAGTAGAAAAAGGACCTAATATGAGACACATTAGTGCCGGTTTGATTTTGAGCCGGCACTAATGTGTCCAATAGTGCCGGTTCCAATGGCTAGCCGGCCGTTCTCATTAGTACCGGTTCGTGGCGAACCTTTAGTACCGGTTCGTGCCATGAACCTGTACTAAAGAGAGTGGTGGCAGGGTGTTGTCAGTCTGGGGCCCCTCCAGCACCTTTAGTACTGGTTCGTGGCACGAACCGGTACTAAAGGTCGACCTACATAAACCCTTCATCCACCCGAGCCACTCTGTTCTTCCCCTTTCCCCTCACTTCCTCTATTCGTCCCCTCTCTTCCTCGAGCTCCTCACAAATTTTTCCCAAAATTTGTCAAGATTTGAAGGCCCTCATCCATTCAAATGATCACAAAGGTTAGCAACTTTGTCCTTTCAACTCTCATTGCTAGATTAGCTCTTGCAATGCTTTGTATAGTGATTAATTTGGGAGGAATTATATTTGCTAGTATTTGATTTATATGCAATTTGAGGTCAAAAATAACACTTAGTTTGCATATGTAGGTGTGGTTTACTTAGTGCCTTCTAAATCTCCGTCGTAACGACCGTCGATCGCCCGCACCGTCCCGTCGCCGGCACCACCTTGTGGTGAGGCTCTTGTTCATGAATGTTTTACATTACCAAATTGATGTTTGTGTGATTTGGATATATAGTTACTCGTATAATTATCTTACCCATACGTTGTTTGTTATACATAGTGCCATGGTTTTGATATCCGTCCCCGTCGGCCCTCGTCCTTGTTATGATTCGGATGTGGTATATTCTCATTTAAAACTAGTTGTTGCATTTCGTGTTTATGACAAATTATGCCCATCAAGTTGACATAGATATTTTTATCTAGGAGGTATGTGAACCGGAAATTCCAACCGACCCTATTGTCGAGAGGTTAAATTTAGTTGAAAGAGAAAATGAGTATTTGAAAGAAAAATTGAAAAGAATTGAGGGGGAGAAGATGGAATTGGAGTTGCATGTTGCCGATGTCGTCGATGATCACAAGATCAAAATGGAGAAAATGAGGTTGAAGATTAGAAAGATTAGAAAATATGCCATTGATAGTGTGGCTTGGTATCATTATGCTGTTGGATCAATTGTTACCTTAATTGCGATCTTCATCGCATTTGTTGTTGCATTTAAATTCTTTATCTAGAGAGTTATTTGTATGTTGCATTTAATTAAGTGTTGTATATGAACTTTATGTATGAACTTTATGTATGAACTTGTATTAATTTGGTCTATTTGGTGTTGTGTAATGAAGATGAGATGACAATGGATGTATGATAACAGATGCTCTCCCGAGTTCATTAATGGCGTGCATACTTTTCTGCTTGCCGCTGAGGCAAACAAGAGGGCGGATGGTTTTATGCCTTGTCCATGTGCTGGCTGTAAGAATGGTCACAGTTACTCTACGTCAAGAACCATTCACGTCCACCTATTTGAGTCCGGTTTCATGCCCCACTATAATGTTTGGACCAAGCACGGAGAAATAGGGGTTATGATGAAAGACAATGAAGAAGAAGAGGACGACGACGACGGCTATCCTGGCCATGGGTTCCCTGAATACGATGATACAACAATGGGGGAAGAAGCTGAGCCGGCAATGCAGAAAGAAGCTGAAGAAGAGGCATCAGATGATCCCGCTGATGATCTAGGTCGGGTCATTGCCGATGCAAAGAGAAACTGTGAAAGTGATCTGGAGAGGACGAAATTGCAGCGCATGTTAGAGGATCACAAGAAATTGTTGTACCCGAATTGCGAAGCTGACAAAAAAAAGTTGGGCACCACACTTGAATTGCTGCAATGGAAGGCAGAGAATGGTGTATCTGACAAGGGATTTGGAAAGTTGCTGGTAATGATAAAGAATATGCTTCCAAAGGACAACGAATTGCCTGAGAGTACGTATGAAGCAAAGAAGGTTGTTTGCCCTCTAGGGTTAGAGGTGCAAAAGATACATGCATGCCCTAATGACTGCATCCTCTACCGCGGTGAGTACGAGGATTTGAATGCTTGCCCGGTATGAGGTGCATTGCGTTATAAGATCAGTCGCGATGAACCTGGTGATGTCGAGGGTGAGCGCCCCTGGAAGAAGATTCCTGCCAAGGTGATGTGTATGCTCCTATAATACCACGGTTGAAACGTTTGTTCCAAAACAAAGAGCATGCGAAGGCGATGCGGTGGCACGCAGAAGACCGTAAGAAAGACGGAAAGTTGAGAGTACCCGCTGACGGTTCGCAGTGGAGAAAAATCGAGAGAAAGTATTGGCAGGAGTTTGCAGATGACCCAAGGAACGTATGGTTTGGTCTAAGCGCAGATGGCATTAATCCTTTTGGGGAGCAGAGCAGCAACCATAGCACGTGGCCTGTGACTCTATGTTTGTATAACCTTCCTCCTTGGTTGTGCATGAAGCGGAAGTTCATTATGATGCCAGTGCTCATCCAAGGCCCTAAGCAACCCGGCAACGACATTGATGTGTACCTAAGGCCATTAGTTGAAGAACTCTTACAACTGTGGAATGGAACAGGTGTACGTGCGTGGGATGAGCACATGGGGGAAGAAATTGACCTAAAGGCGTTGCTGTTCGTGACCATCAATGATTGGCCTGCTCTCAGTAACCTTTCAGGACAGACAAACAAGGGATACCGCGGATGCACCCACTGTTTGGATGATACCGACAGTATATATTTTAATAGTTGCAAGAAGAATGTGTACCTGGGACATCGTCGATTTCTTCCGAGCAGGCATCCCGTAAGAAAGAAAGGCAAGCATTTCAAAGGTGAGGTGGATCACCGGACGAAGCCTCGCCACCGTACTGGTGCTGATGTACATGATATGGTCAAGGATTTGAAGGTAATCTTTGGAAAGGGTCCTGGCGGACAACCTGTTCCGAAGGACGCTGACGGACGCGCACCCATGTGGAAGAAGAAATCTATATTTTGGGACCTGCCATATTGGAAAGACCTAGAGGTCCGCTCCGCAATCGACGTGATGCACGTGACGAAGAATCTTTGTGTGACCCTGCTTGGATTTTTGGGCGTGTATGGGAAGACAAAAGATACACCAGAGGCACGGGAGGACCAGCAACGTATGCACGGAAAAGACGACATACATCAGGGTCAGGCCAGCTACGCTCTTACCAAAGAAGAGAAGGAAATCTTCTTCGAATGCCTGCTCAGCATGAAGGTACCGTCTGGCTTCTCGTCGAATATAAAGGGAATAATAAATATGGCAGAGAAAAAGTTCCAGAACCTAAAGTCTCATGACTGCCACGTGATTATGACGCAACTCCTTCCGGTTGCATTGAGGGGGCTTCTACCGGAAAATGTTTGATTGGCCATTGTGAAGCTATGTGCATTCCTCAATGCAATCTCTCAGACGGTAATCGATCCAGAAATCATACCAAGGTTACAGAATAATTTGGTGCAATGTCTTGTCAGTTTTGAGTTCGTGTTCCCACCATCCTTCTTCAACATCATGACGCGTGTCCTAGTTCACCTTTGCGAAGAGATTAACGTTTTGGGTCCTATATTTCTATACAATATGTTCCCCTTTGAAAGGTTCATGGGAGTCTTGAAGAAATATGTTCATAACCGTGCTAGGCCAGAAGGAAGCATCTCGAAGGGCCATGAAAATGAGGAGGTCATTGAGTTTTGTATTGACTTTATTCCTGAGCTTAAGCCGATTGGTGTTCCTGAATCGCGACATAAGGGCAGACTGGAAGGAAAAGGCACGCTAGGAGGGCATCAAATAATATGTATGGATGGGCATTCTCTCACTGAAGCACACTACACAGTTCTACAGAATTCCGCCTTGGTGGCTTCGTATATGGAGGAACACAAGAATTTTCTACAGTCCAAACACCCGGAGAAGTCTGACGACTGGATTACACGCGAACAAACGAGGACTTTCACCGGTTGGTTGCAGAAATGTGTCCTGAATGATGGCGACATTCAAAATGACCTGTACTCGCTGTCCCAGTTACCATCTTAGAATATAATGACTTTCAAAGGGTACCAGATAAATGGGAATACATTTTACACGATCGCCCAAGATAAGAAGAGCACCAACCAAAATAGTGGTGTCCGCTTTGATGCAACAACCAATACGGGAAAGGAAACATATTATGGTTACATAGAGGACATATGGGAACTTAACTATGGATCAGGTGATTTGAAGGCCCCTTTGTTTCGGTGCAAATGGGTCAATATGACACGAGGCGGGGTAACGGAAGACCCGCAGTACGGAATGACAACAGTGGATCTCAACAATCTTGCGTATGCAGACGAACCATTCGTCCTAGCCAATGATGTGGTACAGGTTTTTTATGTGAAAGACATGTCTACCAGGCCGAGAAAAAGAAAAGATAAGAAAGTGAATGGATCATACGACGAGCCAAAGCGCCACATAGTTCTTTCAGGAAAAAGAAACATCGTTGGAGTGGATGACAAGACAGACATGTTAGAAGATTATGAAAAGTTTGATGAAATTACTCCATTCACAGTGAATATTGACCCGAGCATCCAGTTAAATGATGAAGATTTTCCATGGCTACGGCACAAAGGGACACACGAGAAGAAAAAGTTTCACACCCAAAGATCTGGGATGTGATCGGCTTCACTATCATCATTTTCTTCTGTGTTTCACACCCAGGAGGGAATGTCTGTAATAGTTAGGGTAGTTAATTATGTGTTTTGGCATTTGAAACGCGAAGAAATTTTATGTGCAAACAAATTCTTTTCATGCATTTACTGATTTTTTTTCCAGCTAAATGACCCTGAAATTGAAAAGCATTTGAAATGAGCTCAGAAAAGGTTGAAAGTTGGCATGGTATCATAATTTCATACAAATAGCATGTGCAAAAAAGTAGAGAGGGTTACGGCAAAAACTGGATACACTTCGTGTACAAAATGGACAATCTTTTTCGAAGTATCAGGGTTTCCAACGAAAACTGAAATGTTACAAAGGCATTTCATTTTTTAAATAACCTAAGCATTACCAAATTGAATATAATGATAAAACACACTAATATTAAACATAAGAAAAAAGAATCACTGAAAAAAATATTTTTTCAGAGTTAAGTTATTCACAAACTAGTGATTCACACAATTTCAAATAATTCAAAATTTAAACTATTCAAATTTGAAAACTACCGGCACTAACAGAAAGTTTGTAAATTTTTGTACCTAAAGCAAAAATATTCACAAAGAAAATCTAAATACAGCAAAAAACAACTCAAAAAAAATAAAACAAAAAAAGCAAAAAAATTAAGAAAATAAAAAGCCAGCCTACTAGGCCAAAGCGGCCTGCATACGACTAGAAACTCAACCTTTTGTTGGGCCAGGATGCAGGCCCGCAAAGGCCCAGTAGGCCCACATGGCAGCAATGAATAGGTAGGCCCAGTAGGCCTGCTTAGGAGAGGAGTTGGAGAGAGCTACCGCACTGGGGCTTATAAACCAGTGCGGTAGCCCTTCGACTAGCGAGGTGGGACTAAACTTGCCGCACCGCACTGCGCCAGCGCACCCCCTTTAGTACCGGGTCGTGGCACCAACCGGTACTAAAGGGGGGGCCTTTAGTACCGGTTGGAGCCACCAACCGGTACTAAAGGGGGTGCGCTTCCCGCCGCTTGGCCTAGCCAAAACAAATCTTTAGTACCGGTTGGTGGCTCCAACCGGTACTAAAGGTCCATCCTATATATACAACTGTTGAAAAAATTCAGTTTCCCTCTATTTCCTCCCTCCGTCGCGCCGCCCTGCCCCGATCGATGCCGTCCCCGTCGACGTCGCCGCCCCCGCCCCTCGTCGCCGACCCCGGCCGTCCTCGCCCCTTGTCGCCGCCCCCGTCGACGTCGCCGCCTCGGCCGTCCCCGTCCCCGTCGTCCCCGTCGCCACGCCCC
>NC_041393.1:651708699-651785162 GCF_002162155.2 Triticum dicoccoides
GTACCGTCGCCCCGTCGTCGCCGCCCCATCCCATCGCCCCGTCGTCGCCTCGCCGGTGAGCTCGCCCCGGCCGTCATGTCCACACACACACACACACACACACACACACACTATACACACACACACACTACACACACACACATTATTAGTTTGTTTTGTTAAAAAAAATTCTGTTTTTTAGTTATAGAAATGTTAGGAAATTATTCTGTTTTTTAGTTATATATATATTAGAAATGTTAGTTATATAGAAATGTTATAAATGTTTTCTGTTTTTTAATTATAGAAATGTTAGCAATTTTTCTATTTTTTAGTTATATAAATATTAGAAATGTTATAAAAATGTTAGTTATATAATCAGGAAATTTTAGAATTAGTTTTAGTTAGATGAATTAGATTAATGTCAAATTGTTAGAATTTGCATATATATAGAATTTTAGTTATCACAATCCAATCATTTAAAAATGTTACTTTTTGCGGGCATATAGTATTTGTTCTCGACGATATTCCCGGCCCGCATCGTCGCCGTCGACCCGTTCGCGACGATGTCATGCTTCAGGGGACCCATGTCCGGGACTGGGCTCCGCCAGGCTGGCACTGGGAGGTGCTACCTGGAGGGGTACGCCGCTTGGTGAGGAACCCGACCTCGGGTCCCGTCGTCGACCCTGATCTTCTTTGGTGGCGTTCGCGTGGGCCACATTCGGTGCAGAGGCAGCCGGCCCCGCCGGAGGTGGTGCGTCGCCGTGTCAGGGAGGAAGATGAGCACGTCCATCGGTACATGGCTGCTATGGACGACGTCAGGTTCTCCACTACTTGGCGGGTTCTTTGGGCAGATGACCGGCGATATAATCCTGTGATGGTTCCTTCTCTTTGGGTGTGCACCGCCCGCGCCCCAGGAACCGCGAGTGGCACCCTAGATTCTTCTGTAGTACTCGATCTTTATTAGGTACCTAGCCAGTGATGTATTCGATATATAATATTCGAGACGATGTATTCGAGATTATATATATTAAGACGATGATGTATTCGAGATTATATATTCGAGACGATGTATTCGAGATTTAGTTTTTCCTTATTGATTAATTGCATCCATGCATTGTAATTTGAATACTAAATTGTTTTATATTTCTTCTGTATTAGTTAGTAAAGTAAAAGCTATGGCGGACAATACCGGCAGAGAGAGAGAAGAGGAATTGTTCGACATCATACGCAGCCCTCAGAGGCTAGATGATCTGAATGATGACGGCTCCCAATATCTGAACAATACCAGAGAGGGTGACGAAAAGATATTCGATCTCGACGACCGAGCTGATGAAGTCATGAACTATGATTATGATGACACAGACAATGTTAGTGATGACACAGACAATGCTGATCTTCAAATAACAAAGACTTCCAACGAGGTATATATTTATATAAGCATGCATCCTGGTGATCATCACATGTTTTTTTATTGAAGATATATTAACGAATCGATCTTTCTTCTTTCAGCCCTCCGGATCGAGCAAATATGCTTCTACAGACAGCAAGACAAAGCGAGGCCCGGGCAGATTGTTGAAGGATGGTGTAAAGTACCACATCAAGTCCACCAAACTTAGTGGCGAACCCCTCACGCCTAAGAACGTTGCGGACAAGTGGACTCGTCAGTGCGGAGTTCTTGTGAAGGACAAACTCCCGATCTCCATTCAAGAATGGAAAGAGCCAAAGACTAAACGTCCAGGTGTTACTTGGGTCGATGGCAGAGCCAAAGAAGACCTGGTGAAATCTCTAATGGAACATTTCACCCTACCAGATCATTTCACTGAAGCAGATGTGAAGAAAGTCAAGGCCGCTGCTCTTAAGAAGATGGCAATTGCATTCAACACCCACAAGAAAACTGTATGGGCCAACTACCTCGCTAATGAAAGGAAGACTCCAGATTTCAAGGGAACACTAGAGAAGCAAAGAGAGCACTGGGACAATTTTTTGACCTTCAAGGATTCAGAATTATCTAAGGAACGGTCGATGAAAAACAAGGCAAATGCCGCAAGAAAGACGCAGTTCCATAGGCTGGATCCAGGTGGCTACGCGGTGGGATTGCCTAAGTGGGATAAGTCTGGGCGAGAGATGGAGGATGCAGGGGTCACTCCGGTTACTAGGAACTGGCCCCCCAGGTGCAGAACTTGGTTCTATGCGCATGGGGAGCGTTGGACCAGAAGACAGGCGAAGTTTCGCGGAAGGCAAGTCTAAAAGGAGCCGAACAAAAGATAATTGACGCAATAGAAGAAGCTCGAAGGGGGGAGTTCACACCCAACAGAGAGAACGACGAGCTTACGCGCGCCCTGGGAAATCCTGAACACCCGGGAAGAACATGAGGAAAGGGCGTTATTCCCTGGTATGAGGGCTTTTTGGACTGGAATGACGACTACAGGTCCCATGCAAGAAAGAAGATGGAGGAGGAGAAGAAGAGGAAGTTGGAGGAGGAGCAGAGGAAGCAGGACGCAGAACGCCTTCAAGGCCTAGAAGCAAGGCACGCGGACCTGGCACTGAAATTCCAGTAGCAGCAGCAGCAGATCGACTCACTTAGCCAGGAAAGGGGGTCTCAGCAGCGGCAGCAGCAAGCGGATGATCGTCCAGCATTGGATAGCACCGTCCCATCCATGCCGAGAAGTAGCGTTGGTTCTGCCCTGGGCGACACACTGCTGGATACATACCCTGTGGATGACATCATAGAGAACACTAACTGTGAGCTACACTCCAAAATGAAGAACATATCCATGAAGGTGGCGGACGGCGTTGCTTTTCCAGTTACCCCCAAAGCAACCTACCATTGCATCCCGATTCCAGAGGGCTATACTCGTGTCATGGTTGATGAAGTGGTGGACCCATATTCGGGGCTAACGCTTGACATTCCTGGAGGTGAAGACGAGCGCACACTGGGAGAGGCCATACATCGTATCATCCTATGGAGAAAGGATTGCATCATCTTTCGAAGTCAACCGACACCGCGTCGTCTGCCGACTCCTCCTCGAAGTCCGCCACCGAGTAAGCAGACTCCCACTCCTCCAAGTCCACGAACGCGTGAGACGACTCCTCCTCGAAGTCCGCCACCTCCTCCAAGTCCCCGAACGCGTGAGCTGACTCCTCCAGTTTCAAGTCCGGCACAGCGTCATGCCACTTCTCCGATTTCAAGTCCGGCACCGTGTCAGGCCACACCTCCTGCTTCAAGTCCGGCACATTGTCAGGCCACTTCTCCTGGTCCAACTCCACGTCAGCCGTCTCCGCCGTCTCAGCAATCGCAGAAGAGACATGTCGCAACTTTGGTGCATAGCGGTACGAGTCGAGGTAGTTCAGGAAGTACAGGCGGAGACAAGCGATATAAATATGGTCAAAGCCTCGCTCCTCTTCCTCAGAGGCCTTACGACATGACTAAGGAGCAAAACACAACCATAGTGCAAGCCCAAGTGGACGCCCATTTTGGACCGAAACCGGCACCGCCGCCAAAGGAGAAAGTGTTGGGGAACGTAGTGATTTCAAAAAAATTCCTACGCACACGCAAGATCATGGTGATGGTATAGCAACGAGAGGGGAGAGTGTTGTCCACGTACCCTCGTAGACCATAAGCGGAAGCGTTATGACAACGCGGTTAATGTAGTCGTACGTCTTCACGATCCGACCGATCCAAGCATCGAACCTACAGCACCTCCGTGTTCAGCACACGTTCAGCTCGATGACGTTCCCCGGGCTCCAATCCAGCAAAGCGTCGGGGATGAGTTCCGTCAGCACGACGGCGTGGTGACGATAATGATGTTCTACTGGCGCAGGGCTTCGCCTAAACTCCGCGACGATATGACCGAGGTGGAATATGGTGGAGGGAGGCACCACACACGGCTAAGGAACAATCCGTAGATCAACTTGTGTGTCATGGGGTGCCCCCTGCCCCCGTATATAAAGGAGCAAGGGGGGAGGAGGCCGGCCCTAGGAGGGGGTGCGCCAAGTGTGGAGTCCTACTAGGACTCCCTAGTGCTAGTAGGATTCCACCTCCCTTGTTGGAGTAGGAGAAGGGGAAAGAGGGGGAGAGGAAGAAGGAAAGGGGGGCTGCGCCCCTTGTCCAATTCGGACCAGAGGGGGGGCGCAGGCCTCCTTCCTTTTGGCCTCTCTCCTCTATTCCCGTATGGCCCAATAAGGCCCATATACTCCCCGGCGAATTCCCGTAACTCTCCGGTACTCCGAAAAATACCCAAATCACTCGGAACCTTTCCGAACTCCGAATATAGTCGTCCAATATATCAATATTTACGTCTCGACCATTTCGAGACTCCTCGTCATGTCCCCGATCTCATCCGGGACTCCGAACTCCTTCGGTACATCAAAACTCATAAACTCGTAATAAACTGTCATCGAAACCTTAAGCGTGCGGACCCTACTGGTTCGAGAACTATGTAGACATGACCTAGAACTATTCTTAGTCAATAACCAATAGCGGAACCTGGATGCTCATATTGGCTCCTACATATTCTACGAAGATCTTTATCGGTCAAACCGCATAACAACATACGTTGTTCCCTTTGTCATCGGTATGTTACTTGCCCGAGATTCGATCGTCGGTATCCAATACCTAGTTCAATCTCGTTACCGGCAAGTCTCTTTACTCGTTACGTAATGCATCATTCCGTAACTAACTCATTAGCTACATTGCTTGCAAGGCTTATAGTGATGTGCATTACCGAGAGGGCCCAGAGATACCTCTCCGACAATCGGAGTGACAAAACCTAATCTCGAAATACGCCAACCCAACATGTACCTTTGGAGACACCTGTAGTACTCCTTTATAATCACCCAGTTACGTTGTGACGTTTGGTAGCACCCAAAGTGTTCCTCCGATAAACGGGAGTTGCATAATCTCATAGTTACAAGAACATGTATAAGTCATGAAGAAAGCAATAGCAACATACTAAACGATCAAGTGCTAAGCTAACGGAATGGGTCAAGTCAATCACATCATTCTTCTAATGACGTGATCCTATTAATCAAATGACAACACATGTCTATGGTTAGGAAACATAACCATCTTTGATTAATGAGCTAGTCAAGTAGAGGCATACTAGTGACACTATGTTTGTCTATGTATTCACACATGTATTATGTTTCCGGTTAATACAATTCTAGCATGAATAATAAACATTTATCATGAAATAAGGAAATAAATAATAACTTTATTATTGCCTCTAGGGCATATTTCCTTCACTCTCCCACTTGCACTAGAGTCAATAATCTAGTTCACATCGCCATGTGATTTAACATCAATATTCATATCTGTATATGATTAACACCCATAGTTCACATCATCATGTGACCAACACCCAAAGGGTTTACTAGAGTCAATAATCTAGTTCACATCGCTTATGTGATTAACACCCAAAGAGTACTAAGGTGTGATCATGTTTTGCTCG
Organism: Triticum dicoccoides; assembly: GCF_002162155.2. Taxonomy (NCBI): domain Eukaryota; kingdom Viridiplantae; phylum Streptophyta; class Magnoliopsida; order Poales; family Poaceae; genus Triticum; species Triticum dicoccoides. Next base: position 651,714,129 of record NC_041393.1, read on the forward strand.
TGAGAGAAGCTTAGTCAACGGGTCTGTCACATTCAGAGCCGTATGTATTTTGCAAATATTCTATGTCCACAATGCTCTGCACGGAGCTACTCTATCTAATTGCTCCCACTTTCAATATGTATCCAGATTGAGACTTAGAGTCATCTGGATTGGTGTAAAAGCTTGCATCGTTGTAACTTTTACGACGGGCTCTTTTATTACCTCCATAATCAAGAAACATCTCCTTAGTCTTCACTAAGGATATTCTTGACCGCTGTCCAGTGATCTACTATTAGATCAAAATTGTATTCCTTTGCCAAACACAGAGCAAGGTATACAATAGGTCTGTTGCACAGCACAGCATACTTTATAGAAGCTATGACTAAGGCATAGGGAATGACTTTTCATTCTCTTTCTATTTTCTGCCATGGTCGGGTCTTGAGTCTTACTCAACTTCACACCTTGCAACACAGGCAAGAACTCCTTCTTTGACTGTTCCATTTTGAACTATTTCAAAAAAATTATCAAGGTATGTACTCATTGAAAAATCTTATCAAGCGTCTTGATCTATCTATATAGATCTTGATGCTCAATGTGTAAGAAGCTTCACCGAGGTCTTTCTTTGAAAAACTCCTTTCAAACACTCCTTTATGCGTTGCACAATAATTCTACATTATTTCCGATCAACAATATGTCATTCACATATACTTATCAGAAATGTTGTAGTGCTCCCACTCACTTTCTTGTAAATACAGGCCTTTCCAAAAGTCTGTATAAAACTATATGCTTTGATCAACTCATCAAAATGTATATTCCAACTCTGAGATGCTCGCACCAGTCCATTGATGGATCGCTGGAGCTTGCATATTTTGTCAGCACCTTTAGGATTAGCAAAACCTTCTGGTTGCATCATATACAACTCTTCTTTAAAAATCCATTAAGGAATGCAGTTTTGAAATCCATTTGCCAGATTTCATAAAATGTGGCAACTGCTAACATGATTCAGACAGACTTAAGCATCGATACGAGTGAAAAACTCTCATCGTAGTCAACACCTTGAATTTGTCGAGAACCTTTTGCGACAATTCTAGCTTTGTAGATAGTAACACTATCAGCGTCCGTCTTCCTCTTGAAGATCCATTTAATCTCAATGTCTCGCCGATCATTGGGCAAGTCAATCAAAGTCCATACTTTGTTTTCATACATGGATCTCATCTTAGATCTCATGGCCTCAAGCCATTTTGCGGAATCTGGGCTCACCATCGCTTCTTCATAGTTCGTAGGTTCGTCATGGTCTAGTAACATAACTTCCAGAACAGGATTACCGTACCACTCTGGTGCGGATCTTACTCTGGAAGACCTATGAGGTTCTGTAGTAACTTAATCTGAAGTTTCATGATCATCATCATTAACTTCCTCACTAATTGGTGTAGTAGTCACAGGAACAGATTTCTGTGATGAACTAATTTCCAATAAGGGAGCAGGTACAGTTACCTCATCAAGTTATACTTTCCTCCCACTCACTTCTTTCGAGAGAAACTTCTTCTCTAGAAAGGATCCATTCTTGGCAACGAATGTTTTTGCCTTCAGATCTGTGATAGAAGGTGTACCCAACAGTTTCCTTTGGGTATTCTATGAAGACGCACTTCTCCGATTTGGGTTTGAGCTTATCAGGATGAAACTTTTTCATACAAGCATTGTAGCCCTAAACTTTAAGAAACGACAACTTGGGTTTCTTGCTTAACCACAGTTCATATAGTGTCGTCTCAACGGATTTAGATGGTGCCCTTTTAACGTGAATGCAACTGTCTCTAATGCATAACCCCAAAACGATAATGGTAAATCAATAAGAGACATCATAGATCGCACCATATCCAATAAAGTGCGGTTACGACGTTTGGACACACCATAACATTGTGGTGTTCCAGGTGACGTGAGCTGTGAAACTATTCCACATTGTTTTAATTGAAGACCAAACTCGTAACTCAAATATTCGTCTCCGCGATCAGATCGCAGAAACTTTATTTTCTTGTTATGATGATTTTTCCACTTCACTCTGAAATTCTTTGAACCTTTCAATTATTTTAGACTTATGTTTCATCAAGTAGATATACCCATATCTGCTCAAATCATCTTGTGAAGGTCAGAAAATAACGATACTTGCCACGAGCATCAACACTCATTGGATCACATACATCGGTATGTATTATTTCCAACAAGTCAGTAGCTCGTTCCATTGTTCCGAAGAACAGAGTTTTACTCATCTTGCCCAAAAGGCATGGTTCGCAAGCATCAAATGATTCATAACCAAGTGATTTCGAAAATCCATCTTTATGGAGTTTCTTCATGCGCTTTACACCGATATGACCCAAACGGCAGTGCCACAAATAAGTTGCACTATCATTATTAACTTTGTATCTTTTGGCATCAATATTATGAATATGTGTATCACTACGATCGATATCCAACAAACTATTTTCATTGGGTGTATGACCATTGAAGGTTTTATTCATGTAAACAGAACAACAATTATTCTCTGATTTTAAACGAATAACCGTATTGCAATAAACATGATCAAATCATATTCATGCTCAACGCAAACGCCAAATAACATTTATTTAGGTTCTACACAAATCTCGAAAGTGTAGGGAGAGTGTGATAATGATCATATCAATCTTGGAACTATTTCCAACACACATCGTCACTTCACCCTCAACTAGTCTCTGTTTATTCCGTAACTCCTGTTTTGAGTTACTAATATTTAGCAACCGAACAAGTATCAAATACTCAGGGGCTACTATAAACACTAGTAAGGTACACATCAATAACCTGTATATCAAATATACCCTTGTTCACTTTGCCATCCTTCTTATCCACCAAATATTCAGGGTATTTCCGTTTCTAGTGACCATTTCCTTTGCAGTGTAAACACTCAGTTTTAGGCTTTGGTCCAGCTTTGGTTTTCTTCACGCGAGTGACAACTTGTTTGACATTCTACTTGAAGTTTTCCTTTCTTTCCCTTTGCCCTTTTCTTGAAACTAGTGGTCTCGTCAATCATCAATACTTGATGCTCTTTCTTGATTTCTACCTTCATCGATTTCAACATCACGAAGAGCTCGGGAATTGTTTTCATCATCCCTTGCATACTATAGTTCATCATGAAGTTCTAGTAACTTAGTGCTGGTGACTAGAGAATTCTGTCAATCAATATCTTATCTAGAAGATTAACTCCCACTTGATTCAAGTGATTGAAGTACCCAGACAATCTGAGCATATGCTTACTAGTTGAGCGATTCTCCTCCATCTTTTAGCTATAGAACTTGTTGGAGACTTCATATCTCTCAACTCGGGTATTTGCTTGAAATATTAACTTCAATTCCTGGAACATCTCATATGGTCCATGACGTTCAAAACATCTTTGAAGTCCCGATTCTAAGCCGTTAAGCATGGTGCACTAAACTATCAAGTAGTCATCATATTGAGCTAGCCAAACGTTCATAACGTCTGCGTCTGCTCCTGCAATAGGTCTGTCACCTAGCGGTGCATTAAGGACATAATTCTTCTGTGCAGCAATGAGGATAAACCTCAGATCACGAATCCAATCCGCATCATTGCTACTAACATCTTTCAACACAATTTTCTCTAGGAACATATCAAAATAAACATATGAAAGCAACAACGCAAGCTATTGATCTACAACATAATTTGCAAAATACTACCAGGACTAAGTTCATGATAAATTTAAGTTCAATTAATCATATTACTTAAGAACTCCCACTTAGATAGACATCCCTCTAATCCTCTAAGTGATTACGTGATCCATATCAACTACACCATGTCCGATCGTCACGTGAGATGGAGTAGTTTCAATGGTGAACATCAATATGTTGATCATATCTACTATATGATTCACGCTCGACCTTTCGGTCTCCGTGTTCCGAGGCCATAACTGTATATGCTAGGCTCGTCAAGTTTAACCTAAGTATTCCGCGTGTGCAACTGTTTTGCACCCGTTGTATTTGAACGTAGATCCTATCACACCCGATCATCACGTGGTGTCTCAGCACGAAGAACTTTTGCAATGGTGCATACTCAGGGAGAACACTTCTTGATAATTAGTGAGAGATCATCTTAAAATGCTACCGTCAAACAAAACAGAATAAGATGTATAGCAGATAAACATCATATGCAATCAAAATATGTGACATGATATGGCCATGATCATCTTGCGCCTTTGATCTCCATCTCCAAAGTACTGTCATGATCTCTATCGTCACCGGCACGACACCATGATCTTCATCATCTTGATCTATATCAATGTGTCGTCACATGGTCGTCTCGCCAACTATTGCTCTTGCATCTATTGCTATCGTATAGCGATAAAGTAAAGCAATTATTTGGCACTTGCATCTTATGCAACAAAGAGACAACCATAGGACTTCTGCTAGTTGTCGATAACTTCAACAAAACATGATCATCTCATACAACAACTTATATCTCATCACATCTTGACCATATCACATCACAACATGCCCTGCAAAACCAAGTTAGACGTCCTCTACTTTGTTGTTGCAAGTTTTACGTGGCTGCTACGGGCTGAGCAAGAACCGTTCTTACCTACGCATCAAAACCACAATGATAGTTCGTCAAGTTGGTGCTGTTTTAACCTTCGCAAGGACCGGGCGTAGCCACACTCGGTTCAACTAAAGTTGGAGAAACAGACACCCGCTAGTCACCTGTGTGCAAAGCACGGCGGTAAAACCAGTCTCGCGTAAGCGTACGCGTAATGTCGGTCCGGGCCGCTACATCCAACAATACCGCTGAACCAAAGTATGACATACTGGTAAGCAGTATGACTTGTATCGCCCATAACTCACTTGTGTTCTACTCATGCATATAACATCAATGCATAAAATCTAGGCTCGGATGCCACTGTTGGGGAATGTAGTGATTTCAAAAAATTTCCTACACACACGCAAGATCATGGTGATGGTATAGCAACGAGAGGGCAGAGTGTTGTCCACGTACCCTCGTAGACCATAAGCAGAAGCGTTATGATAATGCGGTTGATGTAGTCGTACGTCTTCACGATCCGACCGATCCAAGCACCGAACGTACGGCACCTCCATGTTCAGCACACGTTCAGCTCGATGACGTTCCCCGGGCTCCAATCCAGCAAAGCGTCGGGGATGAGTTCCGTCAGCACGACGGCGTGGTGACGATGATGATGTTCTACCGGCGCAGGGCTTCGCCCAAACTCCGCGACGATATGACCGAGGTGGAATATGATGGAGGGGGGCACCGCACACGGCTAAAGAATAATCCGTAGATCAACTTGTGTGTCATGGGGTTCCCCCCTACCCCCGTATATAAAGGAGCAAGGGGGGAGGAGGCCGGCCCTAGGAGGGGGCGCGCCAAGTGTGGAGTCCTACTAGGACTCTCTAGTCCTGGTAGGATTCCACCTCCCTTGTTGGAGTAGGAGAAGGGGAAAGAGGGGGAGAGGAAGAAGGAAAGGGGGGCTGCACCCCTTGCCCAATTCGGACCAGAGGGGGGGCGCAGGCCTCCTTCCTTTTGGCCTCTCTCCTCTATTCCCGTATGGCCCAATAAGGCCCATATACTCCCTGGCGAATTCCCGTAACTCTCCGGTACTCCGAAAAATACCCGAATCACTCGGAACCTTTCCGAACTCCGAATATAGTCGTCCAATATATCGATCTTTACGTCTCGACCATTTCGAGACTCCTCGTCATGTCCCCGATCTCATCCGGGACTCCGAACTCCTTCGGTACATAAAAACTCATAAACTCATAATATAACTATCATCGAAACCTTAAGCGTGCGGACCCTACGGGTTCGAGAACTATGTAGACATGACCTAGAACTATTCTTGGTCAATAACAAATAGCGGAACCTGAATGCTCATATTGGCTCCTACATATTCTACGAAGATCTTTATCGATCAAACCGCCTAACAACATACGTTGTTCCCTTTGTCATCGGTATGTTACTTGCCCGAGATTCGATCGTCGGTATCCAATACCTAGTTCAATCTCGTTACTGGCAAGTCTCTTTACTCGTTACATAATGCATCATTCTGTAACTAACTCATTAGCTACATTGCTTGCAAGGCTTATAGTGATGTGCATTATCGAGAGGGCCCAGAGATACCTCTCCGACAATCAGAGTGACAAAACCTAATCTCGAAATACGCCAACCCAACATGTACCTTTGGAGACACCTGTAGTACTCCTTTATAATCACCCAGTTACGTTGTGACGTTTGGTAGCACCCAAAGTGTTCCTCCGGTAAACGGGAGTTGCATAATCTCATAGTTACAGGAACATGTATAAGTCATGAAGAAAGCAATAGCAACATACTAAACGATCAAGTGCTAAGCTAACGGAATGGGTCAAGTCAATCACATCATTCTTCTAATGACATGATCCTATTAATCAAATGACAACACATGTCTATGGTTAGGAAACATAACCATCTTTGATTAATGAGCTAGTCAAGTAGAGGCATACTAGTGACACTTTGTTTGTCTATGTATTCACACATGTATTATGTTTCCGGTTAATACAATTCTAGCATGAATAATAAACATTTATCATGAAATAAGGAAATAAATAATAACTTTATTATTGCCTCTAGGGCATATTTCCTTCAGAAAGTGCCTGAGAAAGTAATTAACCACTTCATTCGTATGGCTAGAGAACCAGCTCCCAAGCCTGTTGACTCGGACTATGAGCGCCAAATCAGGAAAGCACATCGATCACGAGTACAGAAGGAAGCGAGCTCAAGCTCGAACCAACAAGCAGCTGGCAAAAAATGCGGGAGAACCGTTCCCCAGTTGGGAGAACAGGCGGCACAAGCGATCCCCCCGCTTGTTGTGCCAACAACACATGAGAGGAGTAGTACGCGCGCCAAATATTATTGTTGGCAAACCGTTAGCGTTCCCCAGCAAGGCGATGTGGTAATAACAGAGGATCATATAATGCAGGCTCAAATGCTCAATATCTCTGTTGGACAACTCTTCGAAATCGAGCCCATGCCTACGCTTAAAGAATCGGAAATAGCATGGCAATATGTCCGGGTTAAACCTTTGGTCCATCCAGACAAGGTAAGGACCTCCCAACGAGAATGTATCAATTGCATCAATGGTACATGAACATTACCAAGATTTCCAATCGAGAGTCCCTTATGGTGAATGTCAAGCATGAGCATTATTACCATGAGAAAGCTCTGGCCATTGAGTATCCAGAACTATTTCAGTTATACAATCAAGACGCACTCAACAAGTCTATCGTCAGTTGCTATTGTCTGTAAGTGATTTCTTTCTGTAATTTAAGTCTTAAGCTAGTTATGTAGTGATAATTTTGATCAATCATTACATGTAATTATCCTCACTATATTCTTTTTCTGTGGTATTATATGCAGGATGAAGATGTATGAAATGAAAAAAGCTGGACGCTATGGCATTGGGTTCATTGACCCAAATACCATTAATCAGGACATATGGCAGATTGAACATTGTCAAGATGCTGTAGAGGAAAGCATGCTAGAGTTCTTGAAGCGCCTCAATAGCAATAAAGATATACTACTTCCTTACAACTTCCCGTGAGTCACACTGTCTTGTACTATAAATTCTGTTTTTGCTTACTAGCTAGCTAGATGTTAATAATTAAGTGTATATGGTTTACGGTAGTTGAATAATTTTATGCACATGCCCGCTTAATTAAGACATGCAAACGTGTGCGTATGCAGTTGGCACTGGGTCTTGTTAGACATTAAAGTTGAGGAAGGAAAAGTTGAATTACTGGACTCACTAACTAAAGAAGATAAAGACTACACCATCGTGAAGGGGATAGTCAACAGGTAATTTCAATCATTATTAACTATATCTCGGCCTATTAATTATTAGTTCGTCATATCCTGATATGAACTATTTAATAACCCCTTTATTAATTTTCTTTTCCGGCGGGCAGGGCATGGACAAAGTTCATCAAGGTGACTCCAGGCACGTGGCCAAAAAACTTGTTTTGGCATCGACCCAAGGTAAGTAATTAAGTAGTACTAGCTAGCTACCATCTCTTTAATTCTGGTTTCAATATCATTAATTAATTATCATGCTTGATTAATCATTATCTGATTCAATTCCATTCTCATAAAGGCCCTGAGGCAGGCGCCAGGGAATAATCTGTGTGCATACTACGTTTGTGAGAACATTCGCATGATGACGTGCGAAAGGAGCAGATCTGATAGACAGGACTGGGTACGTTTGTCAGAACACTATTCACACCATTATCGATATCTAGTCACACAACTAACACACATGCATATATTGATCTCCTTCTTAACAGTTCAGATCGGTGCGGGATAAGCTCCTATCATCGGACCGCATACTAGCACTTCAAGAGGAAATAGCCGGATTTTTGCTCGACCAGGTCATAGATCCCAAAGGAGAATACTATTACCCGCTACCGCCCCCATGAACCACTTGTCATCGTGCTCCGGAGGCACCAAAGGCAACATATATATGTAGGAGAAATTGTGTATGTGTATATAGATGTGTATGTGTGAATAATTAATGGTGTTGGTTTGTGAGACATTCGATGATATATATGCGGTTCTACGTACGAGAAAATCTATTTATATATATGCATAACGTGTACAATTTGTAGTATCGTGAAATACCAGCAAAAAAAATTGAATGGAAAATAAATCAAAAACCACCCCAAATATTTAGTACCGGTTGGTGTTACCAACCGGTACTAATGCCCTACACGCACCTGGGCCTGGCTCGTGCCACGTGGTGGCACTTTAGCGTTGGTTCGTGACGAACCGGTACTAAAGGGGGGGCCTTTAGTCCCCACTCTTTAGTGCCGGTTGGCAAACCGGCACTAAAGGCCGTTACGAACCGGTACTAAAGCCCGGTTCTGCACTAGTATAGAGCAAGAGATTGCATGGTAAAAGTAGATAGGACAATTCACTTGAATTTGTTAAGGAAAGGCAGGAGCAGCTCATGCAACAGGTGAACCGAGCATGCTTAACTGGCGTAGCTAGCAAACTGAACATAAGTCCCTATAGTGAGATAATAAGACAAGCTACTCCTCATCGTCGGAGATATCGATGATGATTGGCTCCTTGGAAATGGAAGAGGGTAAGGCCTCCACATCGTGGGCACCCTCGTCGTAGTGGTAAGTTTCCTGAGCCGCTCCGGGCACCAACCTGCTGGCTCTCGAGTTGAGGTAAGCATGGGCACGCTAAGAAAACACATCTTAGTCTTCCTCGAAGGCACCGATGATGGCCTCGAGAAAATGCCACGAACTGTCGTTTAAAGCAGCCAACTACATCGCGGCATCGGTGTGCTACTTCTTGAGCTTGCGTTGGTTTTTCCCTTGAAGTGGAAAGGGTGATACAGCAAAGTAGAGATAAGTATTTCCCTTAGTTTGAGAACCAAGGTATCAATCCAGTAGGAGACAACACACAAATCATCGAATACCTGCATAAACAATCAAACAAATTTCACCCAAGGTGATAAAGGGGTTGTCAATCCCTTCACGGTTACTTGCAAAAGTGAGATCTTATAGCGATAGACAAACGATAAAGTACATATTTTGGGTGTTTTTGGTTTATAGATCGGAAAGTAAAAGATTGCAAGAATAGTAGATCGGAAACTAAAATTGTAGATCAGAAACTTATATGATGGAAAATAGACCCGGGGGCCATATATTTCACTAGAGGCTTCTCTCAAGATAGAAAATAATACGATGGGTGAACAAATTACTGACGAGCAATTGATAGAAAAGCGCAAAGTTATGACGATACCTAAGGCAATGATCATGAATATAGGCATCACGTCCGTGTCAAGTAGACCGAAATGATTCTGCATCTACCATTATTATTCCACACATCGACCACTATACAACATGCATCTAGATTATTGAGTTCTAAAAAGAACGGAGTAACGCATTAAGTAAGATGATATGATACAGAGGAAATAACTCAAGCAATATGATGAAAACCCCATCTTTTTACTGTCACTGGGAAAGGACACTTCAAGATTGAGCCCAAAGCTAGGCGCTTCTCCCATTGCAAGAAAAACCAATCTAGTTGGCCAAACCAAATCGATAATTCGAAGAGAATTACAAAGACATCAAATCATGCATATAAGAATTCAGAGAAGATTCAAATAATATCCATAGATAAGCTAATCATAAATCCATAATTCATCGGATCTCGGCAAACACACCGCAAAAAAGTATTACATCGAATAGATCTCCAAGAACATCGAGGAGAACATGGTATTGAGAAACAAGAGAGAGAAGAAGCCATCTAGATACTAGCTATGGACCCGTAGGTCTGTGGTAAACTACTCATGCTTCATCGAAAGGGAAATGGTGTTGATATAGAAGCCTTGCATGATCGAATAACCCTCCGGCAGGACGCCGGAAAAGGCCCCTAGATGGGATCTGACTGGTACAGAAGGTTGCGGCAGCAGAAAAGTGTTTTCGTGGATGCCTTTGTTGGTTTGGGGATATATGGGAATATATAGGCGAAAGAATTAGGTCAGGAGGTGCACGAGGGGCCCACAAGGGTGGGGGTGCGCCCTACCCCCCCTGGGCGCACCCTCCGTCCTTGTGGCCTCCTCGTGGCTCCTCCGACTTCATCTCCAAGTCTCCTCAATGTCTTCTGGTCCAAGAAAGATCATCGCGAAGGTTTTATTCCGTTTGGACTCCGTTTGGTATTCCTTTTTTGCGAAACTCAAAAACAGGGAAAAAATAGGAACTGGCACCGGGCTCTAGCTTAATAGTTTAGTCCCAAAAATAATATAAAATAGCATATTAATGCATATAAAACATCCAAAACGGATAATATAATAGCATGGAATAATCAAAAATTATAGATACGCTGGAGACGTATTAGCGCACGAGGCGTCGGCGGTGGCCTCAACGACGAGGCACTCCTCCAAGATCTTGGTGTCAACACGAATGGTAGCTATCGCGACCTCATCCACGTGTGCGACCGCGATTTGCTTCTCCGCGGCCAAATGCTCTTTAAGCTCCTGGCTATACTGCATGCACCATGGCTTAGGGCAGCGCTTATTTAGGGGAGGGGTCGGTGATTTGGGTGGAACATGTCGAGACGGCGGTTGGGGCATGTGGGATGTGGAAGGAGGAGGAGGATGGGGGTCGGGTGTGGATTACCTGCCTGGATCGACGAGGCCGAGCAGCGTGAAGGAGGGACACCGATGAGGATGCGGTGTTGCAAGCAAGGAGTTAAGGTTTCAACTTGGAAAGGGAGGTGGAAATAGGGGAAATGTGGGTTTTGGTAAGGTGGAGGTAGATATTTCTGTGGGGGCCGAAAATTTTGGATCGATGCAGTGAAAAAACTGGCGCGCAAAGTGGCATCAGATACAGTCCCTTATTCAACACTGTGTGCAATATGTGAACATCACAAACAATTCATATAGCTTACCCCGTGTGTGATGAGTTTGAGCTAAAAATCACTAGAACTATCTAATTTTTGCAACTAAAATTCAGTAATTAAGTATAGATTTCATTCATATATTAAGCAGTCGTTCTTTATACAAGCAGTTCAACTCGACAACTGAACCGACCAAACTATTTCTCAATTGTTGCCAACCACGTACTGAAATAGCGAGTTCAACTATATACACTAGCTAATTTTACATACATTGTACAGTTCAACCACATCTATAGTCAAAATGAACTAAAAAAATAGCCCCTAAATACTACTACTACGGAGGGGCTTTGTACTACTTCCGGCAGCCTCTCCTCTGTCGAGCGCTCTCAGTAAGAGGTAGAGGAGGAGGAGTCTACCGACGAGCTGGACAACTGCAATACGGTGCCTATCGTTGCCGCACCTTCAGCCACGCTCACCTTGAACGTGCTCTGCCACTCCAGACGACCCCCCTCTAAGTGGCGGGACTCCTCATAGACCTCCTGATTCCACGCCTCTGCGGCGGTGTGTGCTGCGGCCACGACGGCGGTAAGGCTCTTTGCATGCTCGACGAGGCGCTCCTCCTCCTCCCGCAGGAACTCGATGTAGCGCGCAAGGTCGCTGAGGCACGTGCGGGCCTCCACCTCCGCCTCCCGCCTTCGGGCAGCGGTGGCGAAGCGGGTGATGACCTCGACGGTCGACCACTACTAGGAAAATGCTTATACATAGAACTTTACTAGTAGCGTTTGTTTATGTCCCCACGCTACTGGTAATTACCACTAGCGCTGGATAGAAAGCGCGCTATTGGTATGGCTTAGCAGCAGCGTTGGTTTTTTCTGGGCACGCTACTAGTATGAATAGACAGGGTGAGCTGACGTGCCTTGCTTGGTAGCAGCGCCGCACCCGTGCCCCCGCGCTACAACTAATCACGCCCTACCACTTAGTTGCACCACACCACGACTAGTCTAAGGGCATCTCCAGCTGCGCCCCCAACAGGCCCTCCCCAGGCGATTTTGCCGCGCCGGCGCCAAAAAAGGCCCCAGTCGCGCCCCCAGAAGCCCGTTTTTCGCCGGCTCAGGCCAAAACTGGTGCCGGCGGACCCAGGCCAAACCCGGCGCCCTGAGGGGCGCTTGGGGAGCCGGCACAAGCGAAAAAGGCGCGTGGGCCCGCCCTGGAAGCGACCCGAGGGCCTTTTCCCGCTGTTTCTTGACGCTTTTCCCTCGCATCTCTCCCGCTCGCTCGCCTCCCTCCCGCCATTCTCTCCCTTTCTCCCGCCAAACCCCCTCCCGCTCGCCGCGAAGAAGCACGCCATGCCGCCAAAGAAGTACGCCATGCCGCGCGCGGCGGCAACCGCGACTGGTGCTGTGGCCCAGCCGAAGCAGAGGAAGCCGAGGGCGCCGCCATCGAAGCCACCGGGCCTGTCGAACGCCGAGTGGAGGGTGGAAGTTCAGCGGCGCGAAGCAGTCACCGCCGACAGGCGAAACAGGGCCATAGCCAAGAAGGCCCGCGACAACGCGGCGCGCGCGGCGGCGTCTTCCTCATCGGTCGACCAGGCGGGGATGAATCCACCCGTCGTCAGCCACGCCCAGTACGCGCCCTGGGGACAGCAAGGCGCCGGATCTCCATGGGGTTCATCGTCGCCCGGCTACGCCGACGGCGACGTGCACGGTGGGTTCAACCCAAACGTGACCTTCCCTCATGGTACGCGCACGCCCTCGCCCGCCTTCGTCGGTGTGCAGTACCCTCCATACAACTACTCGCCGCCCGCCTCCTATGCGTCCACACCGACGCCCCATCTCTACCGCGGACCGCTGCCCTTCTCGCACCTCGGCGACGCCGACGACACGGGAGCCGACATGGACGACATCATCGCGACAGGATCGACCACGGCCGCCGCGTCTCCCGGGTTCGCCACGCAGGACGAGGTAGTGGACCTCAACGGCAACATGGAGGCCGAGCTCGGCTACGTCTACGGCAACGACGCGCAGGAACCCGAGGAGGACGACGAGGAGGAGGAGGAGGAGGAGGAGGAGCCGGCTCCTGTTCCGACGAAGGGGCGCCGGAAGAAGAAGAAGCGGGCGGCTAGGTCAGGCGAACCGCGCATCAAGTGGACGTCCAAGGAGGAGGAATGCCTCGCCGAAGCATGGAAAGTCGTCTGCCTCGACCCGACCACCGGCGCGAACCAGAGCTTGGACACGTGCTGGGACCGCATCAAGGACGAGTTCGACGAGCGGAAGCTCGTCGACCCCTACTTCAAAGGCGTCTACATGCAGCGCGGCTCCAAGGCGATGGCGAACCATTGGGGGCATATCCAGTTGGCGTGCAACAAATGGCATGGAATCATCGAGGAGGTCGCGGCTCGCCCGGAGAGCGGCGCCAGCATTGAGGATCAGGTACGCACGCCGTTCGCCCGCATATCTTCGTCCCTTGCGCCCGCCGCCCGCCAACTGTTTGTCCCTCCGCGCAGCTGCTGCGTATGTTTGCCATGTATCGGGGCGACTGTTGGGGAACATAGCAGAAATTCAAAATTTTCCTACGTGTCACCAAGATCTATCTATGGAGAAACCAGCAACGAGGGGAAGGAGAGTGCATCTACATACCCTTGTAGATCGCTAAGCGGAAGCGTTCAAGAGAACGGGGTTGAAGAAGTCGTACTCGTCGTGATTCAAATCACCGATGATCAAGTGCCGAACGCAAGGCACCTCCGCGTTCAACACACGTACAGCTCGATGACGTCTCCCATGCCTTGATCCAGCAAGGAGAGAGGGAGAGGTTGATGAAGATTCAGCAACACGACGGCGTGGTGGTGGATGCAGGGCGTCACAGTAGCAGGGCTTCGCCTATACTACGAGAGAGAGACGTAACGGGGAGAGGGGAAAGCACCAAAGGCTGAGGTATGAAATCCCTCCTCTCCCCCACTATATATAGGAGGGCCAAGGGGGGTGGTGCGCAGCCTAGGAGATCCAATCTCCTAGGTGCGGCGGCCAGGGGAGGTTTCCCTCCCCCCCAAGGCACTTAGGGGTGCCTTCCACTAGTGGGACTCCTCCCCATGGAAACCCTAGGCGCATGGGCCTATAGGGGCTGGTGCCCTTGGCCCATATAGGCCAAGGCGCACTCCCTACAGCCCATGTGGCCTTCCGGGACAGGTGGCCCCACCCGGTGGGCCCCCGGGACCCCTCCGGTGGTCCCGGTACAATACCGATAACCCCGAAACTTGTCCCGATGGCCGAAACAGCACTTCCTATATATAATTCTTTACTTCCGGACCATTCCGGAACTCCTCGTGACGTCCGGGATCTCATCCGGGACTCCGAACAATATTCGGGTTACTGCATACACATATCTTCATAACCCTAGCATCACCGAACCTTAAGTGTGTAGACCCTACGGGTTCGGGAGACATGCAGACATGACCGAGATGTTCTCCGGTCAATAACCAACAGCGGGATCTGGATACCCATGATGGCTTCCACATGCTCCACGATGATCTCATCAGATGAACCACGATGTCAAGGACTTAATCAATCCCGTATACAATTCCCTTTGTCTATCGGTATGTTACTTGCCCGAGATTCGATCGTCGGTATCTAATACCTAGTTTAATCTTGTTACCGGCAAGTCTCTTTACTCGTTCCGTAACACATCATCCCGTGATCAACTCCTTGGTCACATTGCGCATATGATGATGTCCTACCGAGTGGGCCCAGAGATACCTCTCCGTTTACACGGAGTGACAAATCCCAGTCTCGATCCGCATAAAACAATAGATACTTTCGAAGATACCTGTAGTGCACCTTTATAGTCACCCAGTTACTTTGTGACGTTTGATACACCCAAAGCACTCCTACGGTATCCAGGAGTTACACGCTCTCATGGTCGAAGGAAGAGATACTTGACATTGGCAAAGCTCTAGCAAATGAACTACACGATCTTTGTGCTAGGCTTAGGATTGGGTCTTGTCCATCACATGATTCTCCTAATGATGTGATCCCGTTATCAACGACATCCAATGTCCATGTTAGGAAACCGTAACCATCTATTGATCAACGAGCTAGTCAACTAGAGGCTTACTAGGGACATGGTTGTGGTCTATGTATTCACACGTGTATTACGATTTCCGGTTAATACAGTTATAGCATGAATAAAAGACAATTATCATGAACAAGGAAATATAATAATAACTAATTTATTATTGCCTCTAGGGCATATTTCCAACAGTCTCCCACTTGCACTAGAGTCAATAATCTAGTTCACATCGATATGTGATTAACACTCAAGGTCACATCCCCATGTGACTAACACCCAAAGAGTTTACTAGAATCAATAATCTAGTTCACATTACCATGTGATTAACACTCGATGAGTTCTAGGTTTGATCATGTTATGCTTTTGAGAGATGTTATAGTCAACGGGTCTGAACCTTTCAGATCCGTGTGTGCTTTACAAATCTCTATGTCATCTCCTAGATGTAGCTACCACATTCTATTTGGAGCTATTCCAAATAACTGTTCTACTTGGAGCTATTCTAAATTGTTGCTCCATTATACGTATCCGGTATCTCTACTCAGAGCTATCCGGATAGGTGTTAAGCTTGCATCGACGTAACCCTTTACGACGAACTCTTTTACCACCTCCATAATCGAGAAAATTCCTTAGTCCACTAGTTACTAAGGATAACTTTGACCGTTGTCCTGTGATCCATTCTTGGATCACTCTTGTACCCCTTGACTGACTCATGGCAAGGCACACTTCAGGTGCGGTACACAGCATAGCATACTGTAGAGCCTATGTCTGAAGTACAGGGGACGACCTTCGTCCTTTCTCTCTATTCTGCCGTGGTCGAGCTTTAAGTCTTAACTTCATAACTTACAACTCAGGCAAGAACTTCTTCTTTGACTGATCCATCTTGAACACCTTCAAGATCATGTCAAGGTATGTGCTCATTTGAAAAGTACCATTAAGCGTTTTGACCTATCCTTATAGATCTTGATGCTCAATGTTCAAGTAGCTTAATCCAGGCTTTCCATTGAAAAACACTTTCAAAATAACCCTATATGCTTTCCAGAAATTCTATGTCATTTCTAATCAACAATATGTCAACATATACTTATCAGAAATTCTATAGTGCTCCCACTCACTTCTTTGGAAATACAAGTTTCTCAAAAACTTTGTATACACCCAAAATCTTTGATCATCTCATCAAAGCATACATTCCAACTCCGAGATGCTTACTCCAGTCCTCAGAAGGATAGCTAGAGCTTTGCATACTTATTAGCATCTTTCAGGATTGACAAAACCTTCCGGTTGTATCACATACAACCTTTCTTCAAGAAAATCGTCGAGGAAACAATGTTTTGACATCCTATCTGCAAGATTTCATAAATAATGCAGTAATCGCTAATATAATTCCAACAGACTCTTAGCATCGCTACGAGTGAGAAAGTCTCACCGTAGTCAACTCCTTGAACTTGTCAGAAAACATCTTAACGACAAGTTGAGCTTTCTTAATGGTGACATTTACCATCATTGTCCGTCTTCCTTTTAAAATCCATCTGTACTCAACAGCCTTACGACCATCAAGTAGTTCTTCCAAAGTCTACACTTTGTTTTCATATATGGATCCTCTCTCGGATTATATGGCCTCAAGCCATTTATCGGAATCTGGGCCCACCATCGCTTCTCCATAGCTCGTAGGTTCATTGTTGTCTAGCAACATGACTTCCAAGACAGGGTTACGTACCACTCTGAAGTAGTACGCATCCTTGTCATCCTACGATGTTTGGTAGTGACTTGATCTGAAGTCTCATGATCAATATCATAAGCTTCCACTTCAATTGTTGTAGGTGCCACAGGAACAACTCTTTGTGCCCTGCTATACACTAGTTGAAGTAATGGTTTAATAACCTCATCAAGTCTCCACCATCCTCCCACTCAATTCTTCGAGAGAAACTTTTCCTCGAGAAAGGACCCGATTCTAGAAACAATCCCTTATTGCTTTCGGATCTGAGACAGGAGGTATACCCAACTGTTTTGGGTGTCCTATGAAGATGTATTTTATCCGCTTTGGGTTCAAGCTTATCAACCTGAAACTTTTTCACATAAGCGTCGCAGCCCCAAACTTTTAAGAAACGACGACTTAGGTTTCTCTAAACCATAATTCATACGGTGTCATCTCAACGGAATTACGTGGTACCCTATTTAAAGTGAATGTGGTTGTCTCTAATGCCTAACCCATGAATAATAGTGGTAATTCGATAAGAGAAATCATGGTATGCATCATATCCAATAGGGTGCAACTATGATGTTCGGACACACCATCACACTATGGTGTTCCAGGCGGTATTAATTGTGAAACAATTTCCACAATGTCTTAATTGTGTGCCAAAACTCGTCACTCAGATATTCATCTCTATGATCATATCATAGACATTTTATCCTCTTGTCACGATGATCTTCAACTTCACTCTGAAATTACTTGAACCATTCAATAATTCAGACTTGTGTTTCATCAAGTAAATATTCTCAACATCTACTCGAATCATCTGTGAAGTAAGAACATAACGATATTCACTGCATGCCTCAGCACTCATTGGACTGCACACATCAAAATGTGTTACTTCCAACAAGTTGCTATCTTGTTCCATCTTACTGAAAACGAGGCTTTTCAGTCATCTTGCCCATGTGGTATGATTTGCATATCTCAAGTGATTCAAAATCAAGTGAGTCCAAATGATCCATCTGCATGGAGTTTCTTCATGCGTATACACCAATAGACATGGTTCGCATGTCTCAAACTTTTCAAAAACGAGTGAGTCCAAAGATCCATCAACATGGAGCTTCTTCATGCGTTTTATACCATTATGACTTACATGGCAGTGCCACAAGTAAGTGGTACTACCATTACTATCTTATATCTTTTGGCATGAAAATGTGTATCACTACGATCGAGATTCAATAAACCATTCCTTTAGGTGCAAGACCATTGAAGGTTTTATTCAAATAAATAGAGTAACCATTATTCTCTTTAAATGAATAACCGTATTGCGATAGACATAATCCAATCATGTCTATGCTCAACGCAAACACCAAATGACAATTATTCAGGTTTAATACTAATCTTGATGGTAGAGGGAGTGTGCGATGTTTGATCACATCAAACTTGGAAACACTTCCAACACATATCGTCAGCTCACCTTTAGCTAGTCTCCGTTTATTCCGTAGCTTTTATTTCGAGTTACTAACACTTAGCAACCGAACCGGTATCTAATACCCTGGTGCTACTAGGAGTACTAGTAAAGTACATATTAACATAATGTACATCCAATATACTTCTATTGACCTTGCCAGCCTTCTAATCTACCAAGTATCTAGGGTAATTCTGCTCCAGTGGCTGTTCCCCTTATTATAGAAGCACTTAGTCTCGGGTTTGGGTTCAACCTTGGGTTTCTTCACTAGAGCAGCAACTGAATTGCCGTTTCATGAAGTATCCCTTCTTGCCCTTGCCCTTCTTGAAACTAGTGGTTTCACCAACCATCAACAATTGATGCTCCTTTTTGATTTCTACTTTCGTGGTGTCAAACATCGCGAATATCTCAAGGATCATCATATATGTCCCTGATATATTATAGTTCATCACAAAGCTCTAGCAGCTTGGTGGCAATGACTTTGGAGAAACATCACTATCTCATCTGGAAGATCAACTCCCACTCGATTCAAGTGATTGTTGCACTCAGACAATACAAGCTCATCGATTGAGCTTTCTCCCTTAGTTTGCAGGCTAAGAAAATCGTCGGAGGTCTCATACCTCTTCACGTGGGCACAAGCCTGAAATCCCAATTTCAGCCCTCAAAACATCTCATATGTTTCGCGATGTTTCAAAAACATCTTTGGTGCCTCAACTCTAAACCATTTAACTGAACTATCACGTAGTTATCAAAACGTGTATGTCAGATGTTCGCAACATCCACAGACCACGTTCGAGGTTCAGCACACTGAGCGGTGCATTAAGGACATAAGCCTTCTAAGAAGCAATGAGGACAATCCTCAGTTTACGGACCTAGTCCGCATAATCGCTACTATCAACTTTCAACTAAATTTTCTCTAGGAACATATCTAAACAGTAGAACTAAAGCGCGAGCTTACGACATAATTTGCAAAGATCTTTTGACTATGTTCAGGATAATTAAGTTCATCTTATGAACTCCCACTCAGATAGACATCCCTCTGGTCATCTAAGTGATCACATGATCCGAGTCAAACTAGGCCGTGTCCGATCATCACGTGAGACGGACTAGTCATCATCGGTGAACATCTTCATGTTGATCATATCTACTATACGACTCATGCTCGACCTTTCGGTCTCCGTGTTCCGAGGCCATGTCTGTACATGCTAGGCTCGTCAAGTTAACCCTAAGTGTTTTCGCTGTGTAAAACTGTCTTACACCCGTTGTATGTGAACGTAAGAATCTATCACACCCGATCATCACGTGGTGCTTCGAAACGACGAACTGTAGCAACGGTGCACAGTTAGGGGAGAACACTTCTTGAAATTTTAATGAGGGATCATCTTATTTACTACCGTCGTTCTAAGCAAATAAGATGTATAAACATGATAAACATCACATGCAATCAAATTATAGTGACATGATATGGCCAATATCATATAGCTCCTTTGATCTCCATCTTGGGGCTCCATGATCATCTTGTCACCGGTATGACACCATGATCTCCATCATCATGATCTCCATCATCGTGTCTTCTTGAAGTTGTCTCGTCATCGACATGCAAGTCGTGATTCCCTTGACAAGAACATGATCAATCTCATACATCACATATATCATTCATCACATCCTTTTGGCCATATCACATCACATAGTATACCCTCCAAAAACAAGTTAGACGTCCTCTAATTGTTGTTTGCATGTTTTACGTGGCTGCTATGGGTTTCTAGCAAGAACGTTTCTTACCTACGCAAAGACCACAACGTGATATGCCAATTGCTATTTACCCTTCATAAGGACCCTTTTCATCGAATCCGATCCGACTAAAGTAGGAGAGACAGACACCCGCTAGCCACCTTATGCAACTAGTGCATGTTTGTCGGTGGAACCGGTCTCACGTAAGAATACGTGTAAGGTTGGTCCGGGCCGCTTCATCCCACGATGCCGCCGAATCAAGATAAGACTAGTAACGGTAAGCATATTGAACAAAATCAACGCCCACAACTACTTTGTGTTCTACTCGTGCATAGAATCTACGCAATAGATCTAGCTCATGATGCCACTGTTGGGGAACGTAGCAGAAATTCAAAATTTTCCTACGTGTCACCAAGATCTATCTATGGAGAAACCAGCAACGAGGGGAAGGAGAGTGCATCTACATACCCTTGTAGATCGCTAAGCGGAAGCGTTCAAGAGAACGGGGTTGAAGAAGTCATACTCGTCGTGATTCAAATCACCGATGATCAAGTGCCGAACGCACGGCACCTCCGCGTTCAACACACGTACAGCTCGATGACGTCTCCCATGCCTTGATCCAGCAAGGAGAGAGGGAGAGGTTGATGAAGATTCAGCAACACGACGGCGTGGTGGTGGATGCAGGGCGTCACAGTAGCAGGGCTTCGCCTATACTACGAGAGAGAGACGTAACGGGGAGAGGGGAAAGCACCAAAGGCTGAGGTATGAAATCCCTCCTCTCCCCCACTATATATAGGAGGGCCAAGGGGGGGTGGTGCGCAGCCTAGGAGATCCAATCTCCTAGGTGCGGCGGCCAGGGGAGGTTTCCCTCCCCCCCAAGGCACTTAGGGGTGCCTTCCACTAGTGGGACTCCTCCCCATGGAAACCCTAGGTGCATGGGCCTATAGGGGCTGGTGCCCTTGGCCCATATAGGCCAAGGCGCACTCCCTACAGCCCATGTGGCCTTCCGGGACAGGTGGCCCCACCCGGTGGGCCCCCGGGACCCCTCCGGTGGTCCCGGTACAATACCGATAACCCCGAAACTTGTCCCGATGGCCGAAACAGCACTTCCTATATATAATTCTTTACTTCCGGACCATTCCGGAACTCCTCGTGACGTCCGGGATCTCATCCGGGACTCCGAACAATATTCGGGTTACTGCATACACATATCTTCATAACCCTAGCGTCACCGAACCTTAAGTGTGTAGACCCTACGGGTTCGGGAGACATGCAGACATGACCGAGATGTTCTCCGGTCAATAACCAACAGCGGGATCTGGATACCCATGATGGCTCCCACATGTTCCACGATGATCTCATCGGATGAACCACGATGTCAAGGACTTAATCAATCCCGTATACAATTCCCTTTGTCTATCGGTATGTTACTTGCCCGAGATTCGATCGTCGGTATCTAATACCTAGTTTAATCTCGTTACCGGCAAGTCTCTTTACTCGTTCCGTAACACATCATCCCGTGATCAACTCCTTGATCACATTGCGCATATGATGATGTCCTACCGAGTGGGCCCAGAGATACCTCTCCGTTTACACGGAGTGACAAATCCCAGTCTCGATCCGCATAAAACAATAGATACTTTCGGAGATACCTGTAGTGCACCTTTATAGTCACCCAGTTACGTTGTGACGTTTGATACACCCAAAGCACTCCTACGGTATCCAGGAGTTACACGCTCTCATGGTCGAAGGAAGAGATACTTGACATTGGCAAAGCTCTAGCAAATGAACTACACGATCTTTGTGCTAGGCTTAGGATTGGGTCTTGTCCATCACATGATTCTCCTAATGATGTGATCCCGTTATCAACGACATCCAATGTCCATGGTTAGGAAACCGTAACCATCTATTGATCAACAAGCTAGTCAACTAGAGGCTTACTAGGGACATGGTTGTGGTCTATGTATTCACACGTGTATTACGATTTCCGGTTAATACAGTTATAGCATGAATAAAAGACAATTATCATGAACAAGGAAATATAATAATAACTAATTTATTATTGCCTCTAGGGCATATTTCCAACAGCGACAACCAAGACGCCGACTTCAAGCACCTCCACGTCTACAAGCGCATTGACAAGTGCTAGAAGTGGGCGGAAGTCCGACGTGCCCTCGACAAGGCCAAGGAGACATACAAGCCAGACGCGACGACTCCGGTCGCGTCAGAGGGACGGCCGGACGGCCACAAATTGGCAAAGAAGGGGAAAAGCGCCGACGCGGCAACCGCGCGAGTGCAGGAGTCCATCGAGCATTGCCTCGCCGACGCCCAGGCCTGGGCCGTCCTACGCGAAGAGAAGACCGAGGCACGGTGGTCGTCGCTAATGAAGAACAACGCCATCAAGCTCGACCTGCTCCGGACGAACGTCACCGCGAAGAAGAGGAACACCGACATGGCTTTTCTGATGAGCGGCGCGGACATGCTCCAGAGCAACGACGAGAAGCTCAAGGCGTGGTACCTGGTGCAGCGCGGCCTCATCTTGAACGAGCTGCCGACGGCAACGTCGACGACGCCGACGACGCCCACGACCACACGGACGCCAAGCCCGAACGACGCCTCTACATCGCCGCCCAGCAGTGCCGAAGCCGCGCCGACGCAGCCTTGCACCGAAGCAGCTCCGACACCGACGAGCCCGCGCACGCCGACTCCGCCAACGCCTGGAGCCGACCCCGCCGAGTGAATCGTTGCGCACGTCGGCGCTCTGTTTTTTGTAACGCCAGACTACGTCCGTCCGATCACCGGATTTGCGGCGTCTTTTGAGAGCGGGAACGACCAAGTTTGAATTTCCCGCATCCTGGGGCCGGCGCGTGGGGGCGTGACTGGGAGCTAGGTCGCCCCCAGGGGCCGAACTAGCGTCGGCACGCCCCCAAGCCGCTCTATTTAGGCGCCCTGGGGCCGAACGGCCGGAGATGCCCTAAGCGGTGAGTTCCCTCTCCCTCTCCCTCAGTCCCTCCCATGCCCCACCCAATCTTCACCTCGCCGCTGCTCCTCCCAATCCCGCCGCCGATGCCTCCTCTGCCCCCAAACGACGGCGACAGGGACGCCGGCGCCCTCACCCGCCTTCCACCTCCCTCAACTCGTCTTCTCGATGGTCGCCTTGGAGGAGCCTCCTTTAGCGCGCCACCGTGGTCGGGCTGCGGCGACCACCAGAGGTTCGCCACCGGCAGGAGTTCCCTCCTTGTCCACCACAAGGCACCGGCAGAGGAGGATGACTCCTCCTTCCACCCCTAGCCACGGCGTCCAACCTCTAACACCGCCTGAAACCCTAGCCCGAATCCGGCAGAGGAGCAGCAGCATGAGATCCCCTCCAAAAGTGGCATCTTCTTCTTCCTCTGGTTCTTCGTCTTCTTCCCCGTATCTGATGCGTGTGTGTGTTCACGTGGTGTGTGCAGGCAGTTGAAGGAAGGGGCAGGCCATGGATAAGCTGCACGGTGCGGGCACCGAGCCTGACGCATGGATGGAAGGTACCTCTCTTGCCCATCTCCTCTGTCTGTCTCTGTTCGATTCTGTCTAGATGGAGATGGTCGTAGGTTTCGGTGGACTAAAATTCTGCCAATGTATACAACTCAATATCTTCTAACTGAACATTACTTCAGTTCTTGTAAATACATAGTGTTCCCAATTCCCATACCCCTACTTGTATGTTGCCCTTCTGTTTCGGAAAGCAAAATAATTTTTTTCTGGAAATAATGCTTGATATTCTTTACTTAACAAAAATTAATTTCCATTTGTAGCATTATTCAGTTTTGCTGATAGACTGTTAATTTTTGTTTTACTTGGTTTCTTTCCATTTAACTGGATGTATATAGTGGCACTGTATATTTATCCAAGTGATTATAGTAATATGTCACTATTGGTTTCATCCGTAGAGAAAAATGACATTTGGCAGATCTTTGATTCTTCGTAAACATGAAGAAGTACGATATAAATTTGTTTAATCAGACCAACTTCTATTAATGCAAAATTGTTATGTGACCTACTGGGACAAGATATTTTGGTAAGCATGTGAGCCTATGGTGATAATAAAACTGAAACATGTACCTGCTAAAATAGTGCAGTAACCTTTGTTCTTTTCATTCTAGATATCTGGATATTGAATTTATAGTTTGCTGCAGAGCTACAACCTATGGCGATGAGGAAACTTAAACATGTAGTTGCTCAAATAATGCAGTCACCTTTGTTCTTCTTTCTAGATATATGGATATTGGATTTACAGTTTGCTGCAGAGCTACAAGCTAGCGCTTTGTCTCAGTTTTTATTAAGGTGCTTCTATTTGAGATTGCGACATTAGACAATATAAAAACTCAATTTCTATGATAGCACTTTGTCTCAGTTTTTATTAGGGTGCTTCGCTTGGATCCCGCTCGAGCGCATCGGCTAGATTCGCCCGATTCGTTTGCTTGTCACGACATCACTTTGACGGATCGCCTGTGTCGCCGGTGGTGCCAATATTACTTCAGCTTTGGTGTGTGATTTTTCTGCAATGGGCAGATTTGGACGGCACTTTGTTGTAGTATGCCTTGAATACGTGCACTGGAAGGAAGCACTTTCTTCCACTGTAACATAGTAGTATGCTCGTAGCAGTAGATAGTTTCTTTTTCACTCAAATAAGGCACATGCTCTATATTGGATAGAACTGTTGACCACTTCAGTTCACCTGAAAGTTTTGCTTCTCTGAACTTTTGAACTTTTGAGTTGGTCTAGGTAGTTCGTGATTCTGTTCCGAAAGAATGGAATATATTGATCTAAAGATGGATCAGATTAATAGTCGCATTACCAAACCACCAGATAAGATGAAATCATACTATGATTTGGATTTTATGTTTTACTGGGCCTCCCCAAGCAAATCCCAAGTATTTAGCGTACTACTATTATAGAGTACACTGTGTTAAGATGCCAGAATTTAAATAAAAGTCTAAAACAGTTCTAAGAGCTAATGTGTGATCAGAACTATATTTGTATTAGTTCAAGGGATTTGATATGCGTAACCGTTGTTGCATCACATATTATTATTAGTTGTCTCTTACTTGCTCAATGGTACACGTAAAGTATGGGATGTTGTTGAGGTATCGGGCAGGAACGTGATGCAAACATCATCAGTTGTCACAACTTCAGTTGTAACGCACAGGTAATGTACATACACTGAATTGCATCCATGCTTTCAAAACTTCAAATGTTTTTGGTTCAGCAACAACTAGTCATAACCTAAATCTTTTGCGCAGTAATGATCGTTTGATGCCGCCGGTTGATTGGATTGTTGATATTGTCTTCTCCTTTTTGCAGGTACGGCGACCAAGCAGGAGAGATAACACAAGACTACCTCCACGCCGCCGGTTCGAATGTCATGTTCTCTGTGAATTCTAATCTCGTAAACAAAATCTTTTTTCAGGTCACAGCATCAACTCCTCTCCCTGCAATCGAGTCTTCAGAAGGAATTACCAGGGTAACTTCATTCACCCCTTTTTCCAGTTTCAATGTAGTTTTGATCTTCACAGGCTGACCTTTTTCTCTTTCTTACTACAGACCGATTCTTTGCCGTCAGGTTCGGAACCCTTGTCTCCTGTAGCTCAATCACCTTAGAGCAGATCCATCTAAGGTCAGTTTTATTTTAATATTTTTACAACACATTTGGCCTGGTCTATTGCGTCTAATATTTTACTTTTGTATAGGTTCTCCGTTCGTCTACAGCCATATCAGCATCAGGACTGAGTATGCTAGCTGGAACTACATCAATACCTAAAAGGGTAAGAGCATCTCTTTGCATTTTGTTTGTTAATCTTCTTATGGTCGGTTGACACTTTCCACTTGAAGAAGATGGTGCGATGTGCCTAATGATTGTTGTACAGGGTGATTTGACACGCCGCCTGAAAGTACTAGTTGTGAATATTGGATATCTGTAGCATTACATTTTGAACCTTAATTTTGGTCTGCTAACTCTAGCTTGCTTTTCCATGTTCATCAGAATGTGGTGAATTTTTGTAATAGAAAACATGTCGCTCCTTGAGTGACAGCTTTTATGGGCTGTAGAAAAGAATGACTTTAAAGAAAATGTACTTTGTGGATGTTCTATATGTCATGGAACTTTGACCCTGCCATTTTTTTGACATGGTATCTTGGGTTGACTGAACTTTTGAAGGACGCCCATATACTTCAGTGCTTGTATGTTTGTCTTAGATTCTTATGGTCTGATCTCTGCCAATATGAATTTGACTGCTGGCATTTGTTGTTACCAAATAGATCACTTTTCAGCCATTTAGAAATGAGAAGTTGACTTCTTGTAAATGTGAATTTGATGTACAGGATTTGACAAAAAAATAATGTTATATGATGAATGAATGATATTTTTAACAACCAAAGTGATGTTTGACTGTTAATGTTAGCTTTCTTATTCTTGCAGCACACTGTTAATAGTACTATTTCGTTGAACTGATGCAATTTGCGTACTAACAAGTTTTCACTTTCCCGACGTGGGCGCAGAGGTGATCGATGCTGACAAGTGCGGCCCGGTGGCGCTGTGCTCTTCACCCACTCAGAGGCGGACTTCGCCGTGAAGCCCGGTGGCCACGTCGCACAGATGATCGTCCAGGTGATTTCGACGCCGGAAGTCGCCGATGTGGAGGACCTCGATGCCACCGTCTGCGAGAGGGAGGATTCGTGTCCAGCGGCGTCTGAACTCCTATCCTTGTAGATACATCTAGAGAGTTGGTCTGTTTAGGTTGGTGGCCACTAGGGAAGGTACCCACCTTACGACGATGGTTGTGTGTATCTGATGTTAAATGGAATCTTGAGATGGTTCTGTGAGTTGGTTTGGTTTGCAATGGACGTATTACCATTCATGAGTACTACATCTAATTTTTTTTAATTTCTAAATTGTTAGTAGTAGCGTGGGTCAAAAGTGAGGGCTACTAGTAGTTAGGTTAGTAGTAGCGTGGGTTTTAGGTTAGTAGTAGCGCGGGTGCACACGCGCTACTACTAACTTTTTAGCTGTAGCGTGGGGTAAAAACGCGCTACTGCTAAAAATTAGCTGTAGCGCCGTAGCAGTAGCGCGGGAACCTACGCTACTGGTATGCAAAAAAAAAAACCACGCTACTGGTAGTGTTTTTCCTAGTAGTGGACGGTGGGCTGGCAGACACGGCAGCCGACGATGGGATGGCGGCCACGACCACCACCTCCCGCCTTCGGGCCGCGGTGGCGAAGTGGGTGATGGCCACGGTGGCCGACAGTGGGGTGGCGTCCATGATGGCCACCTCCCGCCTTCGGGCCATGGGGGCGGAGTAGACGATGGCCTTGCCTTTCGACAGCGGTGTGGCGGCCACGGCGGCAGACGGTGGGGTCATGGCAACGGCGGCCGGCAACAGCTGCCGACAGGCAGTGGCGGCGGAGCGTGTGGTGGGTGTTTCGTGCACACCCTACATGGATGCCACGCGCACTACACTACACCGGGGACTGCGCCGCCACCGCGGTGTTGCTGGCCCTCCCAGCTGGAGCTGTCCTCTGATGACGGCGGAGTGGATGAGCGACGATGATGGACCGGTGCCATTGGTGATTGTGGAAGCAGAAGAGATAAACTACAGGGAGGAAGGGGATGCCACGCAGGACTCGCCGGTTGTGAGGGTTTATATAGCAGGCCGGTAAGCACTGGGATTTTAGGGGATTTCACCGAGTCGGGCAGGAAGCTTGCGCGGGAACCTGCGGGGTTGCGCGGGAACGAGCTCACCGCCGTTTGGCCAAAAGAATGCCCGCACGCGCTGCTCAAGCTTGCGCCGAAGCCGTCTGCGGCAGCGGGGTGACAAGATGTATGAGAGGAGGACGAAAGGACACGTACACATACAGTTAATAAAAAAAGTTGCAATTTAATTACCTACTACCGGCGCCCTGGTTTATAAGTCGTCTATGTATATTTGTGCCAAATTTTGACTAGAGATTTAACTAATGAAATATAAATGCATGTCTCAAAAGATTATATCATTGGATTCGTACTTGAAAATAGTTTCTAATCATATAATTTTATGACATGCATTAATATTTTGTTGGTTAATTTAAGGTCAAAATATGGCACATAATATAAAGGGGACTAATAGACCAAGACGGAGGTAGTAGCACACGGCCGCACTCTACGCAGCGTCGCAACTGCCGGCCAGCTTGTAGACGACCATTTTCTGCGTGTTCAACTGCTCTATGCGTTTGGTTGCTCGCGGTTGAGGCGGCCGCGGTGCACTCTGCTCGCGTCCTGCCGCGCGCGCTCTGCTCTCGCGTCCCTCCGGGCGCTCTGCTCTCGTCCATCCATGCGCGCTATCAGTGTTTGGGGCCGTCACACGATCATGTACGTTCATGCTGCAATTATGCATGTGGTTGCGCCAGGCGTGGCGCCATGATGCAGTTACCCGCTGCAAAAATTGCCATGCGGACATGCCGATGGAGAATCCAGGCCGCCTGGCCCCCATTTATTCCTACGGCCATTTACCTTCACCTCTCACGCCAAACGACACAATAAGCACACTCACGACGACACATACAGAGAGGACATCCAATGGTTCCAATGGCGCTCCCAGGGGCCGACGACGACAACGGGGGCCATTTCTCCACGCATCACGTAGTGGACACCCACATGAGGGGGAAGGCCATCTCGGTGGTGTACATGGACGAGCGGGGCTCGGTGGAGAGCTCCATCCGAACTATGGAGCAGTTGCTTGCTGAGCACAAGTACGAAGTTGTCGGTTTCGACCTCGAGTTCACCAGCGGTCATGCTGGGTACGATCAGAAGGTTTTTGTCGCCCAGTTGTGCATGTGACATGACGTCCTCGTCTACCACTACCACCTGGCCACAAGGCCTTGCGAGCATTTCTCCAGGTTTATCAACAGCTTCGACTATAATTTCGCTACGTTGGACACCACCAACGATCTAAAAGCGCTCGAGCTTTCGGGCTTGACCTCCTAGAATCTTGTCAACATCCGTGACCACTACATGGTCTGGGGCAACGAGGACAACAAACAAAACTCCCTAGTTGACCTCGCCTCGGCCATCATCGACCCCTACAACATGAAGATGAAGGATGAGAGCAAGAAGAACAAGAACGCCTGACACAATGTTTGGCATCAGAGACTGGATGAACGACACGTTATGTAAGCGGCCAACGAGACATACACTAGCTACGAGATGTACAGGCGGATCATTGCCATGAGGAAGTGTCTTCTTCCTGACCCAGATGAGGGATGGAGTCACAAAGCAGTGGCCGGAGCGTCACAAGAAGTAGATGACTAGACGATCGTTTCTCCTAGTTAGTATGCGTGCAATTGTTTATTGGAATGTGTGTGAATGATCTGTATAGTCACTTATGTAATTGGATCTTTATTTCAATTATATATGTGTGTGTGTGTGTGTGTGTGTGTGTGTGTGTGTGTGTGTTTGTTATTCTTCTGTAGAGACAGAGCAAATCACACGGCTTATTAGAAGCAATCATCTGTGTTATTATTGGTCTTCGCACACATTTCTGATTACGGACCTGTTTGTCCCGTATCACACATCTTTTTTAGTTGAACTGTTTCTGTTGTCTTGGCTCATCGCAGATAGTTCATCCGAGTGAATTGTATGCCCTCTATCGTACACACCTTGATCTGCCAGACTGTTTCTACTGTGTTACCTAATCACACATAGTTTATCTTAGTGAAATGTATGCCGTATATCGTAAACACCCTTATCTGGCTGTCCGTTTCTGTTGTTCTACCTAATCGCAAACAATTCATTGAACTGAACCGTATGCCCCGCATCACACACGGAACTAAAATTTTAACCGTGTTTGATGTATCCGTCATCGTAAACGTTTTGCATATTTTTGACATTTTTTATATCACCGTTTGTAATTAATGCATCGAACACAGTTTTGTCGAAGGGTCTCTGATTGGATTGTGGCGTTTGGACCAACCTGCAGTAGTGTATGTACAAGTGGTCTGGATGGTGATCCAAATTCAGCTATGTGTGGGCATGTATCCCTATTTCTGCCTCTTGTGCCTTTATTTTTATCTTGGCAATCTTGTACTTCACTACCAGAGCTTCTTACTTAGATTTTAATAGATACTCCCTTGGTCTCTTACGTCCAATCATAATATAAGATCTTATTGCATTCAATTTGCTCACAAATTGGACGTGATGTGTGCATCGCAATGATACAGATGCCGGGGATATCCTCCTTTTCTAAAAAAACACTATGTTGACTCCCAGCAGAACACAGTACACAGACGACACTCCAATTTTGTTACTCATGAGCACATTGACCAGAGTGCACATACAAATAAATCAACTGCAGCGTGTTATTCTTTTCCAAATGAGGGGAATTGCATTATTCTCAACTAATTCACTTCTACAAGAGCAAGCTTCTTCTACATCCATGGACACCAGAAGAACCTCCGAGTTTTATTACGAAGTACAAACGCCTCGAAAAACAGCTGCTTTTTCATTGAGGGAGCAAATGCGCGTCACATCAACATGAAACTTGGGGATTTCCATGTAAGCTTTGTAAAATCTATGCAAATGTGGATATTTCGACTGCAAGGAAACAATTGTTTCTTATCAGCAGGTAATCATAGGGAGTTCGTTCGCGAGTGATGATTTAGTTCTACCTGTGGAAGAATGGAACAATAGATGAGAGGTTTTGTACCATGTTGATGTCGAAGTGTGTCACGCGAGCGTGGCTCTGGGGCGCAAGGACGACATCAACAAAATATATACAAGCAAAGACCGATCAATAACTTACAATGAACAGTTCAATAATTTAAGTGTCAAACTAGTACTCCTAAATTGATAATCAAGTTGTAATGCATCTCCTGTTTTGGACATATAGCAGAGGGCTTAATCAGTGTATCAGGAACTTGTTGATGAATAAAACGATTATTGGTCTGAAATGTATTGTTAGGATAAATGGTATTTATCAACACAAAAACAAAATTAGCACAAAGGACACACCAGTCGGACTTCCATCTCCGGTAGGAAATTTACTGTCACATCCTTCCAGAAGTTTTTCAATTGCTATGGTGACAGAGATAAAAATGTTGAGTACTACAACACCCTTCGTTATGGTAAACTATCGATTTTGGAGTTGTGAGAAAAGTGTGTTGAAGGAAATATGGTGATATGATGTGAAACAGAAAAGAGGAACAGCGTGTTGGAAACCATGCCTCTAAATCCCTTGTCAATGTAATGATGCACTATCTAAAGGCTCTCATCGGAGCCCAATTTTCCATTAATCAACCACTAGATAAGAATAGCTAAAAATAAGGTTTTCTTTGGAATATTGCGCCAGTGTTGTGGAACAATGTTTTGCCAAACAACAACTCAGTGTGAGCGAAGTTTTGATAACAATGTAACACTGAAGAGGTTGAATGCTCGATCACAAGATGTTTGCAATCTGCAAGAAATAAAATATGCATATATGTGCAGGGCTTTGCAACTTGCAGTTAAAAGTTACATAATGAAACAATAAACCAAAAGCATGACATTTCTAGAACTTTGTTGTTCCTTTTCCTTTTTCAGCATTAAGTGTTCAGTGCAAACATAGCATGGAAAATTGATTGAACACTTTAATTGGTTTTAGTATAAGGTCTCTTCGTCGAATAAGTTGGTAACAGTATACCTGCAGATAAGAAAGTGTTGAAGCCACTTGCAAACGACTCCTGCAAAAGATGTACCTGCAGGTTAAGATGTAGAAAATCATAGTATGGCTGAATATGTGTGTTGTTGTTGTATTGATCGGACCATCGTAGGTGTATAGAGTACAATATGAGGGAGACAGACTTGGAGTAGAGGGCAAGTCGTACATGGTTTAAACCTCTCCTATCTCTAAGCCCTAATCTCTAACTTATCATAATTATACATCTTATATTCCCCCTCAGTAGTAGCGGGAGTGAAGCGAACAATTACGACTGAGTTTGAAGTCTTGTGTTTGTATTCTCTGTTGCGCCATCATCAACTTCGTCTACGATGGGTCGGCACCTAGGGCGGCGACTGTGTCCCCTTCTGGTGCCTTCCTTGTCTCTCCTCTATTCCCTACCACAGTCATAGCAGGAATGGCGTGAACGCTGGTGATGACGAGGCCGCTATTGACTGGAGTTGTTGCCGAGATGTTGTTGTAGGCGTAGTCGTGTGGTCGATGTCGAGGTTGCCGATCGTGATGTAGCCGTGGTTGAAGTAGTCGTGGTCGATGTAGAACTCACCATAGTTGGTGTAGCAGCAACCGCCGAAAGCGCAAAAAATTGCGAGATGTCTATGACGTAGTTGTAATTGTGTAGCCGACGTTTTGCACTATATTTCAAAACCCCCCTCACGTCAAGACTTATTTAGTCTAGTACGTGGGGTTTATTTAGGCCGTAGAATTTTTTTAATATACCATTGGCAGGGTCTTGAACTCAAGATCTCTTGGCTCGGATATCATATTAAATTTATGCTCCAGCCAACTCATCCAAAAGTCTGAATTGATGGAGAGAGACGGAAAATATATTCCAACATAAGAGCCTTCCTTTTCAGATCTTGAGGTAAAAGAGGGTGTTGGGTATATTTGTTTTCGAGATACTAATCAACATGATGCAAGAAATTGTGTTGTCAATAAACCGAAAAACCGGAAAGAAACAAAGAAAACCAAAGAAAAAGAAAAGGAAAAGGAAAAGGGAAAACCAAAGAAACCGGTCCAAAATAGTGGAACATAATGAAAAATGAAGACGAAAAAAGCCTAAGATAAACAAGAATAGAAAAAAATAAAACTAAAAAATGAAAAACCAAACGAGAAAAAAGCTAAAGAAATTTATGCCAAACAGTGCGACGATTGTGAAAACCAGGAAAATCGATAAAACCAAAAAAGAAACAAAGAAACCCAAAGAAAATAAAGAAACCCCGATGGAAGGCGACAAATGAACAAAATAAACCCAAAGAAAATAAAGAAGCCCAAGAAAGAGAGAAAACCACTGAAAAACAAACAAAGGAAGGAAAACCAGTGAAAATTGAGAAAGTAATGAACAAAACTGGTCAAAAACCAAAGGAAAATAGAAAACTGAAGAGAAACCAGTGAAGAAACAAAAACACCAAAAAGAAAAACAATAAAAAGACACAACGAACGAAACCTAGCAAAACCCAACGAACTCAATCGAAACCTAGCGAAGAAAAAACAGACAAAAATGAGTTGGCCCAGTAGCTACATATGACAGGAGATCCTTTAGTGAGATGGAAGATACATTCACGTTGAGCGACATACACAGTTCACGGTATAAGAATGCATGTAGCCATATCCCAAATCATTACCAACCATGTTATGTTCCGGCCCACAAGGGCATATGCAGTCCACATTGTCCATTTTCCATACTTACCGTAGACTGGAACAGTGAGAATCTACCTAGCTCGGCATTCTTCAAAGCAAAGTTATGCAAAGCCACTTACAAACAAGTTAATGCATAACTCTGTCAAGACACCATAGTATGGAATATAATTGTGCTTAGTTACCGTTTCGAAGATAGGCATCGGATACATGGTGACGCCGAAAAACATTACGGTCCATCCCATATAAGTGTGTGACCACACCTTCCTGAATACTAACATGTTAAACAACAATCCAAGCAATGCATGCTTGTGACCACAACGACGATGATGGCTATGAGAGTGTTTCAACAAAAGTCGGTGGGGATGTGGATAATAAAAACGACCACGTAGGCAAACTTAAATACGATACCGATTTCGTGGTGACAATGACCGGCTTGTACTGCCAGGTAAGAGTATGAGTTCCCTGACCTAACCTACTTAGTGTTAATGATCTCCAAAATGTAGGGCTCTATTCAAAATGTTTTTATTATAAACACATACACATCTGCATTGACCCGTAGTTGTGTGCGTGAGAAATTCTAGCGGGCAATTAATATGAACGGAAGTAAGTTATATTAACAAAAACTCTATTTTGAAAAAAAAGTGGGTCAAATAAACGAAAACAGGATGGAGGGTCAAGAGCAGAGAATAACAGTCTCGCAAGTGCATGGACAATGTCCACAACTTAATTTGGTTGGACCTAATAAAACAAAATAATTTTTTGAATTAAATCATGGCAATATACATTTTTATAATAAACATTTATACTTATTTAAACTAGTTGCATGATACCATAGTTTTATTTAATACAATATTTCCATTCCTTAGCGAGCATAAGTAACAACATAGAAGGGTTTTTCAATAATAATTATAGCGTATTATGAAGTTTTATTATATATCACTAAAACTTAATTTCTCCTAAATTAAAGTGTATGATATAACAAAAAATGTCAATTTTTAAAAAATATTGCCAATATATTGTATAAAATATATTTGCATCTGTGTGTGTTCATATATAAATTAATATAATTAGATATCATGATAGATATTCGTAAACTATACAATCTAACAAAAATATCAATAGTGGTCCCTAGTGTGCTACCTCGTCCGAAATTAACTGTTGCTGAAATGACTGTAGTTAGCCGCATTTTAGTGTGTAGATTATTCTGGATGATGGGAGTAGAACGGTGTTCATAAAGCTTCAACTTATGCCTACCACCCTAATTGTAGACATAGCCTTTTTTTTTTGCGATCTAATTGTAGACATAGCCAATCGAAACGTTGTTCCAGATAATATCTGCCCCTGTCTATTCTTCGTATCGTGTAGATGCGCGTGCGTCTATACCTCTCTCCCTGGAAAAGGCCCTTTGATTCCTCGGTGTATATAAACTTCGTATGATTTTCTTTTAGAAGTAAAAAAAATCCAAAGTTCTTTTTGGAGTAATCTTGACTTACTTTTGCACTAGTTAATAAATTTTCATGAATAAAAAACCACCGTTGACTTCAGTATGAAAAAATCAAACTTATTGCTACATAAAAGTCATTGTTCGCACATTTTTGGCCTAATGTTTTGTTTTTTTGCCATGAAGTCAATGACGGTTTTTCTTTCGTGGAATTATTTTTACAAGTACAATGGAAGACCAAGTTTATTTTAAAAATATTTTCAAGTTTTTTGACCTTTTATTGAATTACTAAAGATTTTTCATATAGGATGCATATACACCCATGAATCAAACGTTTCTGTCCTCTCTCGCCTGACTTTCGTGCTGCTCATATTCACAAAACACCCTACTTCGAGCCCAAATCCATATGTAACAGCCTGCGGACTCGATTCCAGGGGCATACGCCGCCAGGTTATTCACCTTGGTTGGACGCGAACAAATGGAACCTGGCAGTATATTTTACTTTTTATTCAACTGCACAGAGAAAATAGACGAAATAGAAATGTTGAAATCGGCAATCTAGAGTTGAAGACCATCACTATGCTCACCCCAGCAGTACACACAGAGGACATTCCAATTTTATTTTATTACTCATGAGCACACTGACAGAGGGAATGCCCTGCTTTACCTGAAGTGCACATACAGATAAATCAACTGCAGCGTGATATTCTTTTCCCATTGAGGGGAATTGCATTATTCTCAACTAATTCACTTCTACAAGAGCGAGCTTCTTGTACATCCATGGACACCGCAAGAATCTCCGAGTTTTATTACAAAGTACAAACGCTTTGAAAAACAACTGCATTTTTCACTGACGGAGCGAAGGCGCGTCTGGCTGGTTTTCAGGGCGTGCGGCTTGAAATGCTGGGATTTCCATGTATGCTTTGTAAAATCTCTCCAAATGTGGATATTTCGACTGCGAGGAAACAATTGCTTCTTATCAGCAGGTAAGCATAGGAAGTTTATTCGAGGGTGATGATTTAGTTCTACATGTGGAAGACTGAAACAATAGATGTTCCGTACCATGTCGATGTCGAAGCGCGTCACGCCAGCGTGTATCTGGGGCGCAAGGAACACGTCCGCCTGTACAGTGAAATAAAATATACAAGCACAGACTAGTCAATAACTTACAATTAACGGTCAGTAATTAAAGTGTCAAGCTAGTACTGAATTGATAATCTCCTATCTGAGGCATATAGCAGAGAGGGCATAATCAGTGTATCAGGAAGTTGTCAAGAAATAAAACAACTTGGTCTAAAATATATATTGTTAGAATAAATGTGGTATCTATCAAAACAAAAAACAAAATTGAGCACAAAGCACAAACCAGTTGGACTTCATCTCCAGTAGCAAATTTACTGTCACATCCTTCCAGAAGCTTTTCAATTGCTATGGTGAAAGAGAATAAAATGTTGAGTACTACAGCACCCTTCGTTATGGTAAACTTTCGCTTTTGGAGTTGTAACAGAAGTGTGCTGAAGGAAACATGGGTGCTATGATGTGAAATAGAGAAGTCAATAACAGAGTGTTGGAAACCATACCTCTAAATCCCTTGTCAATGTAATGATGCACTATCTGAAGGCTCTCATCAGGGCCCAATTTGCCTTTAATCAACCCCTAAATAAGAATAGCTCAAAATAAGGTTGTGTTTGGAATATTGCGCCAGTATTGTAGGACAACGTTTTGCCGAACAACAGCTGAGTGTAAGTGAACTTACGATAACAGCGTAACACTGAAGAGGCTGAATGCTCGAGCACACAATGTTTGCAATCTGCAACAAATAAGAAATCCATATATGTGCAGGGCTTGCAAGTTGCAGACAAAAGTTGCATGATAAAACGAGTAACCAAAAGCAGAGATTTCCAGAACTTTGTTGGTCCTCTTCCCTTTTCAGCATTAAGTATTCGGTGCAAAGGTAGCATTGTGAACCGATTGAACACTTCAGTTGGTTTCAGTATAAGTTCCGTTTATCGAAAAAGTTGGTTTCAGTATATAAATTCTAAGAACAAAGAAAGAGTTAAAGTCAGTACGCAAACGACTCCTGACAAAACATGTACCTGCAGATTAAGAGCCTTCCTTTTCAGATCTTGAGGTAAAAGAGGGTGCTGGGGATATTTGTCTTCAAGATACTACTCAACAGAAAGCAAGAAATTGTGTTGTCAATAGTACCAGAAGGCTGGACCACAGACAATAAAAGACATGATGAAGAGTTACTATTCACCAATATGATTGCAAGAGAGTCTGAAACCAAGATGTCCCCATCTTGTAGTGCTGGCACATACTTAATTGGATTGATTTTCTCATAATCTACAAGATGATCACAAGAAGAACAGTCAAAGTACTATATACTCCAACAAACTATACCAACTCAACAGAAAGGGAACTCCGCAGTAATCATAATTGCAAAAACGAGAAATATCTCGGAAGGTACTCATATTCAGTTCTCCCCTTTGATCCAGCAGAGTATACCACACAAGTTTAATCCTGATATCACTGTCATGCTCTACGTATTGTCTGTATGTCTTCTGCTAATAGGGATCAGCAATATGCAATGAACCAATAATTTTAGATGGTGATCACTAGTGCCTTTTCCTACATTTCTGCAAGAGGTTGTTTCCAGGACTCGAATCCGTGACAGTTTTACCGTTGTGCCAAGGCTCGAGAACTATTAGTCAGGATAATTTCCTGATGTTACAACTTATCAATTAACTATGCCGCACAATTATTTGACACTATGTATCACCCTCTTTCAGACAAAGAGTGTATAATTGTAAAAGAAAAAGGCGTTTCTTGCTACTAACCTGTATCATTCCACTCCACCGTCCTGTACTCATATTCTACGCCTTCATTACGGAGAAGATAGTACAGTTAGCAAATAACAATGAAAACTTTCAATAGAAATGCTTTAAACTTGAGTGCTTCAACCGGCGGTCGTATTTTAGCAATACTGGGACTTTATAATATATTTTGGGCTGATCGAGTTCCGTTAGAATTGTACTAGTATATCCTAAACATAGAAAACCATTGTCTCTGCCTACTCCAACTCTGGATTAAGGATATAAATATTCCAATTCCGTTTTACTTAACCCCACGACGGCTGGACCAACATCTACACAAGTCAAATAGTTGGTTCATTCATAGTAGCAGCTACAAATCCCCGAAAGGAAAGGACTAATCATCCCCACAAGACCCTTCGGACTGAAGCAACGATGGATTGTGCCCAAAAGAAATCTTCCCAGATATTTTCAGTGAACGAACACGATGCTTTCTCTCTGCAAAGGGGGAAGAAGGATTCGATGGGTTGTGCTTTGTTTTCGGTTACCTTTGAGGCTGAGGGCGATGCGGACCCGGTAGGAGCAGGAGCTGATCGCCGCGCTGTACAGGACGGGCTTCATCGCTGCCATTGCCAACACGCAGCAGCACTAGCTCCTGCCTGCTGGTGAAGGAATGAGCTGCGACGCCGGACAAGAGTGGACGGACACTACAAGGTGAGTTGAGGATGGACAACAAGACAAGCTGACCATCCCCAAATCCAGAGAGCATCCCCTACTCGAGTTATGCCGATACTTGGGCGGGGTCGGGCCAGCCCGTCCGTGCTCCGGGCCGGGCCGCGTTGGGCTCGGGCCAGCTGGCCCGGCCAGCCTGTCGTGCCGTACCGTCGTCAGACCGTGCCGCCTCCCCAGGGACTCTGTCGTCATGGTCACCCTCAAGCAGATAGTCGCTGATTAGCTGGGCGTACTGCGCCGCAACGAGGGGCCCGGCCTCCGCGGTGGCCACGGTCCGCCATGGCCGCTGCTTCTGTCCTCGCGCTTGTCTCCGGTTGCCGTGAGCCGCCGCGACGGGCGGTCGTGACATCGAGATGGACTCTGGGTCAGGGCAGAGGAGGCTCGTGTGCAGCGCAGCGGTGAAGACGGAGGGGGCGGCGGTGAGGTTCAGGGGTGAAGTTAGAGCATCTCTAGCAGACCCCGTATATTGCCGACCCACAAAATTCATTTACAGTTCGCAGAAAAATGGTTTTGTGGGCCGGCGCAGGCGACGGCCAAGGAGAACTACGCGGGTTTGCTCGGCCGTCGTCTGCGCCGGCCCATAAATCAGATGCGTTTTGAGCTGAATTTGACACATAGAATAATAACATACGATGTCTCAAAAAATGCATTCGGCTCATAAAAAAGGAAAATAACATATTTTGTATTATTGTCTAAAAGACATGATTTTAACTACATCTCTTTAAGTGTCTAAAAAAACTACATCTCTCTAAAATAAGATTTTTCATTATGAAAATCTTGAAACAAGTTAAACAATAGAAAAATGTATGAATAGGAAAAATCAAGAACACATAAATGAATCTTGCTATATGGATTAGCACTTAGAAAATGAAAAACGAATTTAACATGCAACCATTTGATTAATTACACACAAAATAAGGTCTAATGTTTTCAAAATGGAGTGGTGACATTTAGCAAAAAATACATGGTAGTTTCATCACAAAAAAGCCCATTTTCCGTGCTCAGAAAATGAAAACTGAACTTTTTATGCAAAAAATATTTGGTGGTTTCATCTAAAAAAAGCCCATTTTTCGTGTAATATTTTATAGAATTGATTTGGTCCAATTTTGCAACAAATATATAGTAGGTCCTTCACAAAAAAAACTCTTTTGGGGGACTCGAAAATGAAAAATATATTTTTTGTCCAAAGAAAATAAAACATTCCTTATGAAACATTGTTTGCCATTCCAAGATGCACCCTTCTGCACAAGGTTTTCAATTTTTTTTATTTTTTTGAATTTTCCATGCCCGTTTCAAAATGCGGTCAAAACGGCGGGCATCACCGTTCCTAGCTAGTGGTTGAATCTTAGAAAACTTTTGGTATTTCTCTAATTAAATAGGTGCTTATGTATCTATAAATGATTTAAAAAAATAAAGAGCAAACTATAAGTTCAAATTTGACCCGCTTCCAACTAGATCGGCGGAAATTTGTCTTTTTCACCAGAGGTGGGTTAAAACTTCTGACACCCAACCATTTGGTCAATTGTGCATTAATAATATCTCCTAGTATTTTATAAATTTGATTTGGTACAATTTTGCAACAAATATTTGGTAGGTCCTTCACAAAAAAACCTCATTTCAGGCACTCGAAAAATGGAAGATGGTTTTTTCGTCCAAAGAAAATGAAAACTTCCTTAGGCAACATTGTTTGCCATTCCAAGATGCACCCTTGTGCACAATATGAGATCATTTGAACAAACTATGCCATGAATGTGGCCATAAGATTGATCATTTGGCTTGAAAGCCATGAATCTTCAAACATGATAGCTCCTTTCTGAGAACACTTTTTTAAAAGAATTGCCGTATTACAAGTCTATTATTTTTCCTGGAAACTTGGTCACATATAATGACACAATGCGAAGGTTTTCCAATTTTTTGATTTTTTTTTGAATTTTTAATGCCCGTTTCAAAATGCGTTCAAAACGCCGGGAATGACCGTTCCTAGCTAGTGGTTGAATCTTGGAAATTTTTTGGTGTTTCTCTGATTAAATAGATACTTATGTACCTAGAAATGATTTTTGTAAAAAATAAATAGCAAACTACGAGGCAGCTGCAGTTTAAATTTGACCCGCCTCCTACTGAATCGGTGGGAATTTGTCTTTTTCATCAGAGGTGGATCAAAACATTTTACACCCACCCATTTGGTCAATTGTGCATTAAATATGGCCTAGTATTTTAGAAAAATGATTTGGTCCAATTTTGCAACAATTATTTGGGAGGTCCTTCACAAAAAAACCTCATTTCGGGCACTCGAAAAATGGAAAATGGTTTTTTCGTCCAAAAAAATGAAAACTTCCTTAGGCAACATTGTTTGCCATTCCAAGATGCACCCTTGTGTACAATATGAGATTCTTTGAACAAACTATGCCATGAATGTGGCCATAAGATTGATCATTTGGCTTGAAAGCCATTGATCTCCACACGTGATAGCTCGTTTCTGAGAACACTTATTTAAAATAATTGTCGTATTACAAGTTTGTTATTTTTCTCGGGAACTTGGCCACATATAATGACACAATGCGAAGGTTTCCCAATTTTTTGAATTTTTTTGGATTTTTTATGCCCGTTTCAAAATGCGGTCAAAACGGCGGGAATGACCGTTCCTATCTAGTGGTTGAATCTTGGGATTTGT
Source organism: Triticum dicoccoides (assembly GCF_002162155.2). Lineage (NCBI taxonomy): Eukaryota > Viridiplantae > Streptophyta > Magnoliopsida > Poales > Poaceae > Triticum > Triticum dicoccoides. The sequence continues at coordinate 651,755,507 of NC_041393.1, forward strand.
TTGGTGTTTCTATGATTAAATAGGTACTTATGTACCCAGAAATGATTTTTGGAAAAAATAAATAGCAAACTATGAGGCAGCTACAGTTCAAATTTGACCCGCTTCCAACTGAATCGGAGGGAATTTGTCTTTTTCACGAGAGGTGGATAAAAACTTTTTACACCCAACCAGTTGGTCAATTGTGCACTAAATATAGCCTAGTATTTTATAAAAATGATTTGGTCCAATTTTGCAACAATTATTTAGGAGGTCCTTCACAAAAAGCCCTCATTTCGGGCACTCGAAAAATGGAAAATGGTTTTTTCGTCCAAAGAAAATGAAAACTTCCTTAGGCAACATTGTTTGCCATTCCAAGATGCACCCTTATGCACAATATGAGATCATTTGAACAAACTATGCCATGAATGTGGCCATAAGATTGATCATTTGGCTTGAAAGCCATTGATCTCCACACGTGATAGCTCGTTTCTGAGAACACTTATTTAAAATAATTGCCGTATTACAAGTTTGTTATTTTTATCGGGAACTTGGCCACATATAATGACACAATGCGAAGGTTTCCCAATTGTTTGAATTTTTTTGAATTTTTTATGCCCGTTTCAAAATGCGGTCAAAACGGCGGGAATGACCGTTCCTATATAGTGGTTGAATCTTGGAATTTTTTTGGTGTTTCTCTGATTAAATAGGTACTTATGTACCCAGAAATAATTTTTGGAAAAAATAAATAGCAAACTATGAGGCAGCTACAGTTCAAATTTGACCCGCTTCCAACTGAATCGGAGGGAATTTGTCTTTTTCACGAGAGGTGGATCAAAACTTTTTACACCCAACCATTTGGTCAATTGTGCATTAAATATGGCCTAGTATTTTAGAAAAATGATTTGGTACAATTTTGCAATATTTATTTGGTAGGTTCTTCACAAAAAATCCTCCTTTTGGGCCCTCGAAAAATGGAAAATGGTTTTTTCGTTGAAAGAAAATGAAAACTTCCTTAGGCAATATTGTTTGCCATTCCAATATGCACCCTTGTGCACAATATGAGATCATTTGAACAAACTATGCCATGAATGTGGCCATAAGATTGATCATTTGGCTTGAAAGCCAATGATCTCCACACGTGATAGCTTGTTTCTGAGAACACTTTTTTAAAACAATTGCCGTATTACAAGTTTGTTATTTTTCCTGGGAACTTGGCCACATATAATGACATAATGCGAAGGTTTCTCAATTTTTTGAATTTTTTTGAATTTTTTATACCCGTTTCTAAATGCGGTCAAAACGACGGGAATGACCGTTCCTAACTAGTGGTTGAATCTTGGAATTTTTTTGGTGTTTCTCTGATTAAATAGATACTTATGTAACTAGAAATGATTTTTGGAAAAAATCAAGAGCAAACTACAAGGCAGCTACAGTTCAAATTTGACCCGCTTCCAGCTGAATTGACGAAAATTTGTCTTTTTCATGAGAGGTGGATCAAAACTTTTTACACCCAACCATTTGGTCAATTGTGCATTAAATATGGCCTAGTATTTTATAAAAATGATTCGGTCCAATTTTGCAATAATTATTTGGTAGGTTCTTCACAAAAAAACCTCCTTTTGGGCACTCGAAAAATGGAAAATGGGCACACAAAAAACCTCCTCAATTATTGACGAGAGGTGGATAGACAACTATTGAGACACAAGCATTTGGTCAATTGTACCTAAAATATGATCTAATATTATTGAAAAATAGAGTGGTGTCATTTTGCAACAAATATTGGTAGGTGCTTCAAAAAATATATACCATTTTCGACACTCCAAAGGTAGAAAATGTTTTTTTTGCAAATAAAACTCATTTTTGAGATCAATTTTTAAAGATATTTGTATTATTCTAGGTTTGTTATTTTTCTGAAAAACAAGTCTAACTTGTGACACGATGCTATTGTTCTTATTTTTTTCTAATTCTATGATGTTATAAAATAGGTGACATGATTTAGCATATTATTTAATCGATTACGACCAATTTAGATGGATATAAAATCGTCAAAGTGTGTACTACATTGTGATTGGTGGAACCGTTTGTGGCACGGATCGATGAGATGGCAGACATCCTACCATCCATTGCTAGCAATCCAACGCCCATCCATCCGTCCATGCAAAGAAAGGAAAAAAAACACCGCACCAAACCCTACCTCTCTCTCACCTCTCTTCCCTTCCTTCCGCCCGCCGCCTCCCTCTCTCTGTCCCCGATCCAGATCGGCCTCTCCCTCGTGCCGCACCCTCCTTCCCTCGCGCTGTCACCAGCGGTGCCCTCCTTCCTTTCTGTCACCGGCGGCGCCCTCCTTCCCTCGCGCTGCACCCGAACCTCACTCCCGCTCCCAGCTCTTCTTCCTCCTCCGCTGCAGCTAGGGTTTCGTCTCCCTGATCCCCAATCCCCGAAGCTCGGATCCAGCAGCAGCATCAGCGATGGCGGCCGCGGGAGATCCTCTTCAAGGTCAAGCACGTCCAGGCCAAGCCTGCTGGACGGCCTCGCGGGTGACTGCCTCCGCGGTGACGATGGCGGCGGCCTCGTCGTCCCCACCCCCGATTCATCTCCAATCCCGCCGCCGACACCCAACCCTACCCCCACCGGCGACCTCCCGTAACCCCATCACCACCAGCGACCTCCCTCCCTTGCTCCTCAACCCAACCCAACCCTGTTTCGATTCAGTTCAGAGACTAATCCCCTCCCACATCATCGCCGCCGCCACACACTGCCGATCCCCCCACATCCAGCCTATGGCCACGGCCTCCGGTATCTCCCCGACAGCCGCCACTCCCGTACCCTCTCCAGTCCCCTCCCCTCCCCTGCCCTCACCAGAAGAGGAAGAGAAGAGGGTCAGGCGGATCAGGCGGCCGCCATGGCGCGACCAGATCCGCCACGGTTGCCCCGCGCGTTGTCCATGGGCTTGACTCCAGGGACTGGTCTGCGAGGCCCTCAATGACGCGTGCCGCCTCGCCATCCACCACCCTGCCCTCCTCGGCCCCATCCGGTAAGTTCTTCGATCCCCTCTATCATTGCTTCTCTTGGCTTCTATTTTGGCGAATTCCATTGGGGATCTGACCCGAGAATCGTTCGTCCATCCGCGGGTGCTGATTGGCAGGGAGAAGGTGGTGCCGGGGATCTTGAAGACGGTGAAGAACCCGCGCAACGTCGTGCTCAAGACCTTCGTGATGGCGTGCGCGGACGTCTTGACGGCCTTCGGCAACCTCTCCTTGAGCAGCAGCTGTAGCAGCAGCTTGTCCAAGCCGATGCAGTTGGAGTTCATATATATTTCTCCAAAAATTATACTCTCACTTTGTAGAATCTTTTGGGCCTGAATCATTGGTTGAGTTTAGGTCAAAAGCATTTGTATGCCAATAGTTTTGATATTGTTTTGTGCTATATACTTTAGGGAACAGTTAACTCATTAATTAAGATGCCGAGGTACTATTAACTAGATCTGTTCACACACATAGTTTAGTAACCAGCTCCATTAATCATCTGATCAGCTATGTAAACTAATCACTAAACCTGGAAATTATGTGCTTTGATAGAACATGGAAACTAATCAAATGCAGAAGAGTTGTTTCAGTTTGAGTTCTGTTTGAAATGTTGCAACTTCAGAATTCTGGGAACTTTCCATAAAGTTTGCATCAGTTTAGTGGGTTCACCTATATTATGTTGTTGGAAGCTAGTTCATGATGAACTAATTTAACTCTACTGGAATATTATTGTTTTCTTTATGGGAGGAATATAGTGTATTAGTTGATGTAAATTTGTTTGGGTTTAGACCTATGCTTCCTCCACTGTTTTGTAGAGTTGGCTAATTTTAGATGCTGGATAATAACCTTTAAGGTTGTGGCCAATTTTAGATGCTGCATAATAATCTGTGTACTGCATAATAAAAAATTGTATCGAAGATGAATGGTCGATTAGTATATTCTTTGTACATGTGGCCTGTGGCTATAACTAGTTTGCTGTAGTTCATCCGTGATGTCCAGTAGCTATGAGATCCGAGAGATGCCGACCATTCGAGCCACTTAACTTATTCAGCTTTCACTCTACAATCTTGCTAATTTAAAGTCAGTGGGGGGCTTTCCCCCACTGTCCATAGTTCCTAAAAAAACTTATTCATCTTTGGCCATCCTCATTTGCTATGCTAGGTATAATGTAAAGTCTCTTCTGAATTTGATTTGTACCAGTTTGACTTTCCTAAGTTTCTTTTCTTGTTACCAGAGCTTAAACTATCTTTCTATAGGCGCCACCGGATTCGAGGGTGGAGCCCGAGCCTCCACTGGAGCATGGATCAGCCGTGCAGTGGTGGAGCTCCGCATGGATCACGACTTGGTCGTTGTGGGGGCCTGGACCATCAAGCTCGCGGGCAAGATGGACGGCCTCGGCAACGGAGGTGCGCGTGAGATCCTGGGGTTGACCAATCCACAGGGCGCCAGATCTTCCCTCGGGGTCGCCTGATGTAGCCATACTGTCGCCGGATCTCCTCCCCCCTCCCTCTCTGTGTGTTTCTGTCAATAGCTAGTAGCATAAGTTGGAGCTGGCTGTACCAGGAACTTAATCTGCATTTATTCAACCAGATCAAGTACAAGTACATTAGTTCGTAATCTACTATTAATACATCTCCTATTCATAAATTTCCTGAAGTAGTGCATGTCTATATTTAGGTGCTGGTTAATTAGAAAATGGATGTGATTTCTAACTTGATTGCTGTGGGATACAAGATATATCTCTGTTGGTTCATCTTGCTGTTATTTCTCTGCAGGCCCTGAATCTCTCATTGTCTTGGTTGTTGCTTACTACAGGGAATCCACTATTGTTGACAGACGATGAAGGGCTTCTTACGGGCTGCTGCTCCAATGGAAGGTACACGATAAGCATGCTTCAATATGCTACACTTTGCTAGCTGTTGACATGCATCCTTCAAGATGCACCTCTAGCTCTAAGGATAATTAATGTTCCTGCATGGATAGCTGACTGTTTAGGGAATTTCTGTGACGATGATGATGTCATGCTGGGCAGAGGATGTTAAACATTTAGACTGTTGCGGCCTTTCCGGTCTCTGATGATCTAAAATCGAGCTTTTTTAAAACTGATGCCTAGGATGCCATCAACATGTTTTTTCTCCTCATCTAGAGATGCATCCCTCTGTGTTGGTGTGATATAATGTAGAGGAGTTGCATGTGAATCTTTTGTCAACTGAGCATATGGTGTTACAAGGAGATGCTACTAAGATTATTCGTCGTTGAAGTATCTTAAAATGAGCTTTTAAAAACTGATACTTGGTTGATCTAGTTCTAGGTGGGTGAGAGTCTATTGTTGTTGGTGCTATGTAGTCATTTCTTTTTACGTCTTTGAAGAATAAAAAAGATGAACATTTCTTCGGCAAATGTCTGAAGTAGTTGCTGCTGTGTAGTCATCGGTTGGACCTATGCATTTCATCACAATTCAGATCGGTGAATGTATTACAGTGATGTTCATTGCATGACCTGCACTTGTACCAATATACCATGCTGGTACCTGTAGGTTAGTGTTGGTGGTGCCTAACATGAGCTTGAATGTGGTAGTTGAAGTGTAGAACAACAACAGGTTAATGTGTGTTATTTCCTGTATGCAAGTCTGTTGTTTTATTTGCCCTTTCTAGTATTGTACAAACTAATGCATTTCTGGAATAAACAAATTATTCTATAAGATCTGTAAAAGCAAACATTTCACTATGCAAGTCTATTGTTTTATTTGCCCTTTATAGCATTGCATGATAGTGTCCAAATTCAGGAAGGGAAAGGTGAGGCTGGAACGTACGAGTGGGTAGATCTACTTTGTTGTTTACATTAGTGTTGCCATTGCAATTGTTTGGTTCTGGCCTCAGCAGCAGTACACTAATGCTGATAGCCTTTGTGTTCACTCTTTTACAGGAGAGCCAGGACAAATTTGAAGTGCAAATCCATGAAGCCAAGTGCAAAGCTGTGATGCATTGTGATACTGTAGAGATTGTGACATTGGAATGATTTACTGTTATTTGTATTCACTTGCCAGAGATTTGTTTATTCCGCTTGACTGTAATAAATTGTGACATCGGAACCGATTTACTGTTATTTGACAAATTATGTTTGTTCTGTTTTGTTTGAAATAGCAATTTAAAAATGTGTGAAATGGAAACCTCACAAGTGGGATCCACTTATCAAAATAATCTGAGCAATGTTGAAATATTTGACGTGTGGGACCAGCTCCAATATATAATGGGCAAAACTAGAAATCTATGGACTAAAAAGGCCACGACCCAAAATAAAAAGGCTATAATGTTGCAATGAAGGCCATGGGCCAAAAATAAAAAGGCTGCAATGAAGGCCATGGGCCAAAAATAAAAAGGCTGCAATGTTGGGCTTGGTCCATGAAGCTGACAAAAAATTCATAGGAAAAAAATATAAATGGGTTGAATTAATGGGCTCGGCCCATGTAGAAAACCGAATTGGACCAGGCTGAATCTTGTGCCACATCAGCTTGCCACGCTGGATGCCTACGTGGACTGGGGAGGCTGCTAGTGACCAAAACACCATAGTAGGAATATTTTGGTCGTAAACGTCCACGACCTTCTCACAGAGAAGGTCGCTATAGTCAGTTTACGAACCTCAGCTTTTGATCTTATGTTTTTGGTCACAAAAAGGTCGCAAATGAAAAACTATGACCTTTTAGTGACCAATAGTGGAGGTCACAAGATAGCATATTTCTTGTAGTGATTCAAATCACTGAACATATGCACATATTCAGAAAAAATATCACTACACAATACAAGAATTATCCACATTACAAATAATTATTCAAATCACTGAAGAAAACTAAATAATTCAATATAAAACTTGTCCCGAATACAAATCACACATGAATTAAATAAAAATGAATAGAAAAAGGAATTTTGTTACTGCATGCCTAGCCCTTTGTCAATGGTGCTCAATGTGATCCTCCTGAACCTGAAAGTGGGTGTTTGCATTTTCAATCTATTTGTAGGTCTGAAGAAAAGCTCTAACATGGTTAGGGTCTCTAGCTGATTTGACACGGCTACCCACATTGTCGCAGAAGAACTCCAAATTCATGCCTCTCTCATATTCGAGAATCACATTGTGAAGAATAACACAACATGTCATGATATTTTTCAAGGTCCGCTTGTCCTAAAAACGAGCAGGACCACGAACAATGGCAAATCTAGATTGCAAAACCCTGAATGCTCTTTCAATGTTTTTTCGGGCCGCCTCTTGCACCCTTGCAAATTCACATTATTTCCTAGTTGTGGGTTCTTTGATGTTCTTGACAAATATGCACCAAGGAGGGTATATACCATCTGCAAGATAGTACCCATTTGTGTATCTATGCCCATTGATAGTGTAGTTGCAAGTAGGAGCATCATCACTAGCAAGCCTAGCAAACAAATGAGACCATTGCAACACATTGATATCATTGAGAGTACCCGGCATACCAAAAAGCAATGCTAAATCCATAAATCCTCGAATGCTACGGCCTCTAGCACAATTGTTGCATCACAAGACTTGCCACAATACATTCCCTGTCATGCCTTCGGGCAATTTTTCCAAGTCTAATGCATATAGTCAATGTTACCTAACATGTTAGGCAAACCTCTTCTCTCATTAGATGCCATCAATTTTTTTGTGTCTTCCTCGTTGGGTGTCCGAAGATATTCAGGATCAAAGACACGGATGGTCACTTTGGCAAACCTATGCACTGACTCAATTGTGGTATCTTCACCAATGGGAAGGTACTCATCGGCATAGTCAGCCGGAATGTAGTATGCCATTACCCGCATAGCTGGCGAGATTTTTTGATATGCACTAAATCCCTTCAAGCCCGTGACATTTCTTCTTTGAGTAAAATACTGACAATTGGCCTCGCAAGCTTGAACAATTTTCACAAAAAGAGATCGGCGCATTCGGAACCTTCTCCGGAAGAGGTGCAGCGGATATGTTGGATTCTTTGCGAAGTAGTCTTGCATCAACATGTCGTTCTTGAGATGGCGATTCTGAGGAATGCAAAGACGGTCGACGGTTGATCCTCGCCGCCTCTTTCGGTTCTCAACTGCGTGCTACTTCTTGGCAAGGGCCATCACAAATGTCTGCTGGCGATAGTTGACAAGTAGCGTCTCAACATGCGAATCGTTCGAATCAGACGAATCATCGAGCAAAAACTTCTCGCACGGGATCAATTCCATCTAAATTCACAAAAACGCACGCCGCGTTAACCAACTATGCATACCGCTCGGCACAAGCACAAGTAAAAACTCAACGGCGGCTCGGGGGCGTTCGATCCCGGGCGGCGACGGCGACTAGGGGTGGCTCGGGGGAGGTCGATCCCGGGTGGCGATGACGACTAGGGGCGGCTTGGATCAGCGGACTCGCGGGGATGGGGGGTGTATTGGCTTGGTGGAAGAGGGTAGGGGCACCCCCGCGACGCGATTCCACCCACAGATTTGGCCGGAAACGCCGGCGGCGGACGGGTGGAACCAATGGCGGGCGGCGGCGGAAGGAGGTGGGGAAAGGGCGCGGGCTGAAATGTCCCTCCCGCCAACCGCTTTCCTGGGATACGGGGCACCGTAGGGGCGAGGCGGAAACCTGCGTATTCGCGGGTTGAGGATGAGATTTTGCCACGCCCCTCAAAATTATTTACGGGTTGGACGCGTTTGCGGGGTCTAGTCGGGCAGCATTTTCCGCGTCAACCTGTATTTTTGCGGTTATTTTACGGGTCGCGGCTATGCTCTTAGAGATGCTCTTAGAGAGAGAGAGGAGATAAGGGAGAGAAAGATGAACACATATGACTTGGGATCTGATTTGACCAGTCAAAGCTGTGTGGCTTTCACGCATAGTTTTTTTTAAATAACTTGTGGGAAGTATCAGGTGATGTCAACACACTTGCAAACATCAAAGTTAATGTGTCAAAAAATCAAAAAAAATTATGTTCACAAGATATGTCTACAAGGCCTAAATTTCTGTAAATTAAAAATCGAGAAGAGATATAAAAAATATAAATCCAGCATTAATAGTGCCAAGAAGACAGAAATAAAAATTTGACACTCTTCATGCTGGATTTGTCTTTTTGTGTCTCTTTATGGTTTTTGATCTATGACTTGAATTCTTCAGGAAATGTACATACATGTCTTGTGGACATCCCCAAACAAATCAGATTTTTTTTGAAACGGAGGCAAAAGATTTGCCTCTTCAATTAAATAAGGGAGAGAAGAGTTTAGAGTTTTACAACGCACTCACAAATAAGCGGCATGACAATTACTCGTGCAATATGATGTTCCCTAGCTTTATTGCGCCAGCAGTAACCCAAAGTTTAGCATCTTCTAAAATGCTGGTTAGGAGGACCGGCAGTGGTGCGCTTTTCCGACGGAATACGCGGGCGTTTCTCTCATTCCAAATGGTCCAAGAAACGAGCATGGTGAGGGAAGCCATTGCGTGGCGGTGAGGGTTGCGGTCATCGGTTCTTTTTTGCCACTACTCAGTGATGGTTGCTTCTACACTACAAGAAATATGTCAACTAGTGACCTTCTGTCAGTGACCCTGGGAGAAATGGTCATAAATCTATGACCATTTCAGACCAATTGGTCAAAAGCTGTTCGGGAGGCTTCAAACCCTAAACCATTGCGACCATTTTGGTCAGAAAGGTCGTAATTTCCTTACACGAAATGGTCATAAAGCAAACAACGCTAGTCCGCTGCCTTATTTCTAGTTGTTAACGACCAATATAGATGGTCATAGCCTTGTAAATTGTGGTGGGTTGCGATGACTAGGCGCCATCTCATCAGTTTTGCCTATGTGTCATGTCCATGTGGTAGTTTTTGCCCTAGGTTGTGAAGCAACCTATATTTTTGTCATTCCCAAAATTCCCAAAAAAATCTCATAAATTCTTTGGGTCATATCTTCGTCAAATATGTAAAAACCTTCCCTGCCTAGTTCAAAAATATTCATTTTCCTATTCTATTCAGAACAACAGTTTGTGAAAGAAGTACCACTTTGGCATGTTCAAATAGTATCCATTTTCTACAGTGCTTTCCTATGCCCAAATAACCATCGTCCACCAAATGCGAGCTCAATCCATTCATTATTTTGAGTCGAGCTTCAACATTCATAGTTATGTCCAGTGTGGTAGTTTGCAAAGCAAGTACCACCTAGGCTCCTCCTTTTGAGTTGAAAATTTGTGAAGACGATCTTCTTAAGTAACCGATCATCCTCAGCCAAAACTCACGCCCATTAGCCATGTACATTTCCCGTACCGCTAATCAAACACTTGGCTGCTAATTCATGTTTGAGCATCGGTCGGTCTCCTCGTGAGAATCTTATGTTGTAATTTTCTTCCTAGCACCAACCTGGGGAGTGCCCAACCCACTAGACATGCCTAGGCCGCCCAGAACACATGGCAACGCCACGGTCACGCGGTGACCACGCGGCGGGCATGCGAGTTTACACGCTCTAGAGTTGGGGCCCTCGACCACCGCCAAACCTCGACGTATCGCCACCAAACCATGTATTTATGATTAAATAGGTCCTTATGTAACTAGAGATGATTTTTGGAAAAAATAAATAGCAAACTATGAGGCAGCTGCAGTTCAAATTTGACCCGCTTCCAACTGAATCGGTTGAAATTTGTCTTTTTCACGAGAGGTGGATCAAATTTTTTTACACCCAAACATTTTGTCAATTGTGCACAAAATATGGCCTAGTATTTTATAAAAATGATTTGGTCCAATTTTGCTACAATTATTTGGAAGGTCCTTCACAAAAAAACCTCCTTTCGGGCACTCAAAAAATGGAAAATGGTTTTTTCGTCCAAAGAAAATGAAAACTTCCTAAGGCAACATTGTTTTCCATTGCAATATGCACCCTTGTGAACAATATGAGATCATTTGAACAAACTAGGCCTTGAATGTGGCCATAAGATTGATCATTTGGCTTGAAAGCCATTGATCTCCTCACGTGATAGCTCGTTTCTGAGAACACTTTTTTATAATAATTTCCATATTACAAGTTTGTTATTTTTCCTTGGAACTTGGCCACATATGATGACACAATGCGAAGGTTTCCCAATTTTTTGATTTTTTTGAATTTTTTATGCCCGTTTCAAAATACGGTCAAAACGCAGGCTTGACCGTTCCTAGCTAGTGGTTGAATCTTGGAAAACTTTTGATGTTTCTCTAATTAAATAGATACTTATGTACCTAGAAATGATTTTTGGAAAAAATAAAGAGTAAACTATGAGGCAGCTGCAGTTCAAATTTGACCCGCTTCCAACTGAATCGACGGAAATTTGTCTTTTTCACTAGAGGTGGATCAAAACTTTTTACACCCAACCATTTGGTCAATTATGCATTAAATATGTCCTAGTATTATAGGAAAATGATTTGGTCCAATTTTGCAAGAATTATTTGGTAGGTCCTTCACAAAAAAAACCTCATTTGGGGCACTCAGAAAATGGAAAATGAATTTTCCGTGCATAGAAAATGAAAACTTCCTTAGGAAACATTGTTTGCCATTCCAAGATGCACCCTTTTGCACAATATGAGATCATTTGAACAAACTATGCCATGAATGTGGCCATAAGATTGATCATTTGGCTTGAAAGCCATGAATCTTCATGCATGACAGCTCATTTCTGAGAACACTTTTTAAAAATAATTTCCGTATTATAAGTTTATTATTTTTCCTAGAAACTTGGTCACATATAATGACACAATGCGAAGGTTTTCCATTTTTTTAATTTTTTTTTGAATTTTTCTTGCCCGTTTCAAAATGCGGTTAAAACGGCGGGCATGACCGTTCCTAGCTAGTGGTTGAATCTTGAATTTTTTTTTGATGTTTCTATGATTAAATAGATACTTGTGTACCTAAAAATGATTTTTGGAAAAAATAAAGAACAAACTATGAGGCAGCTACACTTCAAATTTGACCCGCTTCCTACTAAATCTGCGGAAATTTGTCTTTTTCACGAGAGGTAGATCAAAACTTTTGATACCCAACCATTTGGTCAATTGTGCATTTAATATGTCCTACTATTTTAGAAAAATGATTTGGTACAATTTTTCAACAAATATATGGTAGTTCTTTCACAAAAAAACCTCATTTCGGGCACTCGAAAAATGGAAAATGAATTTTCTGTGCAAAGAAAATGAAAACTCTGTTAGGCAACATTGTTTGGAATTCCAAGATGCTTGTGCAGAATATGAGATCATTTGAACAAATTATGCCATGAATGTGACCATAAGATTGATCATTTGGCTTGAAAGCCATGAATCTTCATGCATGATAGGTCATTTCTGTGAATACTTTTTTAAACTAATTGCCGTATTACAAGTTTATTATTTTTCCTAAAAAATTGGTCACACAAATTGACACAATGCAAAGGTTTTCCAATTTTTTGATTTTTTTGAATTTTTTATGCGTGTTTTAAAATGCGGTCAAAACGGCGGGCTTGACCGTTCCTAGCTAGTGGTTGAATCTTGGAAAACTTTTGGTGTTTCTCTGATTAAATAGATACTTTTGTACCTACAAATGATTTTTGGAAAAAATAAAAAGCAAACTATGAGGCAGCTGCAGTTTAAATTTGACCCGCTTCCACCTGAATCGGTAGAAATTTGTCTTTTTCACGAGAGGTGGGTCAAAACTTTTTACACCCAACCATTTGGTCAATTGTGCATTAAATATGGCCTAGTATTTTAAAAAATTGATTTGGTACAATTTTGCAACAATTATTTGGTAGGTCCTTCACAAAAAAGCTCATTTTGGGCGCTCAAAAAATGATTAAAATAGATTGAAAGATCAGAAATGCATACAAATTGGTGCTCATCCATAAAATATGGTCTAATTTGAGTGAAAATTTGTGTGATGCCCTTTTGCAAAATATTTTTGATAGCTGCTTCACAAAACACCCATAGTTTTAGTACTTAGAAACTATTTTAAACCATAAATTTTCTGAACCAATCAGGGCTCTTCCCACGGATCACCCCCTTAGCCGATCTGAACCGTCCGTTCTAGCCGATCTGAACCGTCCACCTCTCTGCAGCCCAATCCAAACCCTAAGCAGCCCGTGCCCGCCTCTCTCTCCCCCTCTCTGCCGCCTCTCCCCGATCCAGATCCAACCCAAGCGCCCGTCCTTCGCCGCCGCAGCCACGACGTCACGGCTTGCTCCTCATGGTGGACGCACCGGTGCTCTGCACCGCGCAGAGCCCCATCTCGCAGCCGTCGTCGGCCGGCGCGCCCACTACATCCTCGCTCCTCCTCCCCGACACCGACTATCGCAACCCTCCCTCCAACCCTAACCCTCTCCCTCCCTCAGATCTCAATACACCGCCGCCCTATCCCTACCCCGCGTAGCCCAACCCAATCCGCCGCCATCCTCTACCCAGACCCCTCCCCGCTCCGGCGAGCCCGCCATGAACCGTGTGCGGGCGGCAGCGCAACGGGAGCAGCACGGGCTTCACCTCCCCTGGCCGTGTCTCCCCCTTCCACCATCGCTCCTCCTCCACCTCCTTCGCGGCCTCCCTCCCGGGCACCGCCCGATAGCAGCCTCGACAGGGACGACCTGGACCCGGACCCGGTCGCGGCCACCACGGAGGCCCTCGCCACGGTTGACCTCTCCGATGACCCGGACGCCACTGCCACCGCCAAGTCTGGCTCCAGCAAGCCCCGTCAGGTAGCCAGAGGTGGTGGCTGCAACGTGGCCCCGTCATCAACATCACCACAAACTACAACGTCACTGTCAATGTCCTCAACAGCCTCGACGAGCCGCTCCTCATCACCTGGTATGCTCACTCCCCACTCCCCACACAGCTCTCATATGCAGGCTGAGTCATTACAGTCATGGGTTCAGTGTGAGTGATGGCAAGCAAGTGTTGGTCTGAACATTTTTCAGTTTTGGCTCACATATGCAGGGACGACATCCAGCAGCGAAAGAACTGCTGGCAGGACGGCGTGCTGGGCACCAACTGCCCCATCCTGCCCTGAACTGGACCTACAACTTCCAGGTCAAGGACGACGCTTGCAAGTCGCTCGACTATCCAGAAGCTTTGTTGATTTGTGTGACAGCCTTGTCTCTGTAGTGACTCATTTAGGAGCTGCTGCAACTAGTAGTACTCTGTTATTTAAATGCTTGCTATTGTAGACTTGTAGTGGATCCTGAAAGAGTTCTGCATCAGTGCATCTGGTATTTGCAGTCAACTGTGATCTAATGCATCTAGCAGCGGGTTATAAGGTCAAATGCTAGTTGCTGTAGTGGTTGGCGTCGGATTTGTGGTGGCCGGTTCCATGGCAGTGGGCGCTCACAACTGGCCAAGGATCATTCATGCTCAGCCCCATTGTTCCGCACCTCACGTGCCACTGTGCCCAGTTGACCTCGCTGCAGTGCACGGGGGGATGGCGGTTTGGTTAATGTGCTCTGGTTCGTTCGTTGGCTGATTCGGTGCCATTGCCTGCGCTTGAGTAGAGTTTAGTACACTTCGGCGTGATTACGCACTACTACAGCGCGCCTGATTGTGCACAACTACACTTATTTACTTTGTTTCAGATGCGTGATTGTAGTTTATTTCTAAACAAAAGACATGGAGCACAATTTTTTTTGTTATTCCGGAGTAACAAATTTTTCTTTTGTGCTGTGCTGCAGAAGACGTACTCTTGAGTAGTTCAGTTAGAATAATTGCGATCTCTATTATCCACTATGACCTTATAATAGTTTGGAATGATCTGTTTTGATTTACGAACACTTACTAGCCGTAGTAGTCAGTGCTTAGCTCTGTATGGTGGTCGTTGCTTCGTTGAATTGCTTGGCGTCGCTGTAGCCCTAGTAGCCAGTGCTACTGTTTCCACAATCGATGCTTACGGCCACTGCACACAGTCTATTTTAATCCTTAGCATCCACTTCATATTCTTCTAGTACTGATATTTTTCTCTGAATTCATAATTTTTCACAGAGAAGCTGCAACCTGCAAAACACAAGAAAGGGCTGATGTGTGTTGCGTCCTCACCATTTCTGGACATCAAGGTTGGACAGACCTACCAGATGTCCTGCTTCATTCGATTGTTGCTCTGTTGGGCTCCTTCTCTGACCTTCTTGCCTTCGCAGTCTGCAGGTTCTTGTCATCGTCCTGTGTGAGCTGCCAACAACTCATCCATCCTACCAACCCCGATAATTTTTATATATGCTTGCTATGGGTTTCCATTTTTATATATGCTTGGTATGGGTTTCCATTCAAAGCTATAAGGTTGTTAACTGCTATCTTATTTAGTTTTTTTCTTCCCTGTATATGTCAAGCTTAGTCATGTTTTTACACACAGCTTCAGTAAATGGCATTGTATATGTTTTTCTAGTAAATGCAAGACATTGTATTCAACACTAATCCCATATAAGTATGTAATACTACTAGGAGATATGGGTGAGGGACTAGAAGGATGATACACTTCCATGAATTTATTTGTAAGAAGTTTTTATTGGCTGTGTACAAATCAGCCCAAATGAATTTATGTTATTTTTACTTCCAGAGTTTTTATTGGCTGTGTTCTTGCTGCATATACCTCTCTATTTGCTTAGGCAGACAACTACTTATGTAATATGCAAACAACAGCAACAGAGCTAGTGATGCTAATTCTACCTCTTGTTACAGAATCAGAATTCCTCTTGTTGCACAGGACAACTCCGTTTCCTCTTGTTACAGAATTAGAATTCCTCTGCTTCTTATGCTACTCTGCTAGAACTCTGCTTTTCTACTTCTCATATTGAATATACATGTTCTAAACAGTATACAGTACTTTCGTTGTTAACTCCAAACAACTTGGGATCTTCTCTTCTGCATGCAGCAATTGGCTTACCAGTACGCCGCTAAGGGGGCATGCCTTGCCCTGGTAGCAAGGAGGGAGTGGAGCCTGTGGCAGGTCGCCAACCGCGCCTTCAAGCTCGGCGTACCGGACGTGATCATTCTCCTCGGGGACGTCGCAGACCCAGACGACTACAACAGATTTGTTCAGGCCACAATCGACCACTACGGCCAATGTAAGTCAGCCCCTCTCCGTTACAACTAACCTGGTTTAACATATTTCTTCCACAAGCAGTCATTCATTTGGGTGTAAGATAGTTGACATCTACACTTGTATATGTTTATAAGAATATTGATACTTTGCATGCTATGAGTAAAATGCTCTATTTTCTTTCGTCACCTTTCTTGTATGAATGATTATCTCATTTTAACTTGCTGGAGAATGAAAGCATTGTACTAGCTGAATTTGTCTTATCATTCTAAAGAACTTGTTTGTTTTTTGATTGGTTTGTTCATAATATATTGGCCCCAAATTTTTTGATTCTTCTCTTCTGGTTCATGTAACAGGGCAACCGTGGAAGGCATGCTGATAGTTCATATTCTCATTCTGTTAGTCCAGTGTAATGAAGGTCATGGCCTAGTCAAGTATGGTCGCCCATTGAGTCGTGCATATGTTTCATATGATTGGAGCAGGGGCCCAGTTTGTGCCGATTGTCACTGCATATGTTTAACAGTGATTCTACTTGTATATGTGTTATTACACTAGTAGAATTTGTACCTGTGCGATGACTGGAGCAGGATCCCAATATTTGTAGAGATTGTAACATTGATTGTCATTGTATACAGATTGATTCTGGTTGCTGTTACTTGAAGTATTTCTTATGTTTTATGTATGTGCTGATTTAAATATTGATTATTTATTTACTGTCAAATCAAAATCAGAAGAAAAAGGCATTGACAAAAGGGGCCCACTTACTAGAACTTGACCACTAGGACCCATCTAACTAGAGGAATTTTTTGAAAAAAGAAAAATAAAACTGTCTAGCCGAAAAGGCCACGGCCCAAAAATGAGAAGGCTTAATTGTTGGGCTTGGCCCATCTACCTAGCCAAAATTAATATGAGAAAAAAAACACTAATAGGCTGAATTAATGGGCTAGGCCCATGTAGAATACCGAATTGGACCGGGCTGAATCTTGTGCCACATTAGCTTGCCACGCTGGATGCCTACGTGGCCTGGGGAGGTTGCTAGTGACCAAAACAAAACAGTAGGAATATTTTGGTCGTAAACATCCACGGCCTTCTCACAGAGAAGGTCGTTAATTTCAGTTTACGACCGCCAGCTTTTGACCTTCTGTTTTTGGTCAAAAAAAGGTCGCAAATGAAAAACAATGACCTTTCAATGACCAATAGTCAAGGTCACAAGTTGACATATTTCTTGTAGTGCTAACTGCCAATCGGAGGTGTCCATGTACGTGAGCACAAGCTTCTCGATGATTGATCTCCAGAACCTAAGTGTGTAGCGACACTTGACAAAGAGGTGTATCCCCGTTTCTTGTTCTCTTTTGCAAAGCGGAAGGGCCACAGTTTGGCCAACCATGCTTCTCCAAACGATCGGCAATCCAAATCCTATCTTGCAAAGCCAGCCAAGCAAAGAATTTAACCTTTGGAGGTGCCCAAGCCTTCCACACCATGCGGTCCATGGGGACAGAGTCAGGCCTAAAAAATTGCGCCTTGTAGGTGGTGCTCGCCGTGTAGATCCCATTGTTCGCGTGCTTCCAAATGATGTTGTCTTCGGCTTGCTCATCAAGGTGGAAGTCATGCACAAGCATCCAAAGGTTAAAGAATTCCGAAATGTGGTTGACGGAGATGGCAGTGTCATGTTTGATCTTGAGGATCCAAGCGTTCCCCTTCAGAGCCTCACGCACCTTCCAATTCTTTCTCTTCGATGCCTCATAGATTAGTGGTGCAATGTCCTTGGGCTTGCGCCCCAAGAGCCAAGGGGAGTTCCAAAAAGGTGTTTTGGCGCCGTCGCCGACAGTGATAGTCGTAGATGCATAGAAGAACTGGAGGTCCTCTTCAGTGCAGGGGTTGCCAGAGCCAACCCATAATCTGCGGGGCTCCTTCCATTCATACCATAGCCAACGAAGCCGCAACACCCGTGCAAACTTGTCGGTATCGAGCACCCCAAGGCCACCATAATATTTTGGTCTACACACCATTTTCCAGTTGACCTTGCATTTAGCTTCCGTGGTCTTCTCCGCACCCGACCAAAGGAAGGCCCTCTCAATCTTGTTGAGTGTATCTAGAATGCCCTGCGGCACAATGAGAGGCGTGATAGAGAAAACCGCTTGGGAGGAGATGACGGACTTGACGAGAGCCGTGCGTCCGATAGCAGTGCAAATCAGATTTTTTAAACACATTTAGGCTGCGTTCGGTTTCTCTCCGCTCCTGGAACTCCGCTCCGGGAGCGGACCATACTTTACCTGAATTTGATGGAGCTGCCAAAACCCAACTCCCCAACTCTGCGGAGCGGGGAAGTTCCGAACGGGGCTTAAATTTTTGATATTTTTTGAATGGGAGCATGAGTGCATTCTAGTATTGGTATCACTGGATATATACTCTGTCTGGCTTTCACTTGATGTATAGTGCAAACTATAGTGTGTTTATATGCGTTGGGAGAGACAGTGGTGTTATCTACATGCATATACGACATTGTGCGCCTTCACCATGTTGGGTCGCGTTCGTGCTGGCCCATCATGTAGTCTAGGGCCATGCTTCCCATTATGCTCAGCTCTTAGGCCCAGGACAGCACGCTATCTTGGGCCATGCCAGCCTGGCACATTCGGGCCAGGGCCATGTCTTGTGCTGTCTCAAGAAAGTAAGACCCAAGTCTCGACATTAATCCCGGCGATAGCGAAGAAACAACAAAAGTAGGGTGCTCACCATTGCCCTGCCAACCATGGCTCCAGACTAGAATGTCTTACATTTTATAAGCATTCATTTCTCACAAAGAAAATAGATACTGATATGTTCACTGTACAGTGTAAATTCATGAGAATAAGTATAATAAGGGGATTATAACCCGCTTGCATGACACTTTTGCCTACGTGAAGGCGAGACCTAGAAAATTACGCAGGGGGGTGAACATTCATGCAAAAGTCATGCTCTATGTGTGCTCCTAGGAAAATGTTATAAATACGAAGAAAGAGAAAGAGAGAGTGTTGAAAACGCAATAGTCTAATGCTCAATCTTATAGTCTACTACCTCCGTCCGGATTTATTAGTCCTCCTTGTATTTTGGGTCAAACTTTTACCTTTGATTTAACTAGCAAAAAGTTATATCTCGTAAAAGTGATAATCCTGGAAGCTTCTTTCAAATGCAAATTCAACACTAAAAGTTTTGTGACATAGAACCTATATTTTGCTAATCTCATGTGCGTGAAGCATAATTATCGACTACAACATAATAATGTTGAATTTGGCACAACGTATGAGAGGGGCCAATAAACCCAGACGGAGGTAGTACCTTACTATACTATACTATACATGATGTCTTAGATTGAAGGAAATATGCCCTAGAGGCAATAATAAAGTTATTATTTATTTCCTTATTTCATGATAAATGTTTATTATTCATGCTAGAATTGTATTAACCGGAAACTTAGTACATGTGTGAATACATAGACAAACATTATGTCACTAGTATGCCTATACTTGACTAGCTCGTTGAATCAAAGATGGTTGTGTTTCCTAACCATAGACATGAGTTGTCATTTGATTAACGGGATCACATCATTAGGAGAATGATGTGATTGACTTGACCCATTCTGTTAGCTTAGCACTTGATTGTTTAGTATGTTGCTATTGCTTTCTTCATGACTTATACATGTTCCTATGACTATGAGATTATGCAACTCCCGTTTACCGGAGGAACACTTTGCGTGCTACCAAACGTCACAACGTAACTGGGTGATTATAAAGGTGCTCTACAGGTGTCTCCAAAGTTACTTCTTGAGTTGACGTATTTCAAGATTAGGATTTGTCACTCCGATTGTCAGAGAGGTATCTCTGGGCCCTCTCGGTAATGCACATCACTATAAGCCTTGCAAGCAATGCAGCTAATGAGTTAGCTACGGGATGATGCATTACGTAACGAGTAAAGAGACTTGCCGATAACGAGATTGAACTAGGTATTGAGATACTGACGATCAAATCTCGGGCAAGTAACATACCGATGACAAAGGGAACAACGTATGTTGTTATGCTGTTTGACCGATAAAGATCTTCGTAGAATATGTGGGAGCCAATATGAGCATCCAGGTTCCGCTATTGGTTATTGACCGGAGACGTGTCTCGGTCATGTCTACATACTTCTCGAACCCGTAGGGTCCGCA
This sequence comes from Triticum dicoccoides, assembly GCF_002162155.2. Lineage (NCBI taxonomy): Eukaryota > Viridiplantae > Streptophyta > Magnoliopsida > Poales > Poaceae > Triticum > Triticum dicoccoides. The sequence continues at coordinate 651,775,724 of NC_041393.1, forward strand.
CGCTTAAAGTTCGATGACGGTTATATTACGAGTTTATGTGTTTTGATGTACCGACGGTAGTTCGGAGTCCCGGATGTGATCATGGACATGACGAGGAGTCTCAAAATGGCCGAGACATAAAGATCGATATATTGGACGACTATATTTGGACACCGGATTGGTTCCGGGTGAGATTGGGACAATACCGGAGCACCGGGAGGTTACCGGAACCCCCCGGGAGGTATATGGGCCTTAATGAGCTTTAGTGGAAAGGAGGGGAAAGGAGCAAGGGAGGGGGCGCGCCCCCCCAAGCCCAATTCGAATTGGGAGGGGGGTCGCCCCCCCCCCCCTTTCCTTCCTCCCTCGTTCCTCTTCCTTCCCTCTCCCTCTCCAAATAGGAAAAGGAGGAGTCCTACTCCCGGTGGGAGTAGGACTCCCCCCTTGGGCGCGCCTCCTCCTCCTGGCCGGTCCTCTCCTCCCCTCCTTTATATACGGAGGGGGGGCACCCCATAGACACAACAATTGATCTCTTGTTCTCTTAGCCGTGTGCGATGCCCCCCTCCACCATATTCCAACTCAGTAATATTGTAGTGGTGCTTAGGCGAAGCCCTGCGTCGGTAGCATCATCAACACCGTCATCACGCCATCGTGCTAACGGAACTCTCCCGCAAAGCTCTGCTGGATCGGAGTTCGTGGGACGTCATCGAGCTCAACGTGTGCTGAACTCGGAGGTGTCGTGCGTTCGGTACTTGGATCGTCGGATCGTGAAGACGTATGACTACATCAACCGCATTGTGCTAACGTTTCCGCTTACGGTCTACGAGGGTACATGGACGACGCTCTCCCCTCTCGTTGCCATGCATCACCATGATCTTGCGTGTGCGTAGGAATTTTTTTGAAATTACTACCTTACCCAACATAGATAACATGGCACCTGCATATAGCAACCATTTAGGTATACTATTAGCCTTGCTTTGTGCCCGGGGCATCTCATTGTCTCTGCACACATTATGATTTGACTAGACCATGATGGCGCTTGTCCATTGGGCTGGGTTTCCGTGCACTAGTCTAATAGCCAAGGTATAAGTTTTCGTGCACCACATTTTCCTTCCTATCTCTTGATGTCACCTTATGGTAAAAAATCGAAAGATTTGAAAGGTTTTGAAAAGTATCTTCAAAAGAATGGACATCATTTAGCTATGTAGAATCTTGTAACTAAAGGAGAAACTAATAGCACTTTATAGGCCCCACAAACAAGCCAAATTTGGCAGTTCAAGGTGTTATTGTGAACTTCGAAAAACAATACATTTTGTTCCAATAAAACATGTTAGCTGGATTTGTTTTTTAGCCATTGAAAAAATGTTAGTATTTTTGTTCCATGATACACCCGTCTTCTCAAAAGAGAAATGAAAACTCGCCAACCAACTTCTAATTTTGTTATTTGCATCATGGATATCTAACCTTTGTGATCATTGTGATTTTAAGAATTTAAAATAGTCACTTGGTACTAAAATTGCGTTATTTACATTAGAAGAAAAATAAATCTTGTTAAACCCAAAAAAGATACCAGCCTAGAAAAATACTAGTCTCATGTGCATGAAGCACAATCATCGATTACAACATAATAATGTACCATGAAAAGTTAAAAAATGTTCTGCAATGAACAATATCATAGGCAGCAACAGGTCAAATATTTCCTTTTCCTATCAGTGTTGGTTCCTCATTGCTCACTGTGATCTGCTGCCATTATGCATGTGTTGAGGAGATATAAATCATTGACTAGTTTTTGGCATGTTCGGATCTGATACGTTTCCAACGTATTTATAATTTTTAATTGTTTCATACTATTATATGATCAATCTTAGATACTTTATATGCAATTTTATATCATTTTTGGGAACTAACCTATTAACTCAGTGCCTAGTGCCAGTTGTTGTTTTCTGCTTATTTCTATACCAAACACGACGAAACTTTTGATGATTTTTTCTGGACATAAGAGACCCTAGAAGCTTCAAAGAGGGACCAGTAGACCTACGAGGAGACGACAGGGCAACATGGCGCGCCCTCGTGGCTCCATCTGACCTAATTCCAGTGCTATAAATTTTCATATATTGGAAAACCTCCAGAGAACCAACCGAAACAATTTTTCCCCTCTTGCAATTCGCTGTTTTTCTGATATCCCACATGGAGGCCTTTTCTGATACTCTACTGGAGGAAGAATCGATCACGGAGGGCATCTATATCAACTTGTTGCACCTCTGATGATGGGTGAGTAGTTACCACAGACCTACGGGTCCATAGTGATTAGCTAGATGATTCTCTCTCTCTCTCTCTCTCTCTCTCTCTCTCTCTCTCTCTATCTATCTCTATCTATCTATCTCTATCTCTCTAGGAGCGTTGTCATTTCAGATACAAATGGGCAATTTAATCAACACCCTAATATTACTTTTTTAGGAGAACTCCCTCATATTTTACGCACAGGCAGCTGGCAAACGATGCCATCATGAGCCCGCCCATGACCGATAACTACGCTCTACAGCAAATATGGTTTTGGGGATTTTTGAGAAGGTTTCTAAACCGACCTTTTCTATTGTTTTCTTTACTGGGTTTTTCCGATATTCTTTTTTTAAGTTCTTAACAAAGTATTTTTTGTATTTTTCAAAATTTCAAAAATTCTTGGCATTTTTTTGTTCGCAAATTTGAAAAGTTCTGCATGATTTGGTAAAAAGAAATGAATTTAGAAAATATTCAAAGTTTGGAAAATGTTCGTAAAATCAAAAAAGTGTTCACATTCTCATAAAATATTTGCAAATTTGAATAAATTGTACGCAAATTTTTAAAAAATGCTCACAAAATTTAATAATATTCATAATGTAAAAAGTATTCACATAATATAAAAATTGTTCGCAAACATGAAAATTGTCATGCTTCAAAAACCTTTAAAAAAATTAAAAATGTTCGAATTTTTTTGAATTTTTCATAATTAAGAAATGTTGAAAATTTCGAAAAAAATATGTTAATAAATTTGAAAAGTTGCTCGTGCTTCAAAAACCATCAAAGTTTTAAGAAACGTTCGCAATTTTGATTTTTTGGGCAATTCAATAAATGTTCTCAAATTTCAGGAAAAGTTCAAAAAATTTAAAAATGTTCATGCAGTTGAAAATGTTTACTGTTTGAAAAATGGTTGATTTTAATAAAATGTCCAGATTTTAGAAATATGTTTGCAAATCCTAATTTTTTTGGGTTTTAAAAAAATCACATATTTTTCTAAAAATTCAAAACATGAAAAGTTGTTTGCAAATTCCAAAATTCTAATGTTTGTGTTTTCCTAAAATATTCGAAATTTTTTAATTTCTGAAATTTAAAAATTTGTTAGCTTTATAGAAAAATTCTATATTTGAAAAGTGTTCATGTTTCAAATAGAATTCAGAAAAAATGTCCACATATATTGGTCTATTGAAAAATGTCAACTCTGTGAAAATATCTTCTCATTGTAAGAAAAGTGTGTCCAAAAAAGAGTACCCCTAAAAAACCATGCATGAACGAGTTCTACTGTGTTTTGAGGACGGTGCATCAGCGATGAGTGCTAGTATTGTCTCAATAAAAGGCTTTCATGTATGTGACATGAACGTGGGAAAGCTGGCCCACAACTCCGTGTTCCCATGTATATGGGTTTACTGGGCCCAGCTAGTTAGTCACTGAGAGCAAGCCGACGTGGCAAACAAGCTCAGCGGCCTCAAGACAATCGTAGTAGTTTTTTAGCAATCGTAGTAGGCGCCCGAACATGGAAATGGCGCCTACAGCGCGCCCTCTGTGGGCTTTTTAAGTGCGGCCCAGGAAGATCTCGTGAAAAAATAACGCATAAAATTAGCGCCACAGGGAATCGATCTCATGCCATACAACCCTGCCGCTCCTTAGCTTAACCACTAGACCACCAGAATGCTAGTGAACAAAAGCAACGCGAACTTTATTAGGACTAATGCAACCACGTTATTTATTACTCAACCATTTACTATACCACTTGGATTTTTGAGTTATTTGCAAACAATTTAGAAACTGTCCATTTTCTTTAATGAAAAACTGTTCATCAAATTTCGAAAAAAGTTCATCAGGTTTGAGAAAAAATTCATCGAATTTGAAAAAAGATCATCGATTTTGAAGAAAAAATCATCGGATTTAAAAAAGTTCATTGATTTTGAAAAAAAATTCATCAGATTTGAAAAAAGTTCACTGATTTTGAGAAAAGTTCATCGAATTTGGAAAAAAGTTCATCGAATTTTGAAAAAAAGTTCATCAATTTTGAAAACAGTTCATCAGATTCGAAAAAGTTCATCCGATTTGAATAAAAGTTCATCGAATTTGAAAAATAGTTCACAAATCTGAAAAAAGTTCATCAATTTGAGAAAAAGTTCATCGAACTCGGAAGAAGAAAACAGAAAAAACAGAAAACGAAAAAGGAAAAAAAGAAAACAGAAAAAGCTAAAAGAAAGTAAAAGTTCATTCTAAACAAAGCAGGTGCGTCTGCGTGCTGGTTGCACCCACAGTACTACGTGCCCGAGGTCCTTGGTTCGAATCACATCTAACACAGGTCTTTTTTGCTTCTGAAAACAGAGAAGAAGGAAAGTTATTGGGCCGACCCATCGCGCGAGCGCTGCAGGCGCCGGTTCGCAAGCGGGCGCATATGCGCCAAATAGGAAACCCCTTAACTCTAAGGGCATCTCGCCATGTTTGGTTACGTTGGCGCGATGAACTTTTTTTTATCTTTGTAAGCTTTGTGACGATTTAATAAAAATTTCGAGAGATTGCCTAAAAAGCTAAAAAGGGAAACTTTCTCTAAAAAAAGTAAAAAAGGTACACTGAAGCAAAGCATATTTAGAACGCAGACCTCAGGTCTTTTTTGCTTCTGAAAACAGAGAAGAAGAAAAGTTATTGGGCCGACCCATCGCGCGAGCGCTGCAGGCGCCGGTTCGCAAGCGGGTGCATATGCCCCAAATAGGAAACCCCTTAACTCTAAGGGCATCTCGCCATGTTTGGTTACGTTGGCGCGATGAACTTTTTTTTATCTTTGTAAACTTTGTGACGATTTAATAAAAACTTCGAGAGATTGCCTAAAAAGCTAAAAAGGGAAACTTTCTCTAAAAAAAGTAAAAAAGGTAAACTGAAGCAAAGCATATTTAGAACGCAGACCTATCCATCTTTCCATCCTGGGTCGTGTTTGCCATGCACTCAGCCTTGTTTTTTTAACACAGTACATATGCAAGCGCTCATACATACGCGTATACACCCATCTCTATGAACGCATACACGCACACCCTGCCCTTATTAGCACCTTTGAGAGACTGAGCCATCATATCATTTTAAGATTTTTGAAGTCATCGTAGGTGTCTCGTCGTCGATGGGAACGTCTCCTCCCACTGAAAGCGCATCGCCGGAAATTCTGAAATAAATTCAAAAATAATGCAAACATCAGGACATGAACCCTTGTGGGCTGAAGATATCACTGTCCCTCTAACCATCCAACCATAGGTTGGTTCGCGTAATAGCCTTGTTTTGAACACCGAATCAGGCACCCTGCTAATCATTTTACTTGTTCGAACCAAAGATGTGGCTGCCGTAGCGGTGCTACCACGTCTGTATATTCTGAGTAAATAGCATAAAACTACTACTTTACAGGCTAGGGTTTCAAAAAACTACCGAATTTATTTTTTTCGCTGATAACTACCAAGTCAGGTGTTGGCTGTTTCAAAAAACCCCAAATCCTCTTTGTTAAAAACTTAAACATGTTTATGACAGGTCAGGTCCGCCACTAAACACACCGTTTGTTTGACCGTTTGTTTGACCGTTAACTAACTTGTGGGGGCCACATGTCAGTGTCTCATCCACATATTTTTCATGGATTAACCCCTACAAATATTTTAAAAAAGCAATTGGGTCCCTGGAATCATTTTTTGAAAGCAATCGGGTCCTTGGACTGTCGCCGCCGCGCCTCCAAAGGGCTCTACCCTTGGTCGCCGTTGCGCCTCCATGGGGCTCCGCCCGTGGTCCCCGCTGCACGCCGCCATGGGTGGTCGCCACCTCGCGCCGCCGCCATGGGGTTCCACCCGCGGTCACCACGCGCCATGGGGCTTCGCCCGTGGTCGTCGCCGCGTGCCGTAAGGCTCTGCCCGCGGTCGCCCCGCGCGCCATGAGGGCTTGTGTGCAGGCTGTCGCCGCCACCACAAGCCAAAGCAGCTCGACCCTGCCCTCCTCCGCGCCGAGGACGGCCATGCCGCCACCACCTCCAGCCAGGGCCACTGGACCGAGCTGGTCGAGCTGCTCCACCCACCTGGAGCCAGCGCGAGCAAGAGGGAAGGGAGAGAGGCTGCATGTCGGGGAGCTCTGCGGCTAAGACGAAGGGCGACGGAAAGGAGCTCCATGGCGGCGCCATGGCTGCTGGCCGGCGAGCTCCACACAACAGCTGATGGCCGGCGAGCAAGGTGCGGGCACCCGCTCCTCTTGATCTGGAGCACAACCACGGAAAGGACCCGATTGTCTTTTTAATTTGTTTGTAGGGACCTGATTGCTTTTCTTAAATATTTACAGGGGCCTGATTGATTTTGTAAGAAACACTGACATGTCGGACCCACATGTCAACTAACGGTCAAACAAACAGTCAAACATACCGTCCATTTAGGTGCGGGCCCGACATGTCATAAACATGTTTAACTTTTAAACAATGGTCATTTGGATTTTTTTGAAACAGCCGACCACCCACTTACTAGTTATCTGAGAAAAATTAAAAATCGGTAGTTTTTTGGAACCCTAACCTGTAAAGTAGTAGTTTTATGCTATTTACTCGTATATTCTAGCATGCAAGTTTCTATTTCACCTTCAGGATGGGTACAATTTTTTACTCACCGCCACGCACATCCGTCCGCTTGCCATGATTTCCTCTTCTCGCTGAGGCTGTGACCAAGGGCGGTGTCCCACTCCCCGTCATGTGGCTGAAAGTCGCGTTCTCACTGCCCTTGACTTTGTTTGATAAGGGAAGATAAGAAGAATCTCATCAATCTCTGAAACGCAAAGCAATCACCGAATACGGCTAGATCGTACCGCTGGAGAATCGATTACCATATCCCGATTTACCATATCTATCCAGTGCTATAGGCATCAGATTCGCCATGTACAGCGCAGCCATGCGTAGGCGCCGTGTCGTGCTTGCTTTAGTTGATTTGCTTCACTCGCTTTTGGTTGGGTTTCAGGAGAAGCAGCGATATGGGGGCGACGTATACTGTACGGGGCCCTAAATGATTGGGATAAACGACCCACTGATTTATAAGGCGTACCATACCATACCGTACGTACCACGGCACCAGCGATGGCATTCAGTTACGCGCTACGTTGACTCGGCTACGCTGGCTAGCTTTGCTGCACCATCCTATCTGTACACATGTGCTCAATCGTCGTTCCCGTGGAACCGAAGGCTACACTACAACAAGAGCATGATGCTGCCAATCAGCCTGACTCTGGACTTAAGAGCAACTTTGACCGAGCGACCCATTTCGTTCGCGGGCGTCCGTTTGGATCGGTATGAAAAGAAAAGTCCGCTTTTCGTCCGCCTGCTGATCTATTCCCGACCCGTTTTTGAGCTGGATTTACATCGGCACGGACACAAGACGGACGCGCGCGTGCTCGTCTTCTCCTTCCTCTGGCACGTTGGTCGGTGACAGTCTCCACCATTTTCTTCATTTTCCCCCAAAAACCCTCCCGTCCGCCATGGACGACGACCTCGACACCGCCGCCGATGTCGCCTCTCTCGCCTCGTCCGACAAGCCAAGATGCTAGAGATCGAAGCTGCCAGCGCCAAGACCAAGGCAAAAAAAGTGTCTCTCGCGAGCATGATGACGGGGGTGAAGATCATGAAGGTGGATCTCAACACCGTATCGCCAAGAAAGAGGCCGTTGTTCGAGAAGATGCAGGCCGATATGCTCAAGTTCGACGACGAGTGACCAATGGCGACGAGCGCCATCCTTTTTTGTATGCCGGCAAGTGTGCTGGCATGACCACGTCCGTGATGGCGTGGTCGAACTCCCGCCCCTTTTTTGTGTGCTGGCATGTGTGCCGGCCGCTGGCAAGTGCGCCAGCCGAACTGTGTGGTGTTTTCTGAAGCTGGCATTTATAAGCCGGTGCTGGCATGATGCCGACATGAAGTTTCGGGCGACGGCATGGCCGCGGGCCTTTTAAAAAAATTACGTACAGACATGAAATGGGTCGGCGCATAAGGCGCACGGCCAACCCAAATCTCAAACGGGACGGACGCCGAATGGACGGCCGACCCAAACGGACGAAAAGCGAACAAAAGTGCCGTCCGAGTTGGCGCGTTGAAGTTGCTCTAACAAACTGCCGTGCCATCAGATTTAGCTCGGCCGGTCTTCTCCTCACCGCGTGACTAACTGATTGACCATCAATCGCAAAGAAGAAGAAGAAGATTATGATTCTTAGATAGGCGTTAGGTGAGTACGTCATGTATGCGTATGCTAGGAGCTCTTGCAGTGTTGCTTGTGTTGGTCAGCAACAGTGGCCGGCGATGATGTCGGTCGATCGGCCAACGCAAGCGCGACCAGTCCAAGGCAGCGGTGATTAGCTGTTTTGGCTTGTCTCGGTAAGTGGCTGCAAAGGCGTTAACTTTCACCTGCCAAACTGTCTCAAAATTAGGCAAATCTCCACACAGCCACATGCTGCTCCAAATTAAGCGATCGCTCTCATCTGACCGAGCCGCGCTCATCTTCTTCTTATTCTTCTCAGTCGTACCATGCATGTGAACGGGGAGAAATGCTTCATCAGTGTACGTGCCATACAAGGACAAAACCCCGAGAAAGCAACGGCGAAATCATTGATTATTAGAGTTCGACGGAGTTGGCTAATTGTGACGAATTAACATATTCAAATCATCAAAGCCCTGAAGTTGGATTTCTTGCCTTGACTGCAACGCGAGATTCGCTTAGGTCATTAGTCCGACTGGATCAGATTACCTAATAAAAGAACTCTCTCGGCGATATTATCGTCATGGCCAATAATTGCGCCCTAATTACGTGGCGTGATTGGAGTTTGAATTTCCGTCAGCATATTCAGCAGAACATTCGAGAATCTGATACGAACATGCCTGTCTCTATCGGTGGATGCACGCATGCGTGACGGAATTTTTTTTATGAGACCAGGTCTCATTGGTTAGCAGGTGAGACTCATCCTATGGATGACACGTGACATTCATAAATCAGAAAGCATTTATAAATTAGGTGCTTTGTGATTTATGAATGCCACGTGTCATCCATCAGGGCGGGTCTCACCCGCTAACCGTGAGACCTGGTTTCATATAATCTTTTTCCATGCGGGACTACTGACGAGTAGCCCAGCTAAGAGCAACTCTAGCAGACCCCACAAAAGGCCCCGACCCGCAAAATAACCATCAAAATATAGGTCG
>NC_041393.1:651785403-651824496 GCF_002162155.2 Triticum dicoccoides
TCCTCCCACCCTCCACCACCATTGCCCCCACCACCTCCCGCTCCGGTGCATCTTCCCCGGCAGTCCTTCGCCGCCATGGATGACACCTTGTTGTCCCTCGTCACCGTCGAGGTCACGCACGCTCAATCCCCTCGGACGGATCTCCTCGCCAGCCATGTTGGCCCCGCCGTCACCCAATGTGCCGCTGCGCCTGTCCACAAGCGGCAGGGCAACGTGGCCATGCAGGGCGGGAATCCAGTTGCCCCCACCGAGAAGGCCCGCGCTTCGGGTGCCAACGCCGCTGCGCGATCCCGGTCGACGGCGGACAAGGTTGCCAAGGTCTCGGGCTTAAAGCAGAGGAAGATTCCGGCTACAAAGAGGCCGGCTCCTTCATCCACTCCCTCCGCCCCGAAAAGAGGTGCCCCGGCGATCCCGGTCAACGGTGCTGCTCCCATCGCAAGCGAGGTGTTCGACGAAATGGCCGGAAGGTATGCGCCTCCGGTCATGGAAATTTTCTTTTGCTTTGGCGGTAGCTCGTGACCTGTTGTCGTTCACTATATATAGCGGTGGTTCGAACAATGCAACTGCCGAGTTCGTGAACTTGTTGGACACCAACGCCATTGAGATCGATGAGGCCCCATTCGCCGCATTTGATTACAATGAAATGGAGGGTGGCGTGGATGATCATGGGGGTGAAGAAGAATTGGAGGAGATCGATGAGATGGCGTATGAGCAATCGCAAGCAGGAAGTGGAAAAAGCCAGAGATCAAAGAACTACACGATCTTGGAAGATCAAATCTTCATCAAGGCATGGAGTGCAGTGTCTCTTGATGCATGCACGGGTACTTCTCAACCCGCCAAGTGGTATTGGCAAATGATCAAAGATCAATACTTCCGCATGATGGCAAAGTATCCCAATCGGACTCCACGCACCTTTCGGTCGCTCCAAGGGCGTTGGGACGTGATCAAGCCCATTTGCAGCCGTTGGGCAGCTTGCTTGGAGCAAGTGCGCAATGCACCTCCAAGTGGAACCGTGGAGTCCGACTATGTGAGTTTATTTTAACTTTGTTCAATTTGTGCACATCATATTGCATCATATGAAATGTTTGCATTGTTCTAATTGTGTAGGACAAAATTGCCCAACAAACATACAGAGACATGGAAGCTTCAGAAGGCAAACTTTTTAAACTAGAACATTGTTGTTACTTGCTCAAGAATTGCGAAAAGTGGAAGTTGATTGGCAAAGAATCCCCACCGAAGAGACGTTCATTTACAAACATGGATGAAGATGAGGATGATGATGGCCCTAGAAACATGAACAAGCCCGATGGCGACAAGAAGACTAAGGAGAAAATGAAGAGAGAGCACGAAGCGTCGAGCTTGAGGGAGAAGATTGATGCCATGGTGCAATCAAATGAGTTGATGTTATTGAAGACGTTGAAGATCAAGAAAGAGTTGGCCGATAAGAAGGAACAAGAGAAGCAAGAGAAATGGCAATTGCTCAAGGAAGAGGGGCTGGGCAAAGTGGCCATTGAGGAGAGAAGAGTACGTGCCGCCAAGAACAAAGCCATGTCCATATTGCTCGCCGAAGAAAACAAGATCATGACAATGAATCGCAATGACATGGACGAACTCACCAAAAGAATGTCATGATATGGCAAGAAGAAAAATCTTGAAGAGGAGAATGGTTGCGTCGGCCAGTGCGTGTTACAGTCGGAGGTGTTTTTCCAACGGGGTTTGGAACCAATGTCGTCGATGCGTTCATTGCACCCGCCGATGATTTCGATGCGGGAGCTGGAACAAGCGCCGGAGGTGGATTCGGTGGTTCCGATGAACTCCATGGACTCGATGGCGCGGAGTGAAGATCGACCAAGATGATGTCGGACGTGGTCATCGCTTTTGCAAGTCCTTTTGCGTTTGTCCTGCGAAAACTATGCTTTTATTTGCGCGCGAACTATGTTTTAGCATTTGAATTTGAACTCATTTGTCGGAATCACTGTCAAATTCGCTTATTGGGGTTTTCGGTTTGCGGGTGACGTGGCGGTGCCCGAGCAGACCTTGCGTAGCCGACCCATAAAAAAGCATATTCATCGAATATCCTTTTATACAGGTCCGTTTTGCAAGGTTTGAGTCTGACCTCACCCGCGTTGGCCTGCATACATATTTTTTCGCGAACCGCAAAAGATATATGCGAGTTGGGATTTCGCATGGTCTGCTAGAGATGTTCTAACAACCGAGCGATTTTCGTCAAAGTCCAAGAGTGCCCGTGTCCTTTGATGTGGACGCGGAGATAAAGTCAACTTTGAACAAAGCTGGACGGAGTTAAGATGACAGTGTTGTCATCGCTATGAATTTATATAAAGAGATCATACACAGAACGCTCTTAATTCTCAACTGCTTGCTGGCTGGCTACGAAAATCCACTTTGACGTGAGTGCTAGTGTGCTACGTACGTACGCCACTATGCATGTGACAACAAAGTTAACGACATAGTAAGATATCACAGTTAAGCAAAGCATCATTGTACGGTCGATAGCACGTCCACACATCTCATCTGTATTTAGTATTTGTCCAATAGTTAGCATGTGACACAAACGATAACGTAACCTCCAAAGGCAAGTGGGCATCGAGACTGACACCAAACAGAGGACAACCAAATCATATACAAAACAAACAATAATAATAAAGAAAAAAACTAATATATGGGGCTTAGGGCACCGCGGAAGCCATCCAACGTCGACCCGTATCGGTCCGCAGAACGGTCCTGACTTATCCCGCAAACCGAAGACAAAAGTGAGGGACATTTGCGGGAGCCCGGACCGCTCCCAAGCCCGTTTCTGACCGCCCTAGTCCACCAAAAAAAAACCTCCCACATTCCTCGCGCTCCCGTCCAACACCAGCTGCCTGCATTCATGCCGCTGTAGAGCACGCCGCTCCGCATTTAAAATGGCTCAGGACGGACGCGACCTGTCACTGCCTCCATCAGTGAAGCAACGCACCGGCCGAGAGTGTCTCCTGCTGCACGGCCGGCTGAACACGCCTCCTCACTTCATTAATACACCCCTATTAACCCCGCCTGGAAGCCGAGAAATCTACTCCGACCACACGTCTGTTCATAAGCCGGCCGGCATTAAACGCAACGCCGGCTGAGCTCCTATCGTCCGCCCTCTATTTAAACAAGGGTAGACACCAAGGAAGAACCACACCCCTCCCCCCTTCTCCAATCTTCTCCTCTACCACTATTAAGATAGCTTGCGAAGAGCAGTTCTCCGGCATACAAGCCGGCTCGATGGCCCGCCGAGCCGGTCAGATACGAGCGAGGCAGCTCGCTACTCCACCTCCCGCGCCTCACCCGACGGAGCAAGTTGCCGCCCCAAGCCGTCGCGTGGTTTAGCAACTCCCCGCTCCAGGCCTACTCGATGAGGAGTGGCTAGTTGCTTGACGTCGGCACGGCAGGGAGTATGGCGGCATGGGCGTCATTGCTGCCGTTGACTACCTCGCTCCCGCGTCTGCAGTCGCGCCTTTGACCGCGCCTCTCGTGCATGCGATCGCGTCTCCCATGCCTGCAACCGCGCCATGCAGGCAGAGGCAGAAGTCGGGTGCGCGGAGAGCGACGAGTCGGTGGTCGGCGCCCCCGCGTCCACCGCCATCACAAAGGAGAAGTAGAACACGGGAGTCCACCGCCTAGGCGACAGCGGCGTACACCGCCGGTGTCTTGCCAGGTTCTTCTTGTTTGAGGACCTCCGTCGATCCCACATGGGCTTGACGAAAGCAGAAGCGCCGCCTTCCCCTCCCATTGAAGCATCAGCCGGGGGTTCCACTTCGATGAGTGGTGGGGCAGCGAGCCGTCCTTTGCACTGAAGCATATACCATCGGGGCTCCCGCCAGTCCGGTGATCGGGTTGCCGGATATGAGGAAGGCAAAGGGATCCGGGGCGGCGATTTAGATTAGCTATTAGTTATACCTTCAGAGGCGGACTAGCACTGTTGATGTAAATATATTGAAATCCGTCATGCTTATATGAAAAATCCGGCTTTTTATATGAAATTCGTCATGTTTGCATGAAATCCGTCCGTGAAAGTGCAACTATACCTAGGTGGTTTTGGTAATTCCTAACAACATATAGCTCATTGAGCCAACTTTATTCCAAGGTAAATATTTCAGGAAAAGCTCAATGGATGGCATGGCATGGATGAGAAAAGTGGACCCCTCAAAATACTAAGGACAAAAGGATTGGCTCAAGCTCAAAGCTCAAGACTCTACATTTTATATGTTAGTGATCCAAGATCACATTGAGTCTATAGGAAAAGCCAATACTATCAAGGAGGGATGAGGTGTTGCTTAATGAGGTTCTTGCTCCATAGTGCTTAGTGATATGCTTCAAAACCCTCAACTACTTTCCCACATCCACATATGACCTAAACCAAAAGACAAACTCGGCCCCACCGATTTTTCCTATCCGGCGCCACCGAGTTCAGATGTCATAGCCACTGCCACAAACCCTAGGCAAATCGGTCTCACCGATAGGGATCTCGGTCTCACCGAGATGGGATTGTAATCTCTCTGTTTCCTTTTCGTAACATTTCGGTCCCACCGAGATGAGCGATTGGTCCCACCGAGATTGCAATGTAAACTCCCTGTTTCCTTTTTGTAACATTTCGGTCCAACCGAAATGAGCGAATCGGTCCCACCAAGTTTACCTGACCAACTCTCTGGTTAGCTTATTACCAAAATCGGTCTCACGGAGTTTGTGTAATCGGTCTCACCGAGATTACATTATGCCCTAACCCTAACCATATCGGTCCTACCGAGTTTCATGTCGGTCCGACCGAAAATCCTAACGGTCAATAGATTTGCTGAATCGGTCAGACCGAGTTTCTCAATTCGGTCCCACCGAGATTGGCAAGTTGTGTGTAATGGTTAGATTTTGTGTGGAGGCTATATATACCCCTCCACCTCCTCTTCATTCGTGGAGAGAGCCATCAGAACGAACCTACACTTCCAACTTGCGTTTTCTGAGAGAGAACCACCTACACTTGTGTTGAGGCCAAGATATTTCATTCCTACCATATGAATCTTGATCTCTAGCCTTCCCCAAGTTTCTTTCCACCCAAATCTTCTTTCCACCAAATCCAAATCCTGTGAGAGAGAGTTGAGTGTTGGGGAGACTATCATTTGAAGCACAAGAGCAAGGAGTTCATCATCAACACACCATTTATTACTTCTTGGAGAGTGGTGTCTCCTAGATTGGCTAGGTGTCACTTGGGAGCCTCCGACAAGATTTTGGAGTTGAACCAAGGAGTTTGTAAGGGCAAGGAGATCGCCTACTTTGTGAAGATCTACCGCTAGTGAGGCAAGTCCTTCATGGGCGACGGCCATGGTGGGATAGACAAGGTTGCTTCTTCGTGGACCCTTCGTGGGTGGAGCCCTCCATGGACTCGCGCAGCCGTTACCCTTCATGGGTTGAAGTTTCCATCAACGTGGATGTACGATAGCACCACCTATCGGAACCACGACAAAAAACATCCGTGTCTCCAATTGTGTTTGAATTCTCCAAACCCTTTCCTTTACATTCTTGCAAGTTGCATGCTTTACTTTCCGCTGCTCATATACTCTTTGCATGCTTGCTTGAATTGTATTAAGATTGCTTGACTTGTGCTAAGTTAGCTAAAATCTGCCAAAGACTAAAATTGGGAAAAGGATAAGTTTTTATTTGGTCAAGTAGTCTAATCACCCCTCCCTCTAGACATACTTTCGATCCTACAAATGGTATCAGAGCTTTGGTCTCCATTTGCTTTGATTTCCATAGCTTTTGATGGTCATAGCCTTGGTTTCACAACCTAGGAGAGTATGGCGTCTAGCGAGGGAAACTATCACCATAGAGGTCCTTACTTTGATGGTACTAATTTTGCTAGTTGGAAGCATAAGATGAAAATGCATATTCTAGGACATAACCCCGCCGTTTGGGCTATTGTGTGTATTGGCTTGCAAGGTGAATTCTTTGATGGGAGAGAACCGAACCGTGAAGCTAGCGCAGAAGAGTTGAAGATGCTGCAATACAATGCTCAAGCTTGTGATATCCTCTTCAATGGATTGTGCCCCGAAGAATTCAACAAAATCAGCCGTCTTGAGAATGCAAAGGAAATTTGGGATACTTTGATGGATATGCACGAAGGTACCGACTCCATCAAGGAATCCAAGTTGGACGTGCTTCAAAGTCAACTTGACAAGTTCAAAATGAAGGATGGTGAAGGTGTCGCTGAAATGTACTCTAGGCTTGCTCTTATCACAAATGAGATTGCCGGCTTAGGAAGTGAAGAAATGACCGACAAATTCATCGTCAAGAAGATCCTAAGAGCATTGGATGGAAAATATGATACCGTGTGCACATTGATCCAAATGATGCCCAGTTACAAAGATCTCGAGCCAACGGAAGTCATTGGAAGAATTGTTGCTCATGAGATGTCACTCAAGGATAAGGAGGAACTTCACAACAAGTCAAGTGGTGCTTACAAAGCCTCATGTGAAGCTCCCACATCATCAAGTGAGAAACAAACCTTCAATGAAGAATTGAGCCTAATGGTGAAGAACTTCAACAAGTTCTACAAGAGTAGAAGCAAATAAAGAAGCTCCAAGTCAAGGTCCTACAATGACAAAAGATCTTCTAGTCGTGAGCGTAATTGCTACAATTGTGGAAGACCCGGACACTATTCCAATGAGTGTACGACACCCCACAAAAGAAGAGAAGAATCACCTAAAAGGAGAAGTAGAAGAGAAGAATCACCACCAAGAGAGAGGAGGAGTAGAGATGATCATTATGAACGAAGAACATCTAGGAGAAGCAAGGATTCAGAAAGGAAGGACAAGTCATCAAGGAGCTACACAAAACGAAGACATCAAGCTCATGTTGGTGAATGGGTATCCAGCTCCGACTCTGACAATCACTCCGACTCCGAATATACTTAAGATGAAGGTGTTGCCGGTCTAGCACTTGTGTCAACCAACTCCTACGACATATTTTATTCACCAAATGAAGGACTTGGAAGATGCTTCATGGCTAAAGGCCCAAAGGTAACACACCCTGAGTATGTTGATTTCAATAGTGATGAAGATGACTTGTTAGGTGATGATGATTTACTTGTTGACAACTCTAGTGATGAATACTATGATGAAACATCAATTAATCATGCTAATCAAGATAAAACGAATGACAATGATAATAGGAAGATTGAGCTCCTAACTAAAGAACTAAACACTCTTAAGTTAGCTCATGAAACTATCTTAGGAGATCATCGAGAACTTTTAAGGACTCATGAGAAGTTACGCTTTGAAAAGCTCAATCTTGAGCAAGAGCATGACTTCTTAAAGGCAATCAATGATGATCTTTGTAAGAAAAGTTCTTCTTACATTGCCAAGCGTTTACTCTTATCTACTTACATGCCTCAAGTCAAGAGTAGTAACAAGAACAAGAAGGTTTCTTCTTCTAGTAGTAACAATGATCATGCTAAATCCAATGCTATTGCTCCTAGTAGTTCTCTTGATTCCACTAATGATTCTCTTAGCCAAGTTACACTTGAGCAAGAAAATAGCTTATTGAAGGGAATTATAGAGAAAGGTGTTTACAAGAGCCTTGCCAGGAGTAAGCAATTTGAGGAAATTGTACGCAAGGAAGGAAGGCACCGGAAGAACCAAGGTGTTGGTTTTGAACGAAAGTTCAATGCCAATGGAGTTGAGTGGGAAGAAGATCAATACCCCAAGACGAAGTTTGTTCCTCAACAAGAGAAGTATGATCCTACTTCCTTTAAAGGGACACAAGCTCAAGATGATCTTCCACCACAAGACCACAAGCAAAAAGGCAAGGATAAGCTTCAAGAGGAGATTGATGCATTTGAAGAAGCTCCTAAGGCCTTGGTTAAGTGGATTCCCAAGACTACATCAAGTTCTACTTCATCAAGTACAACTACAACTCCAAGGATTCCCATAAATATGATGTGGATCCCGAAGAAGAAGAACTAGAGAGTTCTTGAGGGTGACTCCGCCAACATATTTCACTCATATCATTTTTGGCAATAATAAGTGCAATCAACTTCCACACCTTGCACAAGTTCAAGGAGTCACAAACCCTCTTGTTGGTAAGACAAGGGACAAGGTAACCTAATGCTCTCATAGACATCATCTTGTGTGTGCATCACTCTATGTCTATGGATATCCTTGTTTGTTCCTTGTGGGACTAACCCGTGTAGGTATTGAAAGTGCAACTCACTCCAAAGAATTGCTCCGAATGATCTACATCAACATTGAGCATCCACATCTTCAACACCTACATGAAGTCATCATCGACAAAACCCAAGGTTAGTTCATCCCTCTTAGGGGGATCTCACATCTAGGGGGAGCTTTACTCTAAGAATTGAGTCAAAGCAACTCTAATGGTGTGAACACATCAATGCATTATGTAAAAGTGGTAACCCCACTTGAGCTTAAACGATGAGTATGACCTATGATCAAATGTTCTCATTTGACTCCTAAGTCAATATGCTCATATATAGATGACCTATTCATCGCCAATTGCTAGATAGATGCTAGAATTGGTTGTGCATGCTTTGCCACATATTTCATTTGCCATCTTTATTGTGTGAGCATGTTGGTTGCATATTTTACTCATTCGAGGACATCCACTTGTTGTTTTGATTGATTGGTTTCTTTTTCATTTGCCAAGTGGATGGACAAGAATGCCTAAGAACCTTCTCTAGCTATCTATGCTTTTATTGTCTCAAACTCTATTCATGCTACATCACAAAATTTGATCAAGTCAGATTCGAACCACTCTGTGTGAGGAGCACTCGGAGTCCCCGATTCATCATAGACTTAAACTTCCAAAACTTCTTTGTGCGTTTCGGTCTAACCGATTCTTCCATTTCGGTCATACCGAGATCACTAAGTCGATCTAGGTTTTCAATCTCGGTGCAACCGATTTGAACTTTTCGGTCACACCGAGTTGCTATAACTGTTAGCAGTTATGCATCTCGGTGCCACCGAGTTGTTCCACTCGGTCACACCGACAGGGTCGGGCTATATATACCCACGGGCAAAACTTTGGAAATTTTCTCCGAACTCCTTCGCCCGCGCTTAGCCCGCTCTGCCTCCAGGGTCTCCGGATCGTCCTTCTCGTTGCCAGCCGCCTCATGCCGCTGGTCTCCGCCACCGTCAACAAAAATCATCCCCGTCGTTGCCGCCGTAGCGAGTTCATCGCCGAACTAGGGTATGGACTCGATCACTGTGCTATCCCCATCTGATTCCTAGCACATTGTGTTCACCATGAATCTTGCCACGATTGAAACTATCTCATCTAGTCAAAACACTCCGTAGATTAGAGATGAATTGAAAATTTAGGGTTAGGTTTCCGCCGAAACCATCTCGGACCCACCGAGTTGTAGAACTCGATTCCACCGATTCGGCCAAGGCCATTGCACATGTGATTCTCGGTCTGACCGAGAATTGCAAATCGGTGTGACCGAGTTCAGGACTTTGTGAAACCCTAGCAGTCTCGGTGCCGCCGAACTATGACTCGGTCTAACCGAGTTCACTAGTTTAGGTTCCAAAAGCTGCTTCGGTATCACCGAGTTTACAAATCGGTAGATCCGAAATGCTTTTTGTGGAAAACTAAAACTAAGTTTTTGACTCATTCTTTTGCAAAAACCTCTGTATTTTGTGATGCTCATCCCCTCTATCTCATCTATATCTATTCACAGGGTCAACTGTCTATGCTTGCAAGATGTCTGATCAAAGTGACAGCCAGAACCAGTCAGAGGAGCAGATTCACATGAGTGAGGGCACTAGTCTCTCTAGTTCCTCAGATGATGGCAGAAGAAGCACCCCAAGCAACTTACCCAAAGCTGCCACCAGGGCCAGAAAGAAGAGAACCTCAGACTCCGAGGATGAAGATTATGTGGCAGAAGAGGATGAAGCCACTTCCAAAAAGGTGGTCAAGAAGGAATATGGCACAGCTGCAGCCACTAAACCTGGTATGAAGACCAAAGCACCTACAAAGAGAACTCCCATGTCTAAAGCCAGAGCCTCCACTCAAGTACCTTTGGAATCTAAACCCAAAGAGGCTACTGAAGAAGGGAAGAAGAGAAAGGAAAGGGTCAAGAAGACCATGGCCAGGGTTGTTGGAAAGCCTTCCATGATGGAAGAGGAAGAAGAAGAAGAGGTTGCTGCACCAGCACCCAAAGCACAGAAGCTTATGGGTGATGCCATCAGGTCAGGGGCTGCTTCATCAAAGCTCAAGGAAGCACCCAAGGCTGCTTCCAAGCCCAAGATTGCACCTAAGAGGAATATCAGAAACATATCTACTACTAAGAAGAACAAGGCCCCAGTGCCTGAAACTGTTGCTGAAGAAGAAGATGATGAAGAGCATGTCTTGAGAAAATTGAAGCCTAAAATTCCAGATCATAATGATGCTCATCCTGTTGCTGAGAACATGAAGCTGAGAAAGGATGTAGGACTCAGACAATGGAGGTTGATAGATCCCTATGCTGTCAGGAGAAGGACTGATGTGGACTACAGGTTCCATACAAAGGAACAACAGGATTTCTATGAGACAATGCTACTAGACAAGAAGCCAATTGTCTGTGATATGAGGTGGGTCGACTGGAAATACATGAAGGAGAATGAAGAACACTATCCTGGTGTGTATGACAGCTTCAGTGCCTGTGGAGTGGCAGACTTTGTTGGGCAGAAGCTCACAAAGTGGAATGATGAGCTCATAATGCAATTCTACTCCACAACACACTTCTATCCAGATGGCAGGATAGTATGGATGTCTGAAGGTACTAGGTACCAATCAACAATTGAAGAATGGGAAAATCTGATCAATGCACCTAAGGAGAAAGAGGATGACTTGGATGTCTATGCCAAGAAGAAGATGGATCACAACACTATGGCACATATGTACAAGGAGATCCCAGATGCTGCAATTGAAACACACAAGTTCGGATCAGTACATTACCTTCTATCAGGACTGCCAACCATCAACTGGATCCTCAGGCACACTCTACTGCCCAAGTCAGGTGATCACAACATGATCAGAGGCCATGCAATAAATCCGCTACACTTATTTGATGTGCCACAAAAGTTCAAGGTCATGAGCCTTATAGTTGAAACTATCAAGAGGACAACTGCTGACCAAAAGAGAAGTTGTGGGTATGCCCCACAGATCCAGGAGCTGATTAACTCCAAGATGGGCACTGACACATACTTGTTGGACAAGGATCACATGACTATTTATCCAGACTTTGAGAACAACCAAGTGGTTATGGATGAAGATGAACCATCCTCTGTGCAAGCACAAGCAAAGAAGGAGAAGGCAAGGACTGAGAAGGCTAACAAGATGCCAACAATGGAAGATGCATCTCAGTACTTTTTGAAGAGCAATCGGGATCAACTTGGCTACTTGATTGCATCCACTTTGAGGATTAAGAAGGGGCTGGCCACCTTAACTCAAAACCAGGAGAGCCTGGAGAGGATCATGGAGCAGAAGTTCTATGACTTGGATGTGAAGGTAACTGAGATCCAGTCTGTTGTTGAACAACTTCAGGATGATATGCAGGAGAGGAAGGGCAAGACAACCACTGAGGCATTTGCCAGAGTGCCTAGAGCTCAGATATCAGCTACAGTGCTAGTGACAGACACCAGAGACACTTCATCTGCACCAGCAATAGCCCCAGTGCAACCAGCTCCAGCACCTACTGTCGGTGTCAAAACTGGTGGATCTCGGGTAGGGGGTCCCGATATGTGCGTCTTAGGCTGATGGTAACATGAAGCAAGGGACACAATGTTTCCCAAGTTCGGGCCCTCTCGATGGAGGTAAAACCCTACTTGCTGCTTGATTAATATTGAAGATATGAGTAGTACAAGAGTAGATCTACCATGAGATCGTAGAGGCTAAACCCTAAGAGCTAGCCTATGATGGTATGATTGTAATTGTCATTGGCCTTCTAAGGACCATCCTCTCCGGTTTATATAGACACCGAAGAGGGCTAGGGTTTACATGGAGTCGGTTACAAGGAAGGAAATACAATATCCGGATCGCCAAGCTTGTCTTCCACGCAAAGGAGAGTCCCATCCGGACACGGGCCGAAGTCTTGAGTCTTGTATCTTCATGCTTTGATAGTCCGGACGATGTATATAGTCCGGCTGTCCGGATACCCCCTAATCCAGGACTCCCTCAGTAGCCCCCGAACCAGGCTTCAATGACGATGAGTCCGGCGCGCAGTCTTGTCTTCGACATTGCAAGGCGGGTTCCTTCTCCGAATACTCCAAGGTTATTATCGAATACGTAGAATGTGTCTGGATCTGCAAAATGATCTTCACATACCACCGTAGAGAGAATGATACTTCAACTGACAACTTTTTAGACGACGTGATATGCCATTATAGCCAAGTCATTGTTCGAACCACTTTTCCACAACCAGCTACATCGCGTATTGCGAGGCGGTTTCCTTGACACGTCTTGTCAAAGCAGAGCTCATGTCCCCTTATCATGGGATTCTCATTAATACGGGTATGGGTAATCACCCCGTGCCATCAATCGTGGCACCTGGGAAGTAAGCGATTCTCAAAAGGCTAGTGGGGAGGCGCACCGCTTTCGTCGCCTCTATAAAGGGATAAGAGTTCCCCATTCTCACCCACGCCTTCTTCCTCCTCTGCCCACTCTTGCCTCCCTAAGCTCCAGTGCCCTAGTCCAAGTCTTCTCCGCACAGCTAAACATGTCCGGAGCAGGAGGCAAATGGGTTGCTTCCACCGTGAAGGAGAAGAACATCGCAAGTCTTCGGGCAGCCGGATACTTGGCCGCAGACATAGCGCACCGGCTACCAGACGGCGGGCAGGTCATTCCAACTCCAGGACCCCACGAGAGGGTCGTGTTTCTTGCCCACTTCGTCCATGGACTGGGGTTTCCATTCCACCCCTTCATCCGCGGGCTCATGTTCTACTACGGGCTAGATTTCCATGATCTAGCCCCAAACTTCGTCCTCAACATCTCGGTGTTCATCATTGTATGCGAGGCTTTCCTCTGCATCAAGCCTCATTTCGGCTTGTGTCTGCAAACCTTCTGCGTGAAGCCGAAGATCATAAGCGGCCAGCAAGCGGAGTGCGGAGGAGCCATGGTGGGCAAAATGCCTAACGTACCTAGCTTGACGGCTCCTTTGCGGAAACCGTGAAGGGGTGGCAATCGGGGTGGTTCTACATCAGCGAGCCACGCAACGCCATTTGGGTGGCGGCCCCCGAGTTCTGATCTGGAACCCCTATGCGGCTCACCTCCTGGGAACAGAAGGGCCTGTTATGGGGCGAATCTACAGAGCTGACCGGGCTCATCAACTGCATCAAGGGCATGAAGGACAAGAACATCAAGCTTGTCAACGTGATCCAGGTCATGGTCGTTCGCCGGATCCTGCCGTGCCAAAGGCGGGCTTTCAATCTGTGGGAGTTCGTCCCGGCCGAACACCAGATGCTTCAGAGGCTCTATGGCATGAAGCACAAAAACGCGTGGAAGGCGTTGTTCAAGGCCTCTGAACTATCTCCTCCCATATCCGAGGACCGTGGGCTCCACGCCGCACGGCGTCCTATTCAGGTGAGTTCTCAGGCCGCCACCGGATTCGGTTTTTCCCAATACATTCATGGGGGAGCCTTAAGTAATTGTGTATATTTGTGCAGGATTATGTGGAGACAGCGGAGCGGATTGACTGTCCGGCTCCGCTGCCAGAAATCCCAGCTAATGATCTTCTGATGAAAATGCTGGTCCCGGCGCCCTATAAGGGGCCGGAGAAGAAGGCCGATAAGAAGGCCCCGGGGACCCGAAAGGGTCTCCGGCGTAAGGTTGCGCAAGCCTCTTCCGAAGATGACGAGGCACACTCCTCCCTCGAAGGGGAAGAAGAAGAAGAAGAAGAGGAGGTCGCCCCATCCAGAAAGGACGAGGGGCCTTAGAGGGCGGACCAGGGGACCAGGAGAGGCCCCCGGCGCAAGGCCGTCATACCCTTGTCGTCTGATGATGACGAGGCAGATTCCTCCCGCGAAAGCGGGGGAAAACAAGAAGAAACTCCACCTCCCTGTACCGGGGGGGAGAGAAAGAGGAAGGACGCCCCTGTGGGGGAGACTGGGACGTCCAAGAAGGGAAAGGTGTCCCTTCCAAACTACTCCGCCACCGCCACCGATAGCGAGGAAGGGTGGCTGCCAGGAAGAAGCCTTCAGTGCGACCGTAATTATCCGCACTCCATCGTAATTTTGCTTCATAACTTTGTTATAATGCCGAACTTGTATGCAGTCTGGCCAGGGCCCATCCTGAGGTATCGTCTTCGGACGGGTCCTTGAGTGAGTCAGCAATGAACTCACTCCCGATGGCCACTTCTCCTCAGCCTGCGGATGACACGCAAGTGTTGTCCCAAAGGTTCCCAGATATGGGGGAGGTGGCCCTCGAGGCGCTTCAAGACGGCATTCCAGACGCCGGACTCGTGGGGTTCAAGATCCTCGCGGATCGTGTTGATGAGAGCCACGGTAAGCCGGGCTCTCAGCCGAACACTGTTCCGGAGCCTTCAGTGGTTCCGGACTCAGGCGGGCAGCCCCTCGTTAGGGAGGGAGGGCCGTCTATATCGAGGACTTCCATTGCACCCGAGGCGCCGGATTGTCTGCCGGAAGCGCTTCGCGGCGCTTCCCTAGATGAAGAGCATCGTACTCTTATGAGTGCAGTGATTCAGAAGGTTTCGTCCGCCAAGAGAGGACTAACCGAAGCCTGCACCAGCCTCTTGATAGGCTTTGAGGTAAGTAAAAATGTGTGAAATTACCACCCGATAGGTAGTAGCCCCTGATACTCTGTTTGGTGTTCGGAAGGAAAAACCAAACGGAGGGTCAA
Source organism: Triticum dicoccoides (assembly GCF_002162155.2). NCBI lineage: Eukaryota > Viridiplantae > Streptophyta > Magnoliopsida > Poales > Poaceae > Triticum > Triticum dicoccoides. Next base: position 651,800,287 of record NC_041393.1, read on the forward strand.
TTATAATCCGCAGGAGTCTAACAGTAAGTTTGAATGTAAATAAACAAGTTGTGCTGCTGGCCGCTGCTGTCCGTATGGCCGAAATTGCCGGCCTAAAGCAGGACTTGGAGTGGGCACAGGGAGAGCTCGGCGTCATGAGGAGGCAGCTCGAGGAGAGCAAAGGTGAATGATTCCCCTCTCTCATATAGTAAAGTACAAATAAAATTGGTTATTCTAACGACGAGGCGTCGTGATTTGGTAACAGAGGGCCACCACCGAAGTGACGTCTCTTAAGAAAGCGCTGTCTGAGGCCGAACACAAGGCGGCCTTGGAACACGAGGAGCGCAAAAAGCAGGAAGCCTGAGTGGGCGAAGTACAAGAAGAGCTCCAGGAGCTCGGCAAAAAGTTTGAGTCCGTGGAGCATGAGCTTAAAGTAGAAGAGGCCGAGCTTGCGAAGGCCCTTACAAGTATAAAAGACGCCAAGGCCGAAGCCGAGAGGTCACAACAGGAAATCCAGGAGGCCAAAAAGATAGCGGCAGGTAAGAAATTCTTTATGCAAAGCAAACATGTGGAGGAGGCGTTTCTTTTACTTACACGAGTCCGGAGCTCTCTAGGGGCATTCGCAGATCTGCCATGCAGCGTATCAGACGCCGCGGAGTTCTACCATGCTCAGGAGGGGAGCTCAACAGAGAAGCTGTTTTGGTCCCATTATGCTGGGGCCGAACATCCAACGTCTCTGAGTGACCAACTGAAGTAGTTGGTCGAACTCCACAGGGCGGCTGAAGTGGCTATGAAGGATTTCATAGTCCGGATGTGGCCTGGTGAGCCCCTGCCCACCAGCTACTTCAGCCTGATCAAGCAGATGGTGAATGCCTGTCCACGCCTGGAAGTCATCAAGCGATCCATTTGCATTGAGGGTGCCCGCCGGGGCAAGCTGGATGTGGAGAAGCTGGTGAAGGACGGGCCGCCAGAGGGCAAGACACATCGCGTTCCCGAAAAGTATTATGATGGCGTTATGAAGGGTGCTCGTCTCGTGGCCGACGAATGTACCAAGGACATAATTTTTGAATAAATTCACTTCTGTCATGTTTTTAATTTAAAGACGAAGTTACTTGCGCTAAGTAGCACTTTTGTTATTTAAAATATTACCTTCTGTGCGGCTGTTTATCAAATTCTGAAAGTAGGCTAGTCGTCGGCTTCCACCCCCATGCAACTAGTACTGGGGTGTTCATGGATAACCCGGACACTCTTTATCCAAATATTTGGTCCCTTAAGGAGGTGTCCAGTGCAGCGAACAAGGCAATCAGACTATGCGGCTTTATAACCTTCACTTAGCCATAGAAGTCTATAATTTTAAATTTCGGCGAAGCCCCTAGAATCCGGAAGACCGAATTGGGGCGCTATACACGCCTAGATCGGACGAATCCGATTTATCGCCTAAAGCAGAAAAATCTTTAAGGATTTTAAGACCTCTCGAACAGCGATCAGCTCTCGCCACATCATGCCGGTCAGTTTTCGGCTTTCTCTACTGAGGTGCTCATCCGGCAGAACCAGGGCACAATCGCAGTAGTTCTCCCTGCGCTACCTTAGCCGATATAACGGAACGTAAGGCACCAAAACAAGGGAGCCGGGCTATCCCAACTGTAGACCCAAGACATGATTCAGAGCTGATGCATATAATGCTATAAGTTCGGGGTGCCGCACTGTTGAAAGTGTTCGGACTTGTCGTGCCGTATTATGGGGCGCCATAAGAAGCCCCTGGCAAACTCCATGTACCAAAGTGTACGGATGCAATATTAAATAGACATTTGTAAAAAATGCTCAAAGAAAAATAATAAGCTGACGCTGTATATGATCTCCCATTGATGAATAATACGTTTAGGCATATGTTTACAATGAATGCATTAAGCGGAGATAAAGATGATAATTTGAAATATCATATCTAGAGGCAGGCTACGTACAGATAGATAAAGCAGGTATAACGATCGCAAATAGATTCCACCTGGGTATTTCCTTCTGTGCGCAAAGCCTGTTGCCTCCTTGGTTCTTTCTCCTATGTAAGTCCGACAATCCGGCTCTTCTGGAGAAGCTGCACTAAAGCAATGTCCTTAAAGGTAAACGGAAAGGTTACAAAGCAATACCATACTGCTGACTGAGCCACTGCTATGCCTCCGCCTGTGCCCATGGTATTTTGAGTGCGTAATTGTGTACGCGTGGCACGAATGCTGCTTTGATGGGATTTGAGCGGAGGCCGGACTGCTAGTCATGCTCTTGGCGTGCCTGCTGATCCTGCTGCGGGGTGTTCCGCCCTTGCTTGACGGAGCTTGAGGTTGTCATTGCCGGATTGGTGGTTTGCCGTAGGAGGCCGCATTGTACTTCTGCCGCAAGGGCTGCAGTGTGCTCTTCTGTACGGAGTGAGCGGTCCATATTTCCGTTGACTGTTATGACCCCGCGCAGGCCTGGCATCTTGAGCTTGAGGTATGCATAGTGTGGTACCACATTGAATCTAGCGAATGCGGTTCGTCCGAGCAGTGCGTGGTAACCACTGTGGAAAGGGACGATATCGAAGCTTAGCTCTTCGCTTCGGAAGTTATCCGGAGATCCGAAGACCACTTCCAATGTTACAGAGCTCGTACAACGGGCCTCTACTCCAGGAATTACACCTTTAAAGGTGGTTTTGGTGGGATTAATCCTTGAATGATCGATGCCCATTTTGCACACTGTGTCCTGGTAAAGCAGGTTCAGTCTGCTGCCGCCATTCATAAGGACTCGCGTGAGGTGGAATCCATCGATGATTGGGTCTAAGACCAATGCGGCCGAGCCGCCATGATGGATGCTAGTAGGATGATCCCTATGATCAAAGGTGATCGGACAAGCTGACCATGGGTTGAATTTGGGGACGACTGGCTCCATCGCATAGACGTCCCGTAGTGCTCGCTTCCGTTGCCGCTTGGGGATGTGGGTGGCGTAGATCATGTTGAACGTTTTCACCTGGGAGGGGGAATTTCTTCTGTCCCCCCATGTTTGGACGCCAGGGATCCTCGTCATCATCGTTATGCAGCCCATTGTCCTTGTTTTTGGCGTTTATCTTGCCGGCCTGTTTAAATACCCAATAGTCTCTATTAGTGTGGTTGACTGGCTTGTCCGGGGTGCCATGAATCTGGCACGAGCGCTCCAGTATACGGTCTAGACTGGACGATCCCTGATTATTTCTCTTGAATGGCTTCTTCCGCTGACCTGATTTGGATCCGCTGAATCCGGCATTGACCGCCGTGTCTTCGGTGCTGTCGCTGTTGTTCCGTTGCTTGTGTTTGTTGCGCCGTAGCTTGTCGTTATTGTCACGGACATCTGATGTGCCAGAATGTGGCGTAGTGCTAGTGCGAGCCAACCAACTGTCCTCGCCCGCGCAAAAGTGGGTCATTAGTGTCGTGAGAGCTGCCATAGACTTGGGTTTCTCCTGGCCGAGGTGTCGGGCGAGCCACTCATCACGGATATTATGCTTGAAGGCTGCCAGGGCTTCGGCGTCCGGACAGTCGACTATTTGGTTCTTTTTAGTTAGGAACCGACTCCAGAATTTCCAGGCTGATTCTCCGGGCTGTTGAGTAATGTGGCTCAAGTCATCGGCATCCGGAGGTCGCACATATGTGCCTTGGAAGTTGTCAAGAAATGCGTCTTCTAGGTTTTCCCAACTGCCAATGGAATTTGCGGGTAGGCTGTTAAGCCAATGCCTAGTGGGTCCTTTGAGCTTAAGGGGAAGATACTTGATGGCATGTAGATCATCTCCGCGGGCCATGTGAATGTGGACAAGGAAATCTTCGATCCATACTGTGGGGTCTGTTGTGCCATCGTATGATTCGATGTTTACTAGTTTGAACCCTTCTAGGAATTCATGATCCATTACTTCATTGGTGAAGCAGAGGGAGTGTGCGGCGCCTCTGTGCCAGGCTATGTCGCAACGCAGTCCGGTTGCGTCTGACTGGATATATTCAGCCCGTCCGGATTTGCTGCTAGTGTATCCGGTATGACGGTCATCGTCATGTGTTGCGGCGCGCCCCCGTGATCCGTAGATCAATCTTGGTAGTCCTGCGGCGTTATCCAGTTTATCGCACAGGTCCTGAGTATTGCCCCGGGCCGTAGTAAACCGTCGCGGGGGTGCGGGCAGGTATTCGGGCTGATATGCCGTTTTATCCCGGCCTCGAGGCAGCCGGTCAGCCGTGTGGCGCTCGAGTCCATATTCCTCGGCTGCCAGGACTTCTATCCATCTATCTGTGAGCAAGTCTTGTTCAGCTTGGAGCTGCTGCTTCTTCTTCTTCAGGCTTCTTGCAGTGGCAATAAGCCGGCGCTTGAAGCGCTCTTGCTCTGCGAGGTCCTCAGGCACGCCGAACTCGTCGTCGCCGAGGCTAATCTCGTCTTTGGAGGGGGCATGTAGTTGTCCTCCTCCGGATACCCGTCAATCGCCTGTTCATCTGGGCTGTCATGCCCGTCTTCCTGTCCGGCCTGCTCAAAGGCGGGCTGTTCGGGGTTGTATTCATCGTCGGCACCGTCTAGATTGTTTTCGTCTCCAGGGCCGGTGTTATATTGGCGGGGCTTGGAGCAGCGCGGGCGATGCCCATGCTTTGCTTTCTTCTTGGAGGGGTTATCCTCCGTTGCCTCATCGCCATTGGTTTCTTTCGGAGTGTCCACCATGTATATATCATAGGAAGAGGTCGCTGTCCACCACCCTGTGAGCGGTGGCTCCTGTACGTCTCCGGCATCGTCGTCCATGCCGTCGATGTCTTCGAAGTCGAAGTCCAGCACGTCGGTTAAATCATCGATCGTGGCAATCAAGTGGGTGGTGGGTGGGCAGTGAATTCCTTCGTCGCCTGCTTCCCACTCAAGCCGAACATAGTTCGGCCCAGAGTCTCCTGGCAGAGAGAGAGAGAGACTTTAATGAGTTCAGCATGTCACCAAAGGGCGAGTGTTGAGAGATGTTCGCAGCAGTAAACTCCATCACCGGAGCCCAACCTGGCTCAACTGGCTCGAGGGTGTGCAGACGAGTCCAGGGATCCGGGGTTGCAGGTCTCCACAGAGGTGAGACCTGTGTTAGGCTCCAACGCCGATGAGTATGCGGCCTGCGGGGCAGGGTCTAGCCCTCTGTCCTTGGGCAACATGACCCATTCCGGATTTAGATCCGGGGCTATTGCAGGTCTAGGCCGTGCCCGTCGTGACTGTCCGGCGCTCCCGGCACCGGGCCGAATCCGTCGAAGATCAAGTCTCCGCGAATATCCGCCGTATAGTTCAAGTTTCCGAACCTGATCTAGTGGCCAGGGGCGTAGCTATCGAACTGCTCCAGATGGCCAAGCGAATTGGCCCGCAGTGCGAAGCCGCCGAACACAAAGATCTGTCCGGGGAGAAAAGTCTCACCCTGGACCGTGTTGTTAACGATTGAAGGAGCCATCAAGCCTTGAAGCGATGACACAGAGGAACTCTCAATGAAAGCACCAATGTCGGTGTCAAAACCGGCGGATCTCGGGTAGGGGGTCCCGATCTGTGCGTCTTAGGCTGATGGTAACAGGAAGCAAGGGACACAATGTTTACCCAGGTTCGGGCACTCTCGATGGAGGTAAAACCCTACTTCCTGCTTGATTAATATTGAAGATATGAGTAGTACAAGAGTAGATCTACCACGAGATCGTAGAGGCTAAACCTTAAGAGCTAGCCTATGATGGTATGATTGTAATTGTGATCGGCCTTCTAAGGACCATCCTCTCCGGTTTATATAAACACCGGAGAGGGCTAGGGTTTACATGGAGTCGGTTACAAGGAAGGAAATACAATATCTGGATCGCCAAGCTTGTCTTCCATGCAAAGGAGAGTCCCATCCGGACACGGGCCAAAGTCTTGAGTCTTGTATCTTCACGCTTCGATAGTCCGGACGATGTATATAGTCCGGCTGTCCGGATACCCCCCTAATCCAGGACTCCCTCACCTACTCCACCAGCTCCATCCACATCTACTAAAGTCTTCGTCCAAGGAGCCATATCTACACCACCACCTGAAGATCAAGCCTGAGAGACGATTTAGTGCTATGCATTTTCTATGAACTTTTTGGTAACTTGTTGCCAAATGGGGAGAAAAATGTATAGATCATAGGCTTCGAGAGAGAGCGTTGCTGCTTTTTATTCTGTCTTGCTTTGGTGGTTGAACTTTATTCACTTGTTTGAGATACTTTATGTCTATGTGATACTTAAATGATCATGTGTTTGATCATATGCTACATTAATGCTTGTTGGATGACATTATCTTTTTATCTCTATGTGATCATTCACTCTGCTTGGTGATGAGTGCATGTATTCAATTATTATCATTTTGAGCGCTCCACCAAGATGTATGTGAAATGGAAGAGTAACCCATGAGCCTAACTCTTTGTGCATTTGCAGTCCAAAGCAAATCTTAAACTATGCACAAATTTAGGGGGAGATCTTGCTTATCACATACTTCTCAAAGTGACAATGTTTTTCACTCTTATTATCATTTGTCGAAGCTTTGATCTATATGTTGTCATCAATTACCAAAAAGGGGGAGATTGAAAGTGCAACTATCCCTAGGTGGTTTTGGTAATTCCTAACAACATATAGCTCATTGAGCTAACATTATTCCAAGATAAATATTTCAGAAAAAGCTCAATGGATGGCACGGCATGGATGAGAAAAGTGGACCCCTCAAAATACTAAGGACAAAAGGATTGGCTCAAGCTCAAAGCTCAAGACTCCACATTTTATATTTTAGTGATCCAAGATCACATTGAGTCTATAGGAAAAGCCAATACTATCAAGGAGGGATGAGGTGTTGCTTAATGAGGTTCTTGCTCCATAGTGCTTAGTGGTATGCTCCAAAACCCTCAACTACTTTCCCACATCCACATATGACCTAAACCAAAAGTCAAACTCGGCCGTACCGATTTTTCCTATCCGGCGCCACCGAGTTCAGATGTCATAGCCACTGCCACAAACCCCAGGCAAATCGGTCTCACCGGTAGGGATCTCGGTCTCACCGAGATGGGATTGTAATCTCTTTGTTTACTTTTCATAACATTTCGGTCCCACCGAGATGAGCGATCGGTCCCACCAAGATTGCAATGTAAACTCCCTGTTTCCTTTTTGTAACATTTCGGTCCCACCAAAATGAGCGAATCGGTCCCACCGAGTTTACCTGACCAACTCTCTAGTTAGCTTATTACCAAAATCTATCTCACCGAGTTTGTGTAATTGTTCTCACCGAGATTACGTTATGCCCTAACCCTAACCATATCGGTCCTACCGAGTTGCATGTCGGTCCCAACGAAAATCCTAACGGTCAATAGATTTGCTGAATCGGTCAGACCGAGTTTCTCAATTCGGTCCCACCGAGATTGGCAAGTTGTGTGTAATGGTTAGATTTTGTGTGGAGGCTATATATACCCCTCCACCTCCTCTTCATTCGTGGAGAGAGCCATCAGAACGAACCTACACTTCCAACTTGCGTTTTCTGAGAGAGAACCACCTACACTTGTGTTGAGGTCAAGATATTCCATTCCTACCATATGAATCTTGATCTCTAGCCTTCCCCAAGTTGCTTTCCACTCAAACCTTCTTTCCACCAAATCCAAATCCTGTGAGAGAGAGTTGAGTGTTGGGGAAACTATCATTTGAAGCACAAGAGCAAGGAGTTCATCATCAACACACCATTTGTTACTCCTGTGAGAGTGGTGTCTCATAGATTGGCTAGGTGTCACTTGGGAGCCTCCGACAAGATTGTGGAGTTGAACCAAGGAGTTTGTAAGGGCAAGGAGATCGGCTACTTCGTGAAGATCTACCGCTAGTGAGGCAAGTCCTTCGTGGGCGACGGCCATGGTGGGATAGACAAGGTTGCTTCTTCGTGGACCCTTCGTGGGTGGAGCCCTCCGTGGACTCATGCAGCCGTTACCCTTCGTGGGTTAAAGTCTCCATCAACGTGGATGGACAAAAACATCCGTGTCTCCAATTGCGTTTGAATTCTCCAAATCCTTCCCTTTACATTCTTGCAAGTTGCATGCTTTACTTTCCGCTTCTCATATACTCTTTGCATGCTTGCTTGAATTGTATTAAGATTGCTTGACTTGTGCTAAGTTAGCTAAAATCTGCCAAAGACTAAAATTGGGAAAAGGATAAGTTTTTATTTGGTCAAGTAGTCTAATCACCCCCCTAGACATACTTTCGATCCTACAGTCCGTGTTTGCATGATTTTAGCCCAGTCTATTTAAGTTGGTGTGCAAATTTATGCGGCTAGCGTTGGATGGTTGCTTCCTGCATCCATGTCTGCAGACTGATCCCCGTGTTCGCTAACAAATGCGGGAGGTTTTTTGCGGGTTGACGGAGATGCCCTTACAGAACATATAACGGAAGATTCTGGACTGTAGGGCATGGGCCACACGAGGAAGAGACGGGGCAATTTTGGCATAAACTAGGCATGTCCCGTCTTTGGATTATTGGTCTTTTTTATATTTTACGTTAAATTTCGATCATAATTTAACTAAAAAAATATTATTGTATGCCACTAAAAAATATTTTATTGAATTCATATTCAAACATGATTTCAATAGTACAATTCTTATTGCATTTAATTTATATTCGTTAGTTAAAATAATCGTTGAAATATGACTCTAGATACGAGGGGCTACCTAGGGCACCATAGGAAAATTGAGAAATATGCAGTCCAGTAGTACTACATTTTTCGGGGATTCCAAAGGGACCGGCTAGCCCCCAGCCTCCAACGCTTGCAAGCGTCGTGTACATACGTAAGAGCATCTCAAGCGTCCGCTCCTCACTAATGGAGGAGCAGCGGAACGAGCCGAGGTACGCGCCCGATAGAGAAACACTGTGGACATTGTACTTCGAGTGCGCCGCGAGGAGCAGATCGCCTCCGTCAACGGCATCATCCCCCGTGGCCGCTGCTACATCTTGAGCTTCCGTTGGTTTTCCTCGAAGAGGAGAGGGAGATGCAGCAAAGTGTAGCGTAAGTATTTCCCTCAGTTTTGAGAACCAAGGTATCAATCTAGTAGGAGGCTCCTCAAAAGTCCCATGCACCTACACAAACAAACTGAGAACTCGCAACCAACACCATAAAGGGGTTGTCAATACCTTCACGGCCACTTGCGAAAGTGAGATCTAATAAAGACAGTATGATAAGATAAATATATTTTTGGTATTTTATAAGATATATGCAAAAAGTAAAGATGCAAATAAAGATAGATTGAAAGCAAATATGATAAGAGATAGACCCGGGGGCCATAGGTTTCACTGGAGGCTTCTCTCGAGATATCATAAGTATTACGGTGGGTGAACAAATTACTGTCGAGCAATTGATAGAAAAACGCATAGTTATGAGATTATCTAGGCATGATCATGTATATAGGCATCACGGTCATAACAAGTAGACCGACTCCTGCCTGCATCTACTACTATTACTCCACACATCGACCGACTCCTGCCTGCATCTAGAGTATTAAGTTCTTAAGAACAGAGTAACGCATTAAGCAAGATGACATGATGTAGATGGATAAACACATGCAATATGATAAAAACCCCATCTTGTTATCCTCGATGGAAACAATACAATACGTGTCTTGCAACCCTTTCTGTTACTGGGTAAGAACACCGCAAGATTGAACCCAAAGCTAAACACTTCTCCCATGGCAAGAAAGATCAATCTAGTAGGCCAAACCAAACTGATAATTCGAAGAGACTTGCAAAGATAACTCAATCATACATAAAAGAATTCAGAGAAGATTCAAATATTATTCATAGATAAACTTGATCATAAACCCACAATTCATCGAATCTCGACAAACACACCGCAAAAAGAGATTACATCGAATAGATCTCCACAAGAGAGGGGGAGAACATTGCATTGAGATCCAAAAAGAGAGAAGAAGCCATCTAGCTAATAACTATGGACCCGTAGGTCTGTGGTAAACTACTCACAACTCATCGGAGGGGTAAGGATGTTGACGTAGAAGCCCTCCGTGGTTGATTACCCCTCCGGCAGAGTGCCGGCGAAGGCTCCAAGATGAGATCTCGCGGATACAGAATGTTACGGCGGTGGAAATTGTGTTTCTGGTGCTCCTGGATGTTTTCGGGGTCCGTAGGTATATATAGGAGGAAGAAGTACGTCGGTGGCCGCCCGAGGGGCCCATGAGACAGGGGGGCGTGCCCTACAGGGGGGGCGCGGCCCCCTATCTCGTGGGGCCCTCGGGAGCTTCTTGACTTGCACTCCAAGCTCTTCGGATCAGATTTGTTCCAAAAATCACGCTCCCGAAGGTTTCATTCTGTTTGGACTCCGTTTGATATTCCTTTTCTTCGAAATACTGAACTATGCAAAAAAAAAACCCAGCAATATGGGCTGGGCCATCCGGCTAGTAGGTTAGTCCCAAAAATGATATAAATATATAAAATAAAGCCCATAAACATCCAAAAGGGGTAATATAATAGCATGGAACAATCAAAAATTATAGATACGTTGGAGATGTATCAGCCGCCTCAACTCCGAAGGACGACGCGAGTGGTGGGGCATCCCCGGCCGCACACTCGACGCCGTCCTCGACCACATCGAGACCGGCAATGTGCCGCGGCTAGAGTACCCGACGCGGTCCTCCTCTCGCCGCCGCGGAAGTTCCTGGATGCCACGGTGAATGGAGCCAGGGTCGTCCTCGTCGTCGGGCTTCGGCTCGCCGGCCCTCCACCCCGTCAAGCCCGAGCCGGAGCTGGGACCGCTCAGGCATCGCGCTCGCAGCGGCGCCCTCGTCATCAACGAGCACTCGCCTGCGTCGGCACCGGCAGGCGCTCCCTGCGCCTGGTCCAGCCGAAGCCCGAGCCGGCCTTGCTCCCCATGAAGCTGGAGCACGCCGACATGGTGGCCCCCAATGACGACTCCGCCCTCAAACGGGCGAAGGAGGACTACATCCGCGAGCAGGTACGCCGCCAGCATCGGGAGAACCTGGAGATCCAGGCCCGTAGCCGCACCGTGGAGGGCGGCGTTATCGTCATCGACAGCGATGACGAGGGCGAGGCCAGGCCGTCAAGCGCCCCACCACGTGTCGGCGACCCCGGCCAGGGCTGCAGTAGGGACGCTGCAGGTGAGGGGCGCGAAGAAGACAACAACGACGACGACTACACCCGCTTCTACATGCTTCTCGGCATGTAGACGACGGCAGCGACGACGGCGATGGCGGCGGCTAGGCTTTTTAGTTTGTTTTTTAAGTTATTAGGCGTAGTTTTTGCATTTTTTTAAGTTTTTGTACAAATTTCAATGAAGTATGGCCGAGTTTGCAAAAGTCAACGAGTTTGAAAAAAAACTAAACAAACTTCACCGAACCGGCGCCGATCGTGGGCCTATGACTGGGAGTGAACCGAACCCCAGGGGCCATTCTAGCGCCGGTTCGCCCCCAGGCCGCTCTTTTTCAGTGCCCTGAGGGACCGAACGGCTGGAGATGCTCTAACATACCTATCGTTCTGTTTCTCGACTGATCGCCGATCGCACCAGAATCCATCGCTCACTCATTGCTCTCCTTCTGCTCCCCCATCCCGAGCGCCGGTAAATAAAATCTCCCCGTTGCTGCTTGTTCACTGATCATGTCAACAATATGGGGCAATGAGGAATTCGTGCCGCGCCTGCAGCGCTCCAGCCATCGATCTACGTGACTACGCGTACAGTGGCTACGCCACGCGGTGGCGCATCCTGCGCAACGTTTGCCACACGGCTGATCGCAACGAGTGCGTCCGGGCATCGCGGTCGTCGCCTCCGTATTTTTTAGGCGGGTGATAGGCGCCGGTCGACCGGCCCAAATTTGGGCCAGTCCCTGTGCAGCCCTTCGATCCCAACACATGTAACCATTCGATTTGTTTCTTTTCTCATCGTCTCTGTCACCTCTGACATCTTCACCAAGAAAAACATGGCGGCCGTCCTCCCTCCACCGCGTCCCACGCGCGTTTCCGCATCACCGGTTTGCCTCGCCGCCGACACTCGCCATTGAAGCTCGCCTCCGACCCTCACCCTGTCGTTAAATCACAACAAAAACTGCCCCGTAGCAGCTTTTTTGGGTAACTTTCCCTGTTGCAATCATGGCTGCCCCCTTCGCTTTTGCATCCATGGCTGCACGCCGGACCCCTCTGAACCGTAAACCGTTCCATGCCGGCGCTGCTGACCACCGGTTGCAGCATTAATGGCGACGACAGCGTCACTTGCGGCCAAACCCAGTGGTAGCAAAAAATTAGGCTAGTTCCAGCAAAACAAAAACACGTTGGTAGCAAAAAAATGCTAATTTGCAGAAAACCGAGCTGATGGTAGCAAAAATGAGTGCTTGTTCCAGCAAAACAAAAAGGCAGTGGTAGCAAAAAAATATGCTGGTTACAGCAAAACCCAAAGATGTCGATTACAACAAAAATCAACATTCTATCAGTACCTTTCGCAGCTCCGCGCAACACTGCTTCCAGCATCTCCGGCAACGGTTGCAGCTTTCGACGACTGCATAGCTGCAAGCATGGCCGGTTCCAGCAAAATCCGACAACCATTGTAGATTTTCACGCCACCGCTGTATCTTCTGGAATCGCTGGTTCCAGCATCTCTGTTCGATGTTTGCAGCACCGAGCCTTCCCCGTTGCAGCTCTGCCTCCCCCTCTGAAGCTTCACTGGTCGCAGCCGGCGAGCATCGCCGCTCGGCCCCGTGTGTCGGTGCCCGGTCCGCCTCATAGCGACCCATGATGCATCGAGTTAATAGCATAAAATTACCACTTTTCATGCTTGGGTTCCAAAAAACCACCACTTTTTTGTTTGTGACTGATACCTACCACTTTTCTCGTCGGTTGTCTCAAAAAACCCAAATTGCCAGTTGCTAGCGTTTTAAACCGTTTTCTGACGGTCCGGGCCCGCCTGTCAGGCCACGTCAGCGCTGTGCATGACGGCGAGGCCGTTAACGGCCGTTACTCCGACCAACTGGTGCGATCGGACCGCACCCGCTCGTGCCCTCATTAAGTCGTCTCCCTCCCTCTCACTCTGCTCCCCTGCCCGCACTTATCTCTTCTCTCACTCTTACTCTCCTCTCCTCTCTGCTCTTCGACACCGGCGGTGACTTGCGCTGTGGAAGCCCCACCTTCGCCATGCCTTCCTGGAATGACGAGGATACGAGCTTAGAGGATGAGTGCGACATCACAAGCATGGACATGGCTCTTTCGGTAAGTTTTTCGATTTGCTGAGCTAGGGTTAGGGTTCATCTAGGAGCTAGATTAGGTTAGGGTTCATCTTGGTGAGCTAGGGTAAGCTTTGTTTACTATTATTTAGTAGGCAGGGTTATGGTTGTTGTTTGAGCTATGTCTATGTATGCTTCAAAACTAGGGTTAGGGTTAGGGTTAGTGTTCTTGCTGGATTAGGGAATTTTTTTGATCTATGTCTGGTTCTATGAGCTAAGGTGATTTTGTTGATGTATTCATGTAGGAGACCCCTGACACCACCATGGAGCCTCTTTTCTATGGCCAGCTGGAGCTTTCTGAATGCACCTGCATGATGCACCACATGAGGCCAATTAAGTGTGTGGCATTTGAAGGAACCTTAACTGGAAGGCGTTTCTATGGTTGTCCAGTGCAGCAGGTATAGTACCTTAATTGGAATCATTTTCTTCTGAACCCACACATGTTTTTACAAGGATGACAAGTTGTTGTTCTGAACCCACACAATGTTATGTTGAGAACTTGCTGTTCTGAACCTACACTGTATTTTTAAGGATGAACTGCAATATGCCTTGTATTAAGGTATTGAGGGATATGGTTACTATCAAATATGCTTTTGTATAGGAAGCATATATCTGTGAATGAACTTGTACAAGCAGGTTGGGTTTCAGTTATAGTTTGAGTTATATTAAACAACATATTCAGTTTAATTAAGCCTCACCTTTAGTTTCTTAGTCTGATATGATTTTTTTATGAAATTGAGTGCACTTAGTGATGTATATTTCAATTTCCAAATGCAGAGTGAGGGTGTTAACTGTGGTGTTACTGATTGGGTTGACCAGCCCTGGCCTCCAATTCTTCAGAATTGCTTGTTCAGGTTGTGGGACATGTTCCATGAACAGAATTGTGGCAGGGTAGTTGATAAGCAGAAGTATGAGAAGCATTTGGCCAAGCTTAAGACTGAAAATGACAAGCTGTGCATTGAGTACACAAAGCTTGTCCAAGATGTATCCAAGATGTTTGATTGGCAGGATGGTAGGGTAGACCACATGGATTACCAGAAGGTAGTTGAGGAGGAAGAATTTGAGAAGAAGAAGAAAGAGGTAGAAGAGAGTGCTAAGTTGGAGGTTCAAATGGAGAAGCTCAAACTTGCCAAGTAACAGAGGTGCATTTTACAGAGTCAAGCTGACATTATCAAGAACACCAGGAAGGCAATGAAGGAGGTTGAACATGAGAGAGATTTGCTTAAGATAGAGAAGGCCAAGCTTGAGCATGTTGATACGTCACCAACGTATCTATATTTTTTGATTGTTCCATGCTATTATATTACCCGTTCTGGATGTTTATGGGATTTATTTTACACGTTTATATCATTTTTGGGACTAACCTACTAGCCAGAGGCCCAGCCCGTATTGCTGTTTTTTTTGCCTATTTCAGTATTTCAAAGAAAAGGAATATCAAAAGGTGAAACAAAGACTAAACCCCATTTTTAGCATCACTGCCTTCAGATATGCCCATTCCAAACGATCATAAGCCTTCATCCTATCAAGTTTTAAAGCACAGTATCTATTACCCTTAACCTGCTTGGTTTTCATGTAGTGTAAAGACTCATAGGCTGTAATGAAATTATCTGTAATGAGACGTCCAGGGACGAAAGCGGACTGCTCTTCGGAGATGATCTCAGGGAGGATAGTTTTCAGCCAATTTGCTAAGACCTTTGAAGCATTCTTATAGATCACATTACAAAGACTTATTGGTCGAAATTGTCCTAAAACTTTTGGACTTGCAATCTTGGGAATCAAAACAATGAACGTGTTATTAATTTCCTCCGGTGAATCTACCCCATCAAGCACTCTGATTATCATCCTTGTAACTTCATCACCACATAAATCCCAATGTTTCTGAAAAAAGTGTGCGGGGAAACCATCTGGGCCTGGGGCCTTAGTAGCAAATATCTGAAAGAGGGCATATTTAACTTCCTCCTTGCTCTAGCTTGCATTCAAACGAACATTCATCCTACCATCCACCCTTGCAGGGATGTGTGACAAAACTTCCTCCATACCAATAGTACCTTCAGACAAATATAAGTTGGAATAAAATTCAGTTGCCATGTTTGCTAGCTCATTCTGATCTGTGCAAGTGGTCCCATCCTGGCGATCTAACTTTGTGATTCTGTTCTTTGCTCGCCTAGCACTCGCCTTTCTCTGAAAAAAATTCATGTTATTGTCCCCCTCCGACAACCAGGTGATGCGTGACCTTTGTCTTGCCATGACCTCCTCTCTGTAAGCAAGCTCGATCATACGGTCCTCTACCCTCTTCTCTTCTGCAGTAGGACCAACTCTCAAGGGATCCGCCCGAAGTGTGGCAAGTTGTCGTCTCAGGGAACACAGCTCGTGACGAACTGATCCAAAAGTGTATTTGTTCCAGTGAGTCATAGTCCTCGCCATGGTGTGAAGTTTTGTTGCCAGGTCAGATACTGACACCGCTGGTCCCCCGCCATTCCAAGAAGACTCCACCACATCTCTGAATCGGCCATCACTCTCCCAGGCACACTCGTACCTGAAAGGTCTTTGCATGCCGAGCCGTATATTTCCTTCCTCGACCTTGTTCATAAGAAGAATTGGGTTGTGATCGCTCTTGACTGTGGTCATATGCTCAACACTAGCAAAAGGAAACATATTCGACAACCTAGGTGAGGCAAGAGCTCTGTCAAGGCATACTCTACAGAATTGTCCTCCCATCACCCGTTTTTCCCATGTCCAATCAAGCCCTTTGTATCCGAGATCGGCTAGGCCGCACACATCGACCGCTTCTCTGAACCCTTCCATTTGAGCACTATCGCGGGGATTGGGACCCATCTGCTCTTCTTGATGCAGAATTTCATTAAAGTCCCCAATGCATAACCATGGAAGAGTACACTCACCTCTCAACCTTTTCATAGTGTCCCAAGTTTTGTACCGCAAATTTCTGTTTGCCTCGCCATAGAAACATGTAAGGCGCCATTGCTCCCCACTCCGATCAGATACCCAAGAATCAATGTGGTACTAAGAGAAATTTTTTATTTCCAAATTATCATCCGACTTCCAAAAAATACATAAACCACCACTTCGCCCATTGCTAGCTACTGCAAAACTACTCTGGAAACCTAACGAAGCCGCCAAACCTTCCACTCAATTCTTCGTGATCTGGGTTTCAACGATGCAAAGAACCGACGGTGCACTAGCCCCCACGAGATTGCGGAGCTCATGTACTATCGCTGGGTCGCCAATCCCGCGACAGTTCCAGCACAATGTCCTAATCAGGCCCGGCGGCCCTCCTCGAGGGAGGCCGCCTCTATTGTTTGATCTACTAAAGCACCTTCTTCTCCATCCTCACGCCTCCTCTTCACAATGGGGACCTTCTCCGGGGTGGATATCACAGCACTTGTGCTTGCCGCTTGAGAACCCCCTTCGATCAGCATGACAGAACCGGCTACCCGTCCAGCCAGATGATTGAGCTGTTTCCCCCGAACGTTTAGAGTGCCATCCGCCTCAACCAGCCTCTTCCTCGCTCCCCTTTCCCCTAAACTTCCCAAAACGTCTCCCTGACCCTCCACATCCATTTGCTGCGATCCAGTGGGTTGCACCCCTGCTCCAGGTTCCCCTCTCCCCCTACCACCCATCGAGCCTCTCCCTCCTCTACCTCCTCGATCCCCCCTGCCTGCATCCCAACCTCTTCCCCTACCACCTCCATCTCCTCTACCTCGTCCTCCTACACCTTGGGATGTAGGTACTTCAGGCTCCCACAGCAGCCACTCACCCCACTCAAATGAGTTTGGATCATGTATCCCATCACCACACTCATCTACAACATGACCCAGCTTACCACAAGCAAAGCAAAAATCTGATAGCTTCTCGTAATAAACACTCTATCTTTTATACTCCTTCAAGGTTATTGGAACAAAATGGACAAGCGGACTATTGACATCCACATAAACCCTCACCCGGAGGGTACTAGCTGGGTTGATTCTCCCCTCATTCATTATCATGGTGAAAGGTGGATCACCCACTTTAGCTGCAACCTTCTCCGCTAGCTCTTTCCTTCTTGTGAGCCCATCCGGCAGCCCCTTCACCCTCGCCCATACCGGAATTTTATTGAGTCTATAACCTTTGACGTCTGAGAATCCATCATACTCCTGGATCACCACCGGTGCCCTCCTAAACAGCCATGGCCCTCCATCCATTATCCTCCTCCAATCGCCTAGACAATGGCATTATACCAGAAACAAATTGGGCCCCTTGATATTGAACGTCACCTCTTGAGCCGCCGACCATGCATTACGCATCTGAGGCAAGAGCACAGCGTGGCTAAAGGGTTTCGTAGCATGGACTCGGAACAGGGCAAGCCAATGTACATCCTTAATCAGATCGTCAACTTCCGCTGAAAAATCCAACTCTTCCTCCTCCCTTCCATGGAGCTTCATCCCCGCAAATTGGTCCTCGAAATCATGTTCGGGCCCATGATAATCTCCAAACTCCTCTTCATCTCCTCCGAATTGGTCCCGCACGTCCTGCGACCTGTGAACAAACCCATCCCTACGCCTGTACTCATCCGTAACCCCCTTCTTCGTTCCTCCCAACCCGCTCGGCCTTCCTGCTGCTGCCAAAGCTTCCGCGGTCGCCATCTCTTCCTCCTTGCCCTCTAGCACCTGTTGCGTTGAATCCTCCATGCACAACTCTGCGCGTGAAGGGAGAGGGTAGATCTCACCCGCGTCCGGAGAAGTCCGGTCCTCCGGTGAGATTTTACGTGGACTCTAGTGCGGCGGCGCCGGAGGGTAGGTGGAACCCTAGAAACCCTAGGGGGGAAAACCAGCACAAAAAAAACATCCTCGGACGAGAATGTGTGGAAGCACACCAACAATGTTGGTGTCTACACGGCCGCCACGATATACAAGGCCCAATTCGTGGGCATGTTCCTATCTCCGTTGGATAGCATGGTCTGGAAGGCTTGGGCGCCATCAAAAGTGAAATTTTTCGCTTGGTTGGCTTTGCAAGACTGGATTTGAACCGCCTATAGGTTGGAAAAGAGGGGTGAGACAATTGTTGGCTTTGCCCTCTTTGCGGAAGAGTCCAAGAAATTGGGGCACACCTCTTCTACATATGCCGATCCACCTTGAGGTTCTGGAAGCTTGTGGTTAACAAACTGGGGCTGGCGCACATGAATACATTCATTTGGTACCTCGATGGATCCGTCAAGTAATGGTGGACGAACACATCCGTCGTGAACAACCCCGATAGAAAGGCGATGGCTCCCTGACCATGATTGTCTCTTGGACTATATGAAATGAGAGAAAGGCGAGCATCTTCCGTCACAAGAGTGCTCCACCACAAATTTTGCTAGCCAATATCTTAAATGAGGCCAAGTTGTGGTCCATCACGGTTGTATTCCAAGAGTAAATGCCATGTGGTGTTGGTGTGGTAGTTGTAAAAACCTCTTCTCTGCTTAACTAATATATGAGGCAAATCTGCCTCCTTTTAAAAAACATGATATTTTTAAGGCAACAACATTTTTGGACCAGGACAAACAAATTTGAACACAAACAATGTTTTTTGCAATTCCAAACATTTTCTGAAAAAGGTGATCTGATTTTGTAAAACTGTGAACATATTTTTGATTTTTTTTTAGTTCTGATCATTTATAAAATTTCAATATTTTTTGAAGATTTCATCATTAAAAAATATTATTGAAAATACAAACAGTTTTTAAAACACGTTTTTTAATTCCAAATATTTTCTTAAAAAGGCGACCAATTTTTGGAAATCATTTTTTAGATTTGAATTGTTTAGAAAATTATTAATGTATAAAAAAATAGGAAAAATAAACATAGAGGACAGCATAGTACACCTGTGCGAGCACCCAACACTTTCGACCCAGAGAGCGGCACATAGGGTTTTCTTAGCCGGCAGCAAAGTAAACAAAGTCTGCCCTAAAAAAAAGGTAAACTGAACAAAGAACCCCGCTAATCACTTGTGCGAATTGAAGCTGTGGGCACCGCAGCGGTGCTACCATGTCTGTATATTCAGTGCGCGCAATTTTCTAGGAGTATCTCAGCTTCAGGATGGATGATGCACATTTTTTGCTCACCGTCACAGCCACGCACATCCCTCCCCTTGCTTTGGTTCCTCCTCTCGCTGACGCATGGCGGTGTCCCACTCCCCGGCATGTGGCTGAAGGTCGCGTTCTCAGGGCATCTCCAGCCGTTGGCCCTCCCAGGATGCATACAAATCGTCCCCTGGGGCGAGCCGGCGATACACTCGGTGCTGAGGGCAGTTTTGCGTCCAGTCGTCGCCTCCAGCTCGTCCCCAGGCGCCGAAATTGATCCACTTTGCAGCCCAATTTCGACGAATAAACGGCCCATGTGAACGAGAATAGGCCCATATTCGGCGTGGTTTCGCCGTGTCTCGGCGTTCAATTATCAACACAATTATTCCTTATCACATATTTCATCACAGAAAAATCAAATACTTCAACAAAATACTACAACAACAAATAGTTCAATACAAATTATATAGTTCAACAAATAAAAACTCGTATTTCAACACGGGGCGTCCCCCTTGAGCCTCCATATGTGCTCAATCAGATCTTTCTGCAGTTGATGATGCACCTGTGGGTCTCGGATCTCCTGACGCATACTGAGATAGGCAGTCCAAATTGCCGGTAGCTGGTGATCAACTTCGGCTAGAGGACCCTGCCAGTAGTATGGTTCAGTGTCAAACACTGAGTCTTCTTGCTCGCTCTCGATAATCATGTTGTGCAAGATGACACAGCAAGTCATGATCTCCCACATTTGATCTTTCGACCAGGTCTGAGCGGGGTACCGAACAACAGCGAATCGAGATGGAATTCACAATCCTGAGGAAGAGCTTTCGGCTCATCCGATAACGGCGCCGAAATGTTCTCTCGCCATGAAGTGGAGCATCGGCGAAGTAGTCGGAGTAGAGCATGCAGTAGCCTTGCAGACGATGCCGGTTCTTTGCTTTCACCCGCCCCGGCGCCGAGCCACCTCGACACGGCTTTTCATTACTCGCCAGCAGTTGGGCGAGGGCGGCGAGCACCATCAGATGCTCTTCTTTCTGGACGTCGGCCGCGGCTTCCTCCTCCAGCAGCACGGCGAGCTCTTCCTCCTCATCCGAGTCCATCGCCGGGACAGTCAAAACGCCGAACACCTTGCGCTCGGTGGGCGTGTACCCGCCGTTAAACCGCGCCTCCGCGGCCGGAAACGACGGCCGGAAACGCCCAGCTGCTGCGGGAGGGGCTGCCGCGGCGAAGCGCTGCTATTTTTCGGCGGGGAATGGCTATCTAGCGGAGTAGGCCGGCGGCCGGCGCCGGGATATAGCTAGTGGTGGCCGAGGGCGCGGGGGGTGCGAGGCGAGTCGGGGGAAGAAAACCTTGACTTTTCCCCTGTCGGTGTGGGCCAGGCGTGCTTTTCCCTAGCGCCGGAGCCCCCAACGGCTCCCCAGCGCGCCGGGTTCGGCCTGTGACCGCCGAGCGGAAAAAAGGTCCGAACAGGCGATTTTTGGCGTCCTGGGGGCGCGACTGGGCCGTTTTTTCGGCGCCGGAGCCGAAAAAGTGGTCTGGGGGGCCTGTTGGGGGCACGGCTGGAGATGCCCTCAGTTCCCACTACCATTGACATTGTTTGTGAACTATTCGCAAAAAAAAAAGACATTATTTGTGAACTAGTATTAGTAGAGGATAGGATGAGAAGAATCTCATCAACCTCCGTAACGCGAGGTACAGCTAGACCACTGGAGAATTGTTACCATATCCTGATTCACCGTATCCGTCCGGTGCTGTTTGCATATCAGGATTCAGGTTCGGATAGACCAGTGGCAGGCTGGCGGGGCCATATGCACCGCAGCCATGTGTAGGCGCTGTGTCGTGCCGTGAGTAAGTTAGTTTAGTTGGTTTGATTCACTCGCTTTCGGTTGGGCTTCAGGACAAGCTTTGCTCTGCGTGTGCATTGCGTGGTACTCCACGGCACCCTAAATGATTGGGAATTTGGGATTAACGACCCAATAACAAGGCGTAGCGGATCCTCAAAAAAATAAAAAATAACAAGGCGTAGCATACCGTACGTACCACGGCACCAGTGGTGGCTGTCAGTTACGCGCTTGGTTGACTCGGCGACGCTGGCTGGCTTTTTTCTTTTTGCATGGTAATACATGTCTCATTCATATCATAAAGATTAAAGTACAAGTCACGTAAGGACCGACATGACAAAACTGAAAAGATAGTAACTGAGCTTGACACCAACGCCCATCACCTGCCTCCGGCACCACGACAGCAGCCACCGAAGAAAAGAATGATGGATCACCTCCTCACCCGAGCTCGACGCGGCTCCATCGCTGATATGCAGCTTTGCGGACCTCCAAGGTGGCTCACCAAAAGTGAAGCCCTTACCGTTGAACGAATCAGACCGGGGCAACACCCCGGACACGCCATCGAACTCCAGATCTGGCACCCCACGGCGAATAAGACATCGCGGAAGGAAATCATACCTGTCATCCATGAACCACGTACCCAACACATGTTCCGTCTTCCAGATGTCGTCGATGCAGACCACAATCTGCATCCGCTCCTGCACTACCTCCCAAGCTCCGTGCCGACGCTGGAGCAAACGTCGTCGCAATGGCGAAGCCCGAGGACACAGGTCCACCACGAGGATGCCGCCGCCCTGACGCCATCCTTGCTTGAACAGACTGGTTTCCAAATTCATCCCCAACCATGGGACCAATGGCCTTGTTAAGGAAGGATCCGAAGAATCTTTATTCAGCGCTGTCATCGTCGCCGCCGAAACAAAGACGATGAACAGTCTAAAAATCTAAACTACGAGGAAGTAAAAACGATCCACACGCGTGGATCCGACGATCCCTCTCACCACCGACGACCGGGGTCGCCGGCGAAGGGGAGCCGCCGGAGGACGACGCTGGAAGATTGAGTCTCCTGGCGGCGGCTAGGGTTCCAGCCGCCAGGACAGGAGGAAAACGATTCACGTCGCAGCAAACCGATGTACACACATGATTCGACGCTGGCTGGCCAGAAAGCTGCATCCTACGTGTACAGGTGTGCTCCATCCGCGTTCCCATGCAGCTGGAGGCTACAACAAGAGCATGATGCTGTCAATCAATCTCGACTTTGGACTTAACTAACTGCCGTATCATCAAAATTAGGTCAGCCCGGCCATCTCCCTACCGTGGATTGATTTATTGTAATTTATTTATTGTTAATCGCAAAAAGAAATGCAGTGCGTACGGATTGGCGTACATATGTACGGTGTGTATGCGTGCTCTAGGAACTCTTGCTCGTCTCCCTCACAGCCAGCTCCGATGACAGTGGCTGTGGCCGGCGACGACGATGTTGGCCGATGGGTCCAAGGTGAACGACCAGTTCAAGGAAGCTGCTTAAGGTCTTGTACAATCCAAGACATTTAGGGGAGATACTTATAATGAAATAAACCATCGTTTCTTTAAACAACTATGCATGCTTGAAGTGTAGAAGGCAGATGTTTAATTAATTAGCCGTCTCTCTTGTAAAAATAGACACTAGCTTCATAACACTCGGTTTATTTTTCTAAGCGTCTTCCTATGCTTCTATTATTGTACAGAGCATTATTAGACTGAGTGTGAAGCTGACCGAGGATATAGAGCTGCAAACTGAAACCAGAATACACAACTAGTGTAGACCACAAACGTCGTCACTGCATGATGCCGGCATAATTGCACACGAGATGAAACTGAAAGTCCAGTCGCCGCGGTGTCTGCAGTTACTCCCCTTTGATTAGCTAATTTGGCTTGTCTAAAATTCGGTGCGAAGGCACTGCTTTTCACCTACTAAACATGCATATATGTGCAAGTTGTTAGGCTAGCTACATCAAGAATTAGGCAAATCTCGACACGGTCACATGCCAGCCAAAGCATTCACTCACATCTGACTAAGCGGCGTCATCTTCTTCTTCTTCCTCCTGGTCGTTGCATGCGTGTGAACAGGAAGAAATGCTTGACCAGTGCATGTGCCGTACAAGGACAAAACCATCGGAAAGCAACGGCAAAACCGTTGATTAGTTTGACGGGATTGGCTAATTGGGATGAAGATATCTTGTATTTTTAAATAGCCCTGGTCCATCATCCAATCCAACCTGTGAACTTCATCCAATCATCCAATCCAACCCGTGAAGTTCAGCTTCTTGCCTTGACTGTAACATGAACATGAATCATTTGCTTGAACAAGAATGCCTCGACAATATAATTGTCATGGCCAATAACAGTGTCCTAATTGCGTGTGGTGAATGCGGTTTTAATTTCGGTCAAGATCTTCAGCGGAACATTGGAGAACTTGGTAAGAACATGCTCGTCGCGATCGACCGATGCACGCATGTGTGACCGCTGACCAGTAGCCTAGCTAACTGCTGGGTGATTTTCGTCGGTCTTTGAGTGTCCGTTGATGTCGATGCACAAATAAATTCCAACTTTTAACAGAGCTTGACTAAGTTTTTTTTGCGGGGAGCATGAGTCTGTCCACATAGCATTCAATATTACTCCTTCGAATTCTATCAACACGTTATTTGGGATGTGGTTAGATGAAATAGATTCAGAAACGGCGAGACATATGCGTGTAGGAGTGTGTGCTTTATTATGGGCAGTATGAAACTGCAGGAATGATTTGGTTTTTAACAAAACAACAAATATTCACTTCTTGCAGGTTATTTTTCGGGCCACTTCGTTGATCCGTATGTGGTCGCTACTCATTCCGACGGATGCCAGGGAGCGTATGGTTACTGGGTCTATCCGGTGGGAGACGGTAGCACGGGCTATCTTCAACCGGTTTGGATGACGGTCATGTGAGTTTAGTTTCCTATCTTCTCTTTTGCCTGTCAGTTGTGTCTATCCTGTTATTATGTGTTTTTGCTCTATGTGAGCATTTTTTTCATTTTCAGACTTGAAGACTTTGTTGAACCTTTGCTTATTAATAATATGGT
>NC_041393.1:651825521-651840321 GCF_002162155.2 Triticum dicoccoides
GTGGTACTATATATATTATTTTATTATTTTAAGTATGTTCATATACTATATCTAAGATATTTCAAAGCAAGTTACATGAAAAAATTGCATATGAACCCATAGTTTTTGTTATATTTGTGGAATACATACATATTTTTACGTAAAAAAGAGCATACTCAAAACATGATACATACTACCTAAAAATTAGTATATATACTACCTAATCATTATTATATACTACATACTACACGTCCATACTCTCGGTTTCGATAGATATTATATACAACATACAAAATGCAAGTGGTGGTAACTACCACTGCTTGTAGGAAACATTTGTCTATATATATATATATATAGAGAGAGAGAGAGAGAGAGAGAGATTGTTGAGGATAGATTGGGCTTAATTCTTAATTGCTGACTAGAAGAATATCGGATCATCTTCCAGTCGGCCTCCGTTCAGGTGGGTGATGGTCTTTGCACCACTTTCTGGGAGTCAGCTTGGCTAGATGGCATAAGGCCCAAAGACATTGCTTCCAAAATTTACGACATGTCCAAAAAAAAATTGTTCAGTTCACAAGGCATTGCTTAATGACTACTAGATCTCCCAGGTGAATGTTGCTTCGGGCATCTCCTCTGAGCACATTGTCCAGTTTTGTTGCTCTTTGGGAAAGACTCGCCCACATCCAGCTAAACCCGGACATGCAGGACTCCATCACTTGAAAACTCACTACTAATGGTCATTACTCCGCAGCCTCGGCATACATGGATTGGTTTCTTGGCTTGGTGAACACGAATATGAATCAAAATGTTTGGAAGAATTGAATGGCCCCAAAGTGCAAAATTTCTGCTTGGCTTGTCATCAACAATAGGATTTGGACGTCTGACAAGCTTCAGCGCCGTGGGTGGGCGAATTGCAACCTATGTCCGCTATGCCAACAAGTCTAGGAATCAGCGGCTCACCTTGTTTTTCAATGTCGGTACACCATTCGAGTTGGGGGCATGATGAAAGTTGGGCTTGCACTCCATGATGTACGGCCCAATGAGTGGATTGTTCTGGACTCGGTTAAGGATTGGTGGAGTGAGAATGCCAAAAAGCAAGCTCCGTCAAGAAGGCCGCTTGTCTCATCGATGATGCTTATCTCCTAGGAAATATGGAAGGAATGAAACACTAGAGTTTTCTACAGCAGTGTCGTTCCTGTGGGAGTGTTGGTCGCCAAGATCAAAGAGGAGTGCTCTCCCAGGAGCCTTGCGGAAGCAAAGCATTTGTGAAACATTATGCCGCGAGATTCATGGACTGTATTCCGGCCTCTAGCCTTCAAATGTAAACCTTCTCTATTAAAAAATGAAAATGACAAATCTTTTGCCTCATTTAAAAAAATCCATTTTCATGCCAATACTACTACATACATACACCACTATGCATGTACTACCTAGTAACATCACTGTTAATCGAGCACCATTGTACGGGCCATCAGCTAAACTGTACGATAACACCACATCCACTAATCATCTATTTAGAATCTGGCCGAGAGTGGTTAGTTAAAGAGGAACGATCATGTACACTACAAGAATCTTGTTAATCCATGACGGATTCAATCTGTCACAGAACACTGGAATACCATCATGGAGGGAGGCCTGTGACGGACTTAGAATCCGTCATGTATATCGCGTCATAATTTGACAACTACACCATCATGACGGATCCTGACCGTCACAGCTTAGTCCACAAGCGCGCCCAGGCCCGGGCCTCTGTGACGGACTAATCCGTCAAGGATTGACATGATGTGGCAGCAACATGGTTCTGACATGGCATCTGCGTGGCACCAGCATGGGTCTGACGTGGCATCTACTTGGCGCCAACATGGCATCCATGTGGCACCAGCATGGACTTTAGCCCAATAATGTTTCAGCCCACCTATTTCTGTCTAGCCCGGCCCAATATCCTTTTTTGCTGGCCCAATAAAGCCCAACATGAAAATCTGGGCTTATTATATTCACCCAATTTAAAAACAATCCATTCCATCCATCAGCCCAGCTAGCACAACAAACTTACACAACTCAATTATTTTGATTTACCAAGCCCATAATTTGGCCCAGTTCACAATTTCCCAAGTTATTTCATCCATTACCATTTCTAAAAAAAATCGTCCATTACAACAAGGATCCTAGATGACATCACTAAAGCCACATTGGAAACATTTACAAACATATATAAAAATATAAGTTCATCCAGTAGTACAACAAGTATGTATTGGCCTTTTGTGAAGAGCGAGGTGAGCCTCTCCACAAGTTCTTCCCTCACATCTGCAAGAATCAATCTTCCTGCAACAACAATTAACAAAAACAATCAATTAATTTGTTGAGGAAGGGAAAAAAATATCAAGTGCACAAAATTCTTGTCTGCTTGGGTGGTGCCAAACCGCCAATGGAAACAATGTCAAAATTGCATAGTTGTATGTTATTTTGGGTCTCTATTTCATATGACCTGGAGTAAGTCTCTGAATATGTTGCCATCACATGGTAATGCGTACTCAGCTTAATCAAGCAATATACCATTCGATTCCCTTCTCATGAGCTGGTATATAAATAATCAAACCTGGGTTTAAGGCATTGGTTTCTGTTATGTTTGTTTTTTCAACTATGAGGTATGAGTATTAAGTATTAGGATAGCAATACCATAAATTATGCTACTCTAGTGTAGGAGGCGCGTCTTGGCATGCATCCGCAGACGACCAACTAAGCTACCGACTCGACTTACTCAAGCTCAATCAGCCTGGTGGAGTGCCTGAGCCAAGTGTGGAAGCTTGACGTGTGTCCGTGCACAAGCTGTCTGTCGCTAGGCTTAAGGAGCTATGTATGTGAATGTGATGTATTTCTATCTTTTTTTGTCGGCAAGGTGCGCAATTTTGGACACTCCAAGCAACTCGGTGTCTTTTTAAACTAAAAGACACAACCTGATAGGAGAAACACTATTTGGATGCTCTAGCTCTATGAAACCTACACTGTAGGACTACTTCAGGAACAATCCAAGCAAATATAATGAACCAAACCACCATGGCTGGAAAGAGAGGGGAAAAAAGAAGGGTGCAGAGAGTTAAAAGGTAGCAAAAAAACAAACCTCAACTGGAGGATTCCATTTCAGGCAAGTCTGGAAGCACCGGCCCAACCAATCCCCATGTTCATCCTGCAGGAGACCAAAATACTGCAAAGAGATGCTAAGGCATTAACCAAAATACTGCAACAAAATCATCTAAATAATTGAACCTGGGCAGGATGATTTCTCACCAGCCAAAGGACCAATCTGGCAAATAAAATATTGATTGAGAGAAATTGTATGCGGCGAGGGAAGCCGCCGCTGACAACAGCAATACTGTGATCACATACTTCCTTGCCAAATCGCACATGTGAGCACCATCGCGTGTGCCGCTGTCAGACAATCTCCGTACCTAAAGCCCCTTAGTTCCACCTCAGAACTTGTTCTTTAAGTTTTCTAGGAAAAGTTGTTCTCCAGCAAATTCAGTGTAATTCAATACCTACAAACACAAGTAAGCACATCAGAAAATAAGAATACCTGGCACATTTGTGTGGCATCCAGAATTCAGAATATATGGTACATATGTGAATCGCATGAAGCATCAAGGGAAATGGATTAGAAAGGAAAACATCAAAGAGGAACACACACCTTAAAATCAGATGCAAGCTTCACATCATGTCCTAGAATTAGGAAAGAGGTCTCATGCTACTGCATGCTTGCATCATATCCTAGATATGCATATAGTTTGCTGTCATGGAAACAATCAGTACGGATAATTGTCCTGAAAGTTTCTTAGCATTAGATTAGATGTGATATCAGGTTTAGTCAGATTTCAATCAAAGTTGTGTACTGAACCAAACTGAACCAATAAGTAGTGCACACTAATAAAAATTGAACATCCAGTTTCAGTCAAAGCTGTACAATTGCAAGTGTCAGACAGATTTACATGAAGCTAATTATCTCTTACAAAAAAAAAGTTTTGGGAATCAGTGCCGTTGCATGGATGGATGCACACTACTTGATGTGTTAACTATCTAGTGATGAAGATGCCTGCATATATGGTCATACATGTATGTAAAAGAAATGAACACCTTTTACAGCAACATTCCATGCTTGGTTACTAACTGAACGTGCAACTTCATACTTCACTACTGCTCATCTCTGGAACTGTGCGTGTGTATCTTTAAAACATTTTGTGCTTTGTTTTCTCCTACATTCCAGAAAGTACAGAGATTGTGCTGGTTCTTGAACCATACAGAGATGCCCTAGTTACAATTGTATCAAGCAATTTGCTTGAACCAACAAGTAGTACATACTAATGAAAATCGAACATCCAAATGTGATGCTTCGGTTTCAGTCAAGGTTCAACCAAATCGACACATACAAACTGAACCAAGACCTGATTTGTTTCATATATAGCTGCATAATTGCAAGTATCATCCAGATCCTGGGTAGGGGGGAGAGAGGGGAAGCTCACCACACTAGGAGAGCAGGAGGACACAGCTGTCGGTCCACGCGCTGGAGGATAGGAGGCCTTGCTGCTCCACCTCCTCTGACCAAAAGAGCTCGTCGGGGATGGCCGCGTCGAGGAGGACGACGTCCAGCACGCTGCCGGATAGCTGGAGAATGGGGTTCAGGGGCATTGCCTGCGCGTTAACAAACTTTAAGACAACCTCAAAAATATCAAATGCGTCGAGCATGGCACATACCCCAGCAGCATGGGCTCATGTCTAATGTATGAACTATTCTTCAATTATTTCTAAAGAATATATATTCTTTAATTAGTTTATCATTACATAGTGTTTTCCAATTACCATGCTCACTAATGGAAAATTACATCTTAAAAGTTAATTGTACAAGCAAGTCGGCTCAGGTTTCTGTACGAACAACACCATGGCCATGGTCTCTGAGCTACAGTTATCCTATGATATTAAATACTTCTATTATAGGAAAAAACATATAATCTAGATGGACTACATAGTGAATCTTGGGATTAATCCTTTTTATTAATTGATCATTTCTATTTTGTTAATATCTTGGACTACACATGGACAAAAAACATGACAAGGATTTATCTGTTTGCAGATTGAGGACACGACCATGACATACAGACTTGCATTCTCTAACATGACATACCTTCAAGGTCCAGAGTACCAAGAAACATAACCTATCTAGTACACATGTACCCAGAAATAACTAAACCGATAACCACTTACATCACCAACGAACTCCGACCAATCGACTAACCCTGCCGTAGGTAAGATTAGAGCTTACAGGGGAGGAGCTCACCCACGGAGATGATGACAAGGAGCAGCAGATAAACGCAGGGCAGGAGGGCCCTAGCAAAGCAGAGGAGGCAGCGCCCGTCGCGGCAGCAAAGCCGGTGGCCAGCTCCATGGCGGCGGCGCCCCTGTACACTGCATCTATCAGCGCCATGTGTACCTCACCGTAGCTCGCCGCCGACTGAAGATGGACCCGTGGCTGCCGCACAGGACATTAGAGACTCCTCGTCGGCCTTGATTTGGTTCAGATGGCCAGCGCATCATGGGGATCGCTGCGGCACGTGCGCTACTCAACTGCGACCCAGGGAGGCGGACTGATCTGCGCCGGGAGGTAGGGGACGGCGTCGACTGTCGTCCAGCCGCAGCAGTCGGACCCGCCGCCACCACTGCCGCCGCAGCTCGAGGGCGTGATCTGGAATGGCGGTGGGGGCGGCTGGTGGCTGTGGTGGTGGGAAAGATGGGGAGGGGCGAGGCATATAGAGGGGAGAAAAGAGGGCATCGATGGATCGGCACATGTAAGGCCTGTTCTGCGGCGGCGCCGGCGTGGAGCGCACGGAGGAAGACTGGTGGAATGGTGGCGGCTGAGGGGACGGGAGGAGAGAATGGGGAATTAGGGTTAGGTGTGTGTGTGGACTGTGGAGCTAAATGGGCTGGCTCGAAATTTTGCCACCCGGCGCGTTGGCCACTTCAAATTTTGCATCTCCGCGCCGCTCACTCAAACTTCACACGGGCCCTTTTCTTTCCAATGACGATTCAGATGGCATATAAACAAAGAAAAAAGAGAGGTAGTTGGTCAATGCGTGACGGTTTCCATGACGATCCCTGAATGTCCGTCATCTAGGGGCTGCCATTTTGAGGGTCGTCCGCATCTTGCTGGTCCATGACGGTTTCCATGACAGTTTCCAAGAACGTCACCCGAAATCCGTCATGGATTAACAGATTTCTTGTAGTGGTACCCTCCAAAGGCAAGTGGGGGATGGAGGGTCGGAGACTGACATCAGGCAGAACAGAACGAAAACACCCATCGGCACAAACAATGAAATAGAAAAAAAGGAGGACTGACATCTCCTCCTCCTCCTCCTCCAAGAAAGAAAGTTAGAGTTCGTGCCTCTCGCCGGCGCCGGATCATGGAGGCGTGGTGGATCCTGGCAAGAGCCGGCGGGAGGGCTTCATTTTTAGTCTTTTTTTCAATCTTGTTAGAGTTTGTGTCCTACTCAGGAAGGCGAGACGGCGGCGGCTCCCTGAAGATGGAATAAAGGTCTCGCCGCCTAGCCCCCGTTCCGGCGGTGCGTCTAGTATCGTTGGTGGGCGTGTGGAGGTGTGTCTCCGGCAGATCTATCTTTGGTGGATTTGCTCGGATCTCGTCGTTGTTCGTTTATGTTCGTGTGTCTTCGGTTTGGAACCTTTCGATCTACGTTATTTTTCATCAGAGGCGGTTGCTATTCTGGGGTGCTGGTCCTATGGGGCCTTAGCACGACGACTTCCCGACTGTCTACTACAACAAGTTGTGCCCGGCTCCGGCGATGGAGGGGCGATGACGGCGGCGCACCTTCGGCTCGCTTCGGTGCTTGTAGTCGTCGCTAGGTGGTCTACGAATCTGGATGTAATTTTTATTTTTGGTATTCATTATACTGTCATGATTGAAGATGAATAGATTGGAAGTTTTTCCGAAAAAAGAAAAAGAAAAAAAGGAGGACTAAAATATGATTGGCCTGACAGCGGAGTCCACGAGAACGGAAAACTTGAACAGGAGCCCCGGGCGACTCCTGCGGCACCACCCGTGATTCCGGACTGTACGGCACGGGCCCCTGCACGGCTAGATGGGACAGTTATGGCATAATAAACTATGCAGAAGGGCTGTTGGTACGTAGGAGTACATTATACGTACGGGGCGCCTGTACCGTACCGTAGCAGCTGGGTGGAGCATCTCTGCACCTGCGCGAGCTCGTTTTGTTAACTGAATTTTCTACTAGAGTACTACGGTCTACAGCCTACAGGCGAGGAGAGGAGAGTTGAGCTCGCATGTGAGTGAGCATCATGCGTGCCTGCATGGTGCAGAGCGAGGGACTCGGTCGTCCCAAAATATAACTCGAACCAACTGCCGAACGCGGCATCAAACCAACTGGCTGGCTCATGTGATGCTAATTCCATTTGTTTATGTGCAGGAGTAGTACGGACGCAGAAATTTGCTTTACTAGTTATGGCTACAAATTATAGGGTGTCGCGTCCACAACAACGAGACTGTACGCGCTTTGCACAGGACACAACTTGGACGAGTATACGTATTTTATTTTATAATTATTAAAGAACCGCTAGTGCAAACAGCTGCGCCATTGCAAAAGATATAGAATTCAATGACAAAATAATGCCACAAGGGGAGAAAAGGTCCATTGATTGAGTGCATATGCAAGCCATTTTTCCGCGACACGAGCGAACTGCCACCGATGGAAGCAACAGCCACTGGTACAGTTGGGAAGTGGTACGTGATGATCATGCATGCGTGCAACGGAGAGACGGTCGATGGGTCGGTCGGTGGAGCAAGCGGCCGCGATGTATCGGTGAAGTCATTATGGAGGTGGTCGAGGCGCAGACACCGTCGCGAAGGCCCGGGATGCTCCTGGGTCGACGACGGGGTGTGCGCGCGGCATACAGCAAAGTGGTGGATGACAGCGCCGCATGGAAACCTAGGGCCGGTCGAGAGATCCACTGGTGCATGCGATCGAGCTGAACCCGCGCGCGTCGGTCCTTGGTCCGTCGGTGCTGTCTACGCCTTCCTCGACCCGGCATGCATGCCACCACTGATCCACGCCAGCCAAGCTAGCTCGCTCGATTTTTATGATCAGCATACACACCAGTCCTCCTACTTGACTCTGACTGTAAAAGCTGTGCCACCTCATATCTTTCCGTACTGCGGCTTTAGATATGCTCCACGTTCGTCCCAACTTGCACGGCAAGTGGCGCTCGCCTTACGCGCTCCGACTAAGTGCGCTGCGTGCGGGCAAACACGTACGCGCCGTGCCGTGAATCCCGGAGCGATGCATGCGAGGGCTGCGGAGGAGGCCCCAGCCGGCCGGACCGTCGTGGGGGCTCGTCCCGTGTGGACGTGCATGGCTCAACAGCTGGACAAACACGCAACCCCGTTCACTCATGTCGGGTCGCCATGCCATCTTTCTCCTCATCTCTCCTTTTCTGACCGACGCTATTAAAAGCATAGTAGTAATACACTGCTATGCGCTTCCTGCATGCATGCACGCACATGCATGGATTAAAAACGGTCGGTGCTCCGTACGCCTACGTGATACGGTACAACAAAGTGGCAGAAAACCATGGCACGGCTCGAGCACAGCGATACCACTTGGATCCACTTGAGCATCGTATCCGACTCTCCATCAATGAGATCTTGCGCTCACGATCGCCTCGGAAGCCGCGTGCCATTCCGAGACCCCGGTCTCGGTCACATGGAGTGGGAGACTGTGCATGCTGTTTTAAGGTAGAAAGTAAAGAACGAGAGAGTTTAAATGAAAGATGATCCATCATTCTTTATTGATGATAAAAATAGGGTATTTATACCCAGGCGGAAGTACACATGATGCTTAGCGGTCAAGTAAGCACATACTTACTTGAGAGCCAAGGAATTACATAGTTGCCTTGAGAGCCAAGGAAGTACATGGTTGCTTGAGAACCAAGCAACCTATCTAATAATTAACTTAATCCTAATTAGCTTAATTAATAAGCAACTATTCTATTCTTAACACTCCCCCTTGTACAACACCTCTACTTTGGTATCCATCATCTTGATAAATTCTTTGAATAATCTTCAATGCCTCCTCCAAAAACCCTGTGGGAAAAATATGAGGAGAATAGTGCAGATATGTTGCTAAAACTCCTTTAAACCCAATGGGAAAAATAATAAGGAGAAAATGATGCAACATATAATGATTATTGTCTCTTGATAACTCATACGAGAAAAACCTTTGAAGAAGAAGAAAAACCATCAATGAGTTAAGAGAACAATTAATATGTCTTGAGTACTTTCTTTAAAAACCTCGATAGAGAAAATAGAAAATATGACGTAAGATCTTTGATAAGATATTGCCTCATTAAAAATCATTATGAGAAACTTTGATAGAAAACTCATAAGGGAAAAGAGTGCGATATGGTATGCCATTGAAAACTCCTTTAAAACCCAGTGGAAAAAATATAAGGAGAAAGTGTATGACATATACGGGCATTTGTGTTTATATTGTCTCGTTAAAGATCTTTATGAGAAACCATTAGGGAAAACTCATGAAGGGAAAAAGAGTACAATATATGCAATTTTAGGATTATTAATAGGTTATAGATTTGGGAAATTACTCCCCCTGAACTTTGCAAACCTAGAGAATGTGTAATACAAAATCCATTGATATGATCATGACATTATGAATAATCTGTAGGATTTTCAAAGTATGTTGTTTGCATATTGTTTCCTCACTTTCTATAATTCGTGAGGATAAGTAATTTTCGAGCAATGTACTTTACGATATTGCTCTTCATATAACCTGTAGTTTTTGAGTGACACAAGTGGTAGCGTCTTGAAAAATCAAGTTATGTGATTCTGATGAATCTCAACCACATTATTTTGAGTGTGGTTAATCATTCTACTAAGCGATGCATATTTTGCTATACTTTTATATAAAGCAACTATGTCAGAATAATAACTGGAAATCGCCATAAAAGCCCATTTAGATGACTTCCATATGAAGGCTATTCCAGCAAAATTCAGTCATTGATATGGCAGTATTGGGATCAAAGAAAGAGCCAATATCATTATATCATATCATGGCCATATCTTGTATTTCCTGATGGAAATATCCAAGATTTATTGTGAGCTTGAGATATAAGCTGATATTTCTTATATCGACCATATACCTTTTGTTGGGGTTGCACTCGGAACAAAGATAGGAAATATAGTGTCAGGCCTTGCAATTATATGAGTGCTTTGACATTAGTGAGATATAGAACTTCAGGTCCTGATATCACTTCATTAACACGCCTAGGTATGAATGGATTTGTACCCTATCAGGGGTAGTATGACCATATTACATGTCTTTTATTGACATGATATATCCACATTGAACTTTTCGTATATGTTTTGGATATATGTAGACTGATATATGTATTCTTGAGAGAATGCTCAAGTTGTAAGCTTAAGCTAAATTTGGTTGAATCCAAATATTCCGCCTTGAGATGATTTTATGTATTTTTAGGTCCTTTAGAGACATTGATGATGAAATCATTGATATACACTGAGGTGATATAATTAAGGAAATCAAATTTCAGATTTCTTTATTAAAACACATAAATAATCATCATTATTCGAGTAATCCTTTTGAAGAAGGAACTCATTTAGTCGGTAGTACCATATGATTTCCGACTATTTCAAGTCATGGAGTGACTTATGAAGTTTTACACAAAACTTGTTGCGATTTGCTTTTTGGATTCGGAAGTATAAGCCCTTTAGGAACTTCAAAAAAGATTTCCGAAATGAGTGACTCATATGAGTATGTAGCCACTTCATCCATCAACTGCATGGATAATATTATTATTTTTATTGCCAATGATATTTAGTATCGAAACATAAATCCACCCATACCAAGAGGGTATGTTACATCATAATTGATGTCGGGTCTCTGCGTGAACCCTTTTGCTACAAGCCTCGCTTTCTCACCACCTCGTTGACTTTGTCTATGAATGAGAAGTTTTTAGTATTCCATATGGAAGATACTTATGAGGAGTAGGTATTACTGTGGTAAACACCACTCATTTGTTGAGCGACTGCTATTCTTCATTACTTGCTTCCTTTTATGTGAACCAATATGAGTGCAAGAGGCACTCTACCATGGATTTTGGTTCTGGGCCCAAAAGGTTTTAGCAATTTGAGAAGAAATATATGTCGAGAAATGTAGTCTTTAGTTTATATGATCCTGGTGGAATCATTGAAGTTTTTGGATAAAATATTTATTCCTTTTTAACTCCTTGTGATTTCCTACAACAAATGGAGTCAAGGTGTTTCGATGTCCCAGCACCAAAAAAATTGTGCACATTTATGCCGGGATTTGGATGATGAGCATTCAGTGAGGTGACTTTCAACTTGATGTTGAATTACATTTACTGGTTGAGGATTTGATTTCCTCTATTTCCGCGGAAGTATATGAGAAGTTATATCTCATCTTGTCAGATTTTCTCCCCCTCTTGCTCTCATTTGGGGAGAAGAGTGGTTTATCAGGTACCTCCACTCTTTCTAACACTTTACTGTAGGAATATAGAATTTTAGTAACACCTTGTTATCAGTACATGTATGTGGCAAATTTGCAATGTGTTGCAAATATATGATTCTCTAAACTTCTAGTTTAGATTCTTTGAGTACGTGGATATAAGGATCATTTCTAATTTATTTTTCGACATCCTTGTGGTACTTATCTCCCCCTAATGCCGAAAAATATCCTTATTGCTGATGCAATCAGCATACGGGTTATGAATAGTTTTGATTGACGAATAAATTGTTATTCCTCACATAGATCCCTAATTTCCTGTGAGGGCCCATTGATGTATGCCAGAGTGGTGATATCGATACGTAACCGAATTACTTTGTAGATTTCCACATGATTACTACAAGGGGAAAGTAGTATGATATACAGTTGGTATGATTTAGATCATACTTACGGTGTGTAAGGCCGTATGTGTCCAGCAAGAGGCTGGTAAATTTACAATTCTTTAAAAGTGGTCATGTAATTCATTTAACTCTCTTTGATAAGAAATTTAGCCACACCATTCTGGGTAAGTACATAAAGTACTTAATGCAAAAGAATGCTCATTGAATGAGTTCGACAACATTGTACATTTGAATGGGTTTATAGATCCTGTTTTCAGGAGAATTTGCTCTTACTTTGATAAGTTGAGCAAAAAAAATTAGTAAGATCATGCATGGTTGTGTGTGATAAGAGACACACTTAAAACATTTTATGAATGTGTATATGAGTACCATGAAGTATCTAAATTACCCCAGATAATGGTTAAGCAATCAAGACATATCTTTTGAATGTGTTCAAGGAAGAATAAGTGTCCTTCTTAGAATTTAAGGTGAGAGTGCCTTAAAAGTTATTTCCCCTATGGCACATGCGGTGCACATAAAATTCTGATGATTTCGAAAATTTGTAACTTCCTAAGTTGTGACCAACAGGATTGTTAATAATTTTCTAATCATCCCCAAACCAGAATGGTTAAGGCTAGCAAGCCAAAATTTTAATCTATTAAGATCTAGAAAATTATTGTGTACGCAACAATATTGAGTACGACTTGATTCATACATTCAGAATTTATCAAATATCATGTCCGAGAAATAAGATATTGGACATCGCACTACTTGTAGTACAACAAGTATAGGCTAATAATATTTTGGGATAATTAAGAGATTGCATGAGGTCTCCAATATTATTGAAAAATTTATTATGCAAACATATCATCGTTGCAATGGGATTCACCATCCTTTTATTGCACTAGATTTTTGGTTCTCACCTTCTGATGAAGAATTGAGAACAATCATTTACCAGAATATTTTCTGGTTCTAAGTTTGCAAATTTTCAAATTTATCCCAAATGTGTGGTGTGGTTTGACTATGTAATTGAGGGTTTGGTAATCATAGGTATAATTTATGTAACCACACATTAGACAAACTTGAGAGTTGCATTTATGATTGTTTGAAAACGATCGATTCCCTATTAAGAGGTAATTCTGTCTTCGGTTCTCTTTTAGCCTCCACTTTACTTTTAATTCCTCATTGTTCTATTTTGTGACCAATGACTTTCTTAATATTACCAGTAATAGCAATTATTTCAAATAATGGTGTAGCACCCGTTGGGTGAATCTGATGATTTTGAGAAATTATATGTTTCTTTATCATGGAAAATGATAGTACCATCATAAGAGGAGGTAAGGTGTATAAAGGGCTTCTCAATCGGATCCACATATGAAAATATTTGATCAAGGGATCTCAACTTGAAGTTGATTAAGTGATAGAGTTGTGAGCTGCGATAGACTTGATGTCTTGAAAAAAAAATGAATGGGTGATCATTCGTGATGTGCTCATGGCAGCATGTTTCTCTTAAGTGAAATATTGGAGATGAATAAGTATTCATCCATTATATACTTAGTTTGAGAACTAAGTGAAGTTACTGATATATAAAATGCATATGTGCATATTTAGCTATCAATAGAATAGTCATGTGTTACATGAAATGATCATGCATTATTTAATTTACTTCTTGGAGTACAAGATATATATGGATGAAATGATCTTGTTGAGCACAATCCGCCAAGGTGATGCTTGGTGAACATGGGGGTGTAAAACCTTCAATATAGTGCAAGCGACGAAATCATTGCTAATGTTTGGGCCTTCTTTCTTGAGGAAAAAGGTGTGACTTTAGAGTCACGGCCAAAACATGGACTTTGTAATTTTAACATTGGTTAGTCACTATAAAATAACAACCAAAAATGTGATGTGGATCTTGTAATAGTGTTTGAGACACTTAATCATTTCTATAAATTATGGTGTCCATCTTAATGAATGGACGACACTATAATAAGAAATAGTGACATATGCTCAACTGTCATGCATTTTACCAATGTAATAGAAGGTAATTACCAAGGTATGCAAATATTTGCATAATTTTCTATGACATATTCAAGCAAAGTGAGGCTTGAAATAACACAAGATTACCATTTCGGCATATAGTGATTCACATGAATAGTATTTACTGTGAGAGTAAACCATTTTAGTGAACAACAACAAA
Organism: Triticum dicoccoides; assembly: GCF_002162155.2. Taxonomy (NCBI): domain Eukaryota; kingdom Viridiplantae; phylum Streptophyta; class Magnoliopsida; order Poales; family Poaceae; genus Triticum; species Triticum dicoccoides. The sequence goes on from NC_041393.1 coordinate 651,839,648, forward strand.
TACTTCTGATGAGCAAACTTTATAAATATAGCTGATGCTATCGGGGTCTTATGTGTATACCACAAATTATATGGATAACACTTTGAAGATAATCACCGAATGCGATGTAGATCTGGTAGTAATAGAATGCATAATCTGATTTTTGTCAGTAGATGCTCATGATTTCTATTACCTGGTGTTTGCTATAATATTAATATTTGGAAGAGCACTTTGAAGGTAATCACCTTGTTAATATGACAAGATGTAGACCTCACAGTATAGGTGGACAATCTGCAAATGATGCAGTAGATGCCACCAATACCTTGTGATTCACAAATAAAATTTGGGCTAATCATATTAAGTATGACACACTATAATTCTTGTTTGAATTTGCAAGAAAATTAAATTTCTATAGCAAAATCATAGTTGTTGTCATAAATCACATGTAATGCTAGGTGTAAGACATAAAAGATGTCTTAAATTCTTTAAGAACAATGTCTACAATGTAAACAAAATGTTCATTTTGCTATAATACTACTGCTGTAGTACATGTCTGCACGAATGTCTAGTATGTGCTTGCAGTATATGAAGCCCATGAAGGCTTCAAATGGAATTTTACATGTGGTAAAATTATGTGCAATTTTTTAAGACATGGGTCTGGCATATATATTTGTTTTAAAATCGAAGGCTTGGTA